>NC_035441.2:153943523-154261124 GCF_002127325.2 Helianthus annuus
ACGCTTCTAAGTTAGGTTATGGATGTGTATTGATGCAACGTCAAAAAGTTATAGCTTACACATCTAGACAACTAAAGACTCATGAAGAGAATTATTCAACCCATGATCTGGAACTAGGAGCCATAATTTTTGCTCTTAAGATTTGGAGACATTACCTTTATGGTAGTAAATTTACCATATTCACATATCATAAGAGTTTAAGGTATGTTTTTGGGCAAAAAGAGTTAAATATGAGACAAAGACGATGGATGGAAATGCTTAGTGATTATAATTGTGATATTCAGTATCATGCAGGAAAAGCCAATGTAGTAGCTGATGCTTTAAGTCGAAAGTATCACGAAAAGCCAAAAAGGGTACGTTCTCTTAAGTTAAATCTACAAGTAGATTTAAACGATCAGATTAGAAAAGCACAAGAATCAGTAATCAAGGAAGATACTGAAAAATTAAAAGGAATGATTAAAGAATTAGAACAAGGAACAGATGGAATTTGGAGATTCCATAAAAAGAGAATGTGGATACCTAAATTAGAAAAATTTACGTCACCGTATATTAGAAGAAGCTCACAAGTCTAAATATACGATGCATCCAGGAAGTGATAAAATGTACAAGGATTTAAGGAAAAATTTCTGGTGGATAGGGATGAAAAAGGATATAGCAGCTTATGTTTCTAAATGTTTAACTTGTTCACAAGTTAAAGCTGAACACCAGAAACCCTCAGGATTATTGCAACAGTTAGAAATGCCAGTGTGGAAAGGGGAATTGATAACAATGGATTTTGTTACCAAATTACCCAAAACAAGAAAAGGTAATGATACAATCTAGGTGATTGTAGATAGGCTAACCAAGTCAGCTCATTTCCTACCAATGAAGGAAACTTTTAGTACGGAACAATTAGCCAATTTGTATGTAAATGAAATTGTTTCATTACATGGAATACCTTTATCAATTGTTTCTGATAGGGATAGCCGTTTTACCTCTCATTTTTTAACAAGTTTCCAAAAAGCAATGGGAACCAAGTTGAATCTAAGCACAGCTTACCATCCTCAAACGGACGGACAAAGTGAAAGGACAATTCAGACAATGGAAGACATGCTTAGAGCTTTTGTAATTGATTTCGAAGGTAATTGGGATACTCACTTACCTTTAATAGAATTTTCTTATAATAATAGTTATCATACAAGTATCAATGCTGCACCATTCGAAGCACTTTATGGACGAAAGTGCAGAACCCCAGTCTGTTGGGCCGAAATTGGGGAAAAGCAACTATCTGGACCTGAGATAGTATAGGAAACAACCGATAAGATCATTCAAGTCAAGGAACGACTGAAAGCAGCACGTGATTGACAAAAGAGCTACGTTGACAACAGACGTAAGCCGTTAGAATTCCAGGTAGGTGACAAGGTGTTGTTAAAAGTCTCTCCCTGGAAAGGAGTGGTAAGATTTATCAAAAGAGGAAAGCTAAGTCCCAGGTATATTGGACATTTTAAGATTATTAAAAGAATAGGACCTGTAGCCTATCAGCTACAACTGCCAGAGGAAATGGCAGGAATACATGATGTATTTCATGTATCTAATCTCAAAAAGTGCCTAGCTGAAGAATCACTCTTAGTACCTCTTAAGGATATAGAGGTAAATGAGCAATTAAAGTTTATAGAGAGGCCTCTACAAATTGAAGATAGGAAAATCAAGAATCTTAAGCATAAAAGATTAGTTCTGGTCAAAGTGAAGTGGGACTCAAAAAGAGGACCTGAGTACACATGGGAGCTTGAATCAGAAATGCAAAAAAATATCCACACTTGTTCCAGTAGATCTCGAGGACGAGCTCTAAAACAAGGTGGGGAGGATATAACAGCCCTAACGTAAACTGACACCCTTATAACTTTTCTAACACCCTAATATATCTTAAATATCCCAAATGTCTTTAAATACACCCCGTATGTGAAAACCGAGCCCAAAATACAGTATAGTAATAAAAATAAATTAAAATCAAGAAATATTAAGTTGAGGCGGGCCGCGTAGGATCCCACCTCAACCTTACGCGGGCGGTATCAAGGCTGAAACTTAGTCGGGTGAAATTTTAAGTTAAGGCGGGCCGCATAAGCTCACCTTAAATCTTACGCGGGCCGCTAGAGATCATTAAATGCGGAGACACCCTGAGCCGACACGTGTCGACATCGTGGCGGACCTATACGCTGACCCAGCTAAGCTACATGTTGACCGGGTGTTGACGCGGGCCGCATAAGGCTTTGCCTTACCTTACGCGGGCCGCCTGAAAGTCGAATTCAGCAAGTATAAATAGATGGCATCGGATTTCATTTCAGTTCACTCACAATTTCATTCTCGAATCACAATTTCTGTAGGAAAGTTATAATACTCGGGTATTATACCCCCTAAATTAGCGAGGTTCTGCTACGATGTAAGTATTATAACCCCTGGATACGTATTAGATACGCTGCCCGATTGATCTAGGGTTCCGTAACGGCTGTCGTGGTTCTGCCCGACGTAGTCGTTGGAATGCCGTCTCGGGGAGGGTATTACTAATGTTAAAATAGGTTATTATACTAACACACGTGCATTTGTGTAATTTATAGATTATTCCCAGGAAATCCATACTGAAAACCCTAAAACAGCAATGTGAGTTGATCCACTTTTTGTAAATCTTTTCGTTAACTGTTTTTACAAAACCTCACTAAATTAAATATATACAAAACAGTTATTGAGTATTTTTAAGAATACAATTATAGTGGGTATGTTGGGGTTTTGTATACAAAATTTGTTACTGGCGTGGTAACATTCCACAAGTTGAGTATGACAGTACCACTGATGTTAATTGTTATATCTTGGAAACAAATGTAATTGCAGATGCACCCTCAATACTGTAAAATGATTGGTATTTCAACTTGATTAAACTGGGATTCACTCACCAGTATTTCCCACCGACAAAATGTTTTTAAAACGCGTTTCAGGTAACAAAATGTGAAAGCCAAATAGAAGCCAGTTGGACAGCACTGAAGGCTTGGAAAAGTTGCAATAAAGTTACCTAAAACAAGATAGATGTTTTTCTTAAATAAAATAGAGTGTATCCCTATGAAATTATGTGTATTGAAAACTTGGGGCTTTACCCATGTGTTTAATATTATAAAATGTGGTGGTTTACTCTGATAAGATATTTCCTAACTACGGTCCTGATGAAAATTTCCGCTGCCAAATTGAATAATTAACGTGATACCACCGAAACTGGCTCACGGCCGCCCATTCCCAGGGATTTGGGATCGGGGGTTGTGACAGTTGGCGGGAGACATATATCGTTTGCAGATAATGTTTGGGGGAAACGTTGGGAGTGATAAAATATGCTGGTGGGAGGCGACATACGTGAGGAGATGAATGTGGTTGGTGGTGTCAGAAGAAAGGATGGAAGAGGGTAAGGAAGACCAGGTTTGAAAGTGCTAGAGGATGAAAATGGGAGTTAAACCGACAACTGAGAATGATGGTGGTGTAGAAAAGAAGGCGAGACAATACACGTATCTTGGGTACATGGCAACAACACAAAGCATGCTTCACTTGCTTGTATAGCCTGCTTCACCAAATGTATTTTTAGCTACAGTAGTTTTTCTGTCACATGACAAATTTGGTTTTTAAGCATAACTAGTTATTAAGACCGCGCGCGTTGCGGCACGCTAAATCAAAATATTCTTGGTGTGAATTCAGTAGACATCAGTACGGTTCTTTATGCTATGGTATAGTAATTTATACTCCGTGTAACAACCCTGAGAAAAAGCGCAACTAATAAAGTCGTGTTATATGAATATCAATGTGTGCTTTAAATCTCGATCGAAGACCTTAAAAATGAATATCGGTAATAGTCCAACACTAAAGATACCATCACAAATAAATCAATACTAAATTATTCTAGGAGGATCTGCCCTTGCTTTGCTTGGGCAGTGGTCAGTATTGGTTTGGGTTACTTCATTACCAGTACCATACAACGCAAACCCGGAAATGGGTATTGCCGCATAGAGCTTTGAGTCATCAGCTATGGGTATCTTTTATAGATCTCAAATTTTATAAGATTTATCCAGAAACAAAAAAAAAATCATTCAAAACAAACCGTAAGTATATTGAAAACCAAACTAAAAAATAAGAAGCAAACCAATCAACTGGACTATAATTTTACAAGTCTATAAAAATCCTTATAAAGGAAAGAAACCAACTTAGGATTCAAAAGCCTTTATATGTTAGTTTTCTAGTACTGGCTAGGTTCAACACTAATCCAACTTTCAGCACCAGCATCGGCTGAGTTTCCGCAGATAACTCGCCACCTGCAACGCCAAACAAAGGATAATCATAGTTAGCAGTATCATTTCTTATCTTGTTAAGCGTTGCAGACACAATATCAGAACCCCAAAACCTGCTTAACATTAGTTGTGTCATCATAATCCAATTAAAATCAAGTTCTTAAAATCGCAAACAAAGGACGCATAGTCGTGAACATATGAATCACAATAACCTAAACTCTAAAACCCAGTTGGCATTAAAAGCCGGTAACATAAAATAGGACTAACCTACAAGAATGCCACCATCAACATAGATGAATTGTTCCCACGATTCACTTTACTGAAACACTGCTCATGCAAAACGAAAACATAAATGATGAAAACAATTTTTGTGGATTAACTTTTACTAATCTAAATTAAAGACAAAGAACATTAACTCAGTGAGTGAGAATAACTGATTTGTTGTCTCGCGTTGTGCTATCACAATGCCGTTTAATGTGAAGTTCGTATTATATCCACCAAAGATTTACTGTTTAATCAGGTTCAGATTTTGTCATCACAACCATGATGAAGCATGTTTAAAAAAAGTAGAGCAAAACTATGTGGCTCAGATCTACCAGAAATCATGGCTGCAACGTGGGTTGCAGGTCAAAACCTACCATTCGCTATCCTTGCCACGCCATCATCGACTGGAAATACACTTTTGAGATCATCATAGCCAAGTGACAGAACCCATTACAACAGCTAACCAACAAAATTGTAACAAATACAGTAATTAGACCACAAAACTGCTAAGAAACATCGATTCAGTTGGCTCACATATAGATCCCAGTCAAGTAACCAAAAGCCCTAAAAAGAACCTGCCATTTTTTTAGTATTCATTGGCATGTAGTTTAAATAGATAGTAAAACATCGATACACCAGGCTCACAAAAAGATCACAGCCAAGAAACCAAAACCCGTAAGAAAATTAAGGACAAATAGGTAAAAAAAAACCCTAAATGATACACCCAAAACTATCACCACCGTCCGCCACCAGGAGCAGTGTTGGAAAGCAGACCACAGGTCACAACATGATATGATAATGAACACGCCCTTTTAAACACCCTTGCCCACAACATGATATGATAATGAACACGCCCTTTTAAACACAGTAGGCGATGAGAGAGAGAGATCGGAAGATAAGACCTCAGGATGCGGCAGCAATGAGAGTGAGAGAGCGGAAGAGAACCTGGTGCACCGAAATGCACCTGGCCGCCGTCATGGCTCCTCCACCAGGGACGGCGTCTCTCCGTCCAGAGATCTCTCTCTCTCTACCTGCACACCGCATCCTCCCATCTGCAAGGGTCACTGAATGACGAATTGGCCAATGTGGTGGCAGAGGGAGCTGCTCCCATCTCTCTCACTCTGTCGATTCTACACATAACCACCGCCCCTCTCTTCTCGTTCTCTCACTTTTGAGGCATTAAAGAGTGGTAAGGAAACACGCGTCTAAAGGAGATGGCCGCCCAAATAGGTCAATCAGAACAAACCACAAATAAAAGCACTGTTCATCATAAGTCTGTATTCATATAGATAATAGAAGGTCCCCGTGACGTAGATGTATGAAATAAAACCAATTAAAAATATAAAAAGCAGTGTGCATATGTGCAGAAATATAGATGACGAGCTGCACCATGATTTGTCACTTTCTTAGCATCCTTCTTCATCAAAGTTTTTTTTTGAATGGAAATATGAGACTTTCATTAACACCAGAAAACAGCTTCCAAAATCCAAAGCAAGGTGCTATGGAATGCAGTACAGCCAGCAAGTAGTGCAATAGAAAATCAAACAAAACAATTACGTCAATAATTAAACTGATATCGTTTTTTCTTTTTATGAATGACACATCATGTTTGATCTTAATTCACATACCCGTATAGAAAGTCAACATTTTGACTCGTTACTCGACCAACCTGTTTGGCTCTTATCAGTCTATTAGACTGCCACAGCTGCAACTGAGGTTGCAAGTGGAAAACATCACACTTGCCGTTCTCCGATTCAACCGCGCCAAGAAACGATCTTGGCTAAACTCATCACAGCCTCTGGACACCTGGATGTATATCGACTCCAAAGTCCAAACACCCATGCATATGTATCCATATAGAAAGCCAACATTGGCAAAATGTGTTTGGGGTAAACTTTAACCCGTAAAAAAGTTCGTCATTTTGACCCGTTACTAAACCGACCGTTTGGCTCAGATTTATCTGTTAGACCGCAAAGGCTGCAACTGAGGCTGCAAGCGGAGAAACTCGCACTTCCCACTATGCCATAGCCTCATGACGACAGACCAAACATGCATAAGTCAACAGTACCATATATTAAATATTTTGTCATATGATGTGAATTTGACATATTTATGGGCATAAATTCCCTTTGTCCACAAAAAAGCAAAATTTCCTTGGTCTGTTTTCTCATACTTAAATTATCAAAGGCACACAAAATTCACTGTTCTTATTATTCTATTAAACAAAATCTCATTTGCAGCAACCAAAACCCCTAAAATCATTCAAAATTGATTACTAATAATGATGTTATTTAACATACAATCAAAATACTTGCTTTGAACAACTGAGTGTGACATCGTTTAGTGACATTTTGTATGTAGTTTCTCTTGACATCCGAGTGGAATTTACACACGCATCTATCCACTCCTGAAAGGTAAACAACACTAATCGAGAACACCACAATGTTTGGTAAACATAAACCCTAAATCATCAAACAACCAGCACACAAAAAAAAATATTAGACATATTAATCATTCACATCAAACATTACGAACCCTAACTTTGGATCATATAGCGAGGTTGGTGTATTCTTGCATTAGCCGGACAGCCAATCTAACCAAATAGCGAACATGCGACAGAAAAGGGCTTACCGAAGTTGATGGAAACCCTAACCGCCTGACAGCCGTCTATGCATCCGATCAAACATATCTCGTCGCTCTCCATCACAAACCATGTTCGCCGCCATCAAAAACTACCGCCACGACAATCATACAATCACAAACCCTGGCTTGTGCCACCAAAGACTGCCGCCACCATAGTCATCAAAACACTGGTGAAACCATTGTTATCAGCCCTCTGTCTTTGTCTCTCAACGCACAGTCTCTGTGTGTGAAAGTCCTCATCTTTCTCTCTCTAACCGGTTGTGGCCGTGTTCTCTCTTTTGTGAAGCTTTTAAACCTATTAAACAACTAAATTACAAAACTGCCATTCTACTGTTCAAAACGTAGGTTTTTTAATATATAGGATAATAATTATCTATTAAATTTTATTGTTAATTTTTTTTGTTCGATACCTTTTATAGTTATTAAATATTCAATTTGTTTTAATTTTTTTGTCACATTAATTACTAATCATAAATAATTTCTAAAAATTTCAATGTGTTAATTATGTTTTTATTATTTTATTTTTATTTATTGATGTATGTTTTTATATTTTTTACTTTATGAAATGATTTATATATTTCGTTTTTAAATAATATTGTAGCACTATTATGAGAGTAATCTATCTACTATAATAAAAGAAACCAATTTTTAGACACGTGTCATTTATTGGAGGTATCCTCAAATCTATATTTATTTTATATTAACTAAATAAATAATAAATTAATATTAAATCTTATCATACTTTAATAAAATATTATCCTCAAATATAAATTGTTAATTTAAAGTTTCTATATATAAATCTTACTAGGTTACAACCCCGTGTATTACACGGGTTAAATAAATGTAATTTTATATATTAAATAATAAAAAAAAAGTTAAATCTTTATGAACCCCATATATTGTACGGGTTAAATAAATGTAATTTTATATATGAAATAATAAAAAAAGTTATATCTTTAAAAACTATATGTATTACACAGATTAAATAAATGTAATTTTGTATAGTAAATACTAAAAACGTCGTATCTTTAAAAAAAACTCGTGTATAATCGGGTTGAATATATCTACCAAATAATAAAAAATTGCATCCATAAAAACTCCGTATATTACTCGTGTTGAATAGATTTAAAAAAGAGTTATATCTTTAAAAACCATGTGTATTACACAGATTAAATAAATGTAATTTTGTATATTAATTACTAAAAACGTAGTATGTTTAAGAAAACCCGTGTATAGTCGGGTTGAAAAATCTACCAAATAATAAAAAAAATTATATCCTTAAAAAACCACGTGTATTACATGCGTTGAATAAATCTAATTTTACATAGCAAATGATAAAAAAAGTTATATCTTTAAAAACTTCTTGTATTACACGGGTTATATAAATGTAACTTTGTATGGTAAATAATAAAAAAAATATATTTTTTAAAACCCCGCGTTTTACACGAGTTGAATAAATATAATTTTGTATACCAAATAATAAAAAAGTTATATTTTTAATAAATTAGGATAACATTTAATATTAATTTATTATTTATATATTTAATATAAGATAAGTAGGAAAGAGAGGTATTTTTACAAAAAAAAATATATTAAATTAACAATTTATATTTGAGGATAATATTTTATTAAAGTATGATAAGATTTAATATTAATTTATTATTTATTTAGTTAATATAAAATAAATATAGATTTGAGGATACCTTCAATGAATGACACGTGTCCAAAAATTGGTTCCTATTATTATAGTAGATAGATTACTTGTAAAAGTAGATAATTCTGTGGAATATGAGTTGGAATTTTGTTAAGGCTTGATAAGTTTGAAAATTTAATGTCACGTTGAGTTGTCACTTTGTGGAGATTTGTAGGAGTTTAGCATTATAGTTGCTCTTAGTCATCCTTGGGTGTTGTATTGATGACGAGATTTTAATTGCCGTGTATGAGACGGGCTTTGAAAATTATATGCTTATTTAAAACAATGTTTCATATTCGGTCTTATGTGTTGGGAAGGAGGTTCTTTTGGGGGGTAACGACGAAAAGTCAAAAACGGCATGCGTGTGTTGGGAAAAGGTAATATCTCCAACTGAAAAGGGTGGATTGGGGTTGGGTTCGCTAAAAGACATGAACATCAGTCTCTTATCCAAGTGGTGGTGGAGAATTAAAAAAGAAAAAAATTCCTTTTGGGTTAAAGTAATTCTGGCAATACACGAACACACACAATCTTCATCATACTTACCGGTCAAAGAAGGAGTTGCTGGAACTTGGAACAGAGTAGTAAAAACGGGAAAGGATTTGGAAGCATGCAACTTGTATCCAGATAAACTAATGAAGGGTGTGGTGGGGAACGGTAAAAGTATCAGATTTTGGTTGGACTGGTGGGTTGGGGAAGAACCTCTAAAATATAGATATCCGGATCTCTTCGGATTAGAGAGACATAAAAGGGCGATGGTTGAAGATCGAGCATTAGAATGGGAGTGGAGACAAAGTCCGAACACATCAGCTGAACTGGAGGAGTTTCAACAAATCTCGAGCTTAATGGAAACAATTGAGCTAAATTCGACCCTTGACAAATGGACGTGGACGCCGGCAAAAGATGGACAGTTTTCGGTAACATCACTCAGAGCAAATTTGAACCGGTTTGCGGTGCCTTTTTACCCGTATGACTGGGACAAATGGGTACCAAAAAAAGTAAATATCGGCCCATTCTATACACACCCCCCCTCCTTCCTGATTACACCCCCTATTGTGAGAGGAAAACTGTCGGTCCCACGCAGGCCCCACCTGTAAGTATGTGAGAGGAGGGGGATGAAAAAAGTAAATAGGGGGGTGTAGAAAGTAGCACCCTAAATATCTTCGGATGGCGTGGAATACAAGATCGGCTAGCAACAATGGGAGGATTAAAAAGAAGAGGAATGCTATCAAGCGTGGCGACATGTAAACTGTGCGGGGAACAGGAGGAAAATGCAGACCACCTATTCACAGCATGTTATGTTGCCTCGATTCTTTGGTCTAAAGTGAGTGTGTGGTGTAAAATCCCGCACATCTTTGCTTTTAACATGAAGGAACTCTTGGAATGTTATAAACATAATAAAATTGAAGTGTGGAAAAGAAGATATATCAAAACAATCATCATAACAAAGTGCTGGATGATCTGGAAGGCGAGAAACGATCTCATTTTCAATGGAAGAAGGGTGATCATAGATGCAATTTTGGAGAAAGGCAAGCTTTAACTTTCTCTTGGATGAGATACAGGGCAAAGAAGAGTAACTGGGAGTGGAGTAAATGGCAAAAGTTTGATTTTGGTTAGATGGAGTAGTATGTAGCCTTTGTTTATATATAAAATATGTATAAGGTGAGGAATGTTTCAGGTGATTGGCTAGTTTCTGACTAACGTAATAAATTGTATTTTTGGTGTGAAATGAAAGTATAATTTGCCGTTAAAAAAAATATATATTCGGTCTTATGTCTGTTACTTCTTATCAATTAGGATCTCAAGTACATGAAGGTTTCTGATCTTAAGTTTAATAAAAATACTTTTACATGTCCATTACTCAGAACTTACCTTAAAACCGACTTAAATACCAAATACTCAACCACGTGTTTTACATGCCTATAATTTTAAAATTTTTAAGTTTCTAACAAATTCAACATAGTATTTATTATATTTTTTTTATAAATATTATGTAGTATAATATATTAACTAGACTAATATCACCTAACACTAGACTCATGCCAATCCTTCTAAATTTTACTGAACTAGTAATAACATCCGCTCGCGTTGCGGCGCGGGTACATATCAAACATCGAATAAATTTGTTCACACGTTATGTGATGAGTTAATTATATGAAAACACGTGTTTCGACGTATCTTATTAAACTCAATGCAGCCTATATAATCATTACGATTGGATTAAAACATAAAGAAGTCAAATTTATACCGTACAATTATAACATATAATATGTGGCCCGAGTCAACATAGACAATGTAACAGTTATAACGGAAATGCTGACTCATATAATCAAAAGATACTAATTAGAGCTTTAAAAAGGAAAAAAAGAAACCGCAATTTGACTCCACTTGGATCAAAACAAAATTTACAAAATGTTCATAAAATCAAAAAAACATATTATATTTCACCTAACTCGTTTCCCAAAAGGTTTACTTCAAAAATACACCAACTCGAATTTATACCGAAACGTACATAAAAATATGTATGTAAAATTTGTTTTTTTAAACGTAAACGTATTATACTTAACCAGACTCGTTTCCATAAAAAGTTTACGTCGAAAAATAGAGCAAATCGAATTTATATCGATACATACATAAAAATATGCACATAATAATTAGTTTTTCTTAAGTAAAGGAGATATAGCTGTAAACTCGAAACAAATTAAAACGTACAAAAAAATAACTAAGTCGATCCAGTACCCGTGTGTTGCAACGAACTTGTTAATATGAAGAAAAATAGACGTGTTGCAACTGCCTATCAAATGGGAAAAAGCATACGAAAAAAACTTGAACCCTACACACATGTTGTGGCGTGTTGAGTCGAAAAATTTATAACGAAACTTAAAACGAAAAATTTGCGAAAGATGAAAAGTATGGGTAAAAAAGTGTTGGAGGTTAGACTGTAAAAGATGAAAAACTTTTTGTTAAAAGTAAAAAAGTCAAAGGAATTAAAATGCAAAAGATTAAAATCTTTGGGTTAGAAGTGAAAAATACAAAAGTTTTTTTTGGAAAACTCCCCATCCCCATATTACAACAACATAAAACAGAGATGTGTTGATAATTTATAGTTTGAAAATACCTCACCCAAATGTATATGAGGTTTTATTCATCACTTTTTATTCATCACTAAATCACAATGGGTTTAGTTTGTGGCTCTTATTTCTCATCTTTCTCTCTACCCATCTTCTATTCTTAAAAAAAAGTTATATTATTATATGCTTATGCTATTAGTTTAAATAAATAAAAAATAGATAAATGGGGCTAGCTCACTTGATAGAGGCTTTTGCCTCTTAGTAAGAGGTCTTGATTTCAATTCCAAATAAAGATGATTTATTTGTAAATATAGGAGTTTGGAAGGGTAATCTTAAATAAAATAAAATAATAAACCTAGATCATTCAACCATCTTATGAAACTTTTTTTTTTAATGGCTATGTTACTTTCTCAAAAACTCATATATTTACAAATGAATCATCTTTGTTTGGGATTGAATCCAAAGCCTCCTACTAAGAGGCATGAAACTGCATTTGATTAATTTGGCATGTTGGTTGAGATCATGTCGTTTGGTTTTGCATAAGGTTTCAAACCAAGGTCACTAATAAAATATAGAGAAATGTGTCTGGATGGTCGTGGTGGTTTATCCAGATTTCACCTATAGTTTCTACACTTTTAAAATTACAGCTATAGTCCTCAAGTTTTGCAAATTCGTTCTCAGATAGTCCTAACAATGATGGAGGTTAAGTTTTGGTGTTAAGTAAGTATGGAATGATTAAAATGCCCTTATCATAAAAAAAATAATTAAATCATTAAAATAAAATAATTAATGAATTAATTCAGGTAGAGCCCACATCTTTTATTTTAAACCTATCCCAACATCTCCTTCGCAACCAACAAACGCCACCATCCACCCCACCTGCCGCCACCACTGTTCACCATCTCCACCACTATTCAACAACACCAAAGGAAACCTAACCCAACCCATCAGCCATCTCCGATCACTCCGCATTCATCCACCGCACATCCCCCTTAATCGAAAGAAGTGAAGCAATCAAAAAAATTGTATTAAAGAAAATCGAGTAATCAAACGTTTACTGAAATGAAGCAAGGGTCTCTTCACCCCTCACCGACCTGTGTTCATCTTCTAATTTTACTGGCTAGAAACCACAACCGTCGTATGAACAGATACAGAGATATTAATAACAGCAACCGTCGGCGAGAAACATGGTTTTTATTGAAGTCGTCGTTTTTCATTTTTCTAAATAATAATATTTCAAACATTTGTGTTAAAAACAACACAGTGATTTGGATACCATTAGTTGGAATTTGAACTACTACTGAACTTAGGTATGCTCAAATTCTTCCATATTTCTTGTGTTTCTGTAAATTTTTGTTTTGTGATTTCGTAAGTTATTGAAAGTTAAATTTTCAGCGTGCGAAATCTCATTGTTTGATCTGAAAAATGTTAATGTTACAGATTCGGTTATGATTTATGAACAGGGGGTTTTAAAAAATTGAACCTGAAAACTTGTGTACAGAACTACAGACAACACAGTTTAAAAAAACGTTTTACCTTTTTTTCCCTTCTTGTCTTCTTCCCCAAAACTTGTGTACAAAACTACAGACAACACAGTTATTAATTGATGGTGAAAGTGATTCAACAGTTTGTTTAACATTAGTTTATAATGTTGTTTTTGTTATAGTTTAAGGTTGATATTTTAATTCTGTTTCTTTAATTAACATTTAGCACAAGTTCCATCATGTTTCTTGTCTCTGTTCGTTGACCCCTTAATCATGTTTCTGATCTCTAAACTTATATAAAAGATCGTGATATAATGACTTTTGATGTTTGTAGTTGTATGACTTAAGATCGTGATATACTGGTTTTGTGGTTGTTCTGTTTCCGGCACGGCGGCGTTATGGCAGAGCCGATAGGGGTGGGGTGGGTTTGTCGGGAAGACAAAGGGAATGAGCGGGATAGGGGTGGCGGTGGGGGTGGGGGTGGGGGTGGGGGTGGGATAGATGAGTTAGTTTTATATTTGGAGTAAATTACAAAAATCGTGATATATGTATGTCACTTGTTGCAAACTGTGTCTTTTATCTTCAATAATTACAGAAAACGTACTCGATGTTTGCGAATCCGTGCAAGTTATGTCCTTTAGCCCTAACTCAGTTAATTTTTATGGTTAAATCTGACCAAATTGACCCCACATGAGGGTATTTTTGTGGTTAAATCTGACCAAATGGACCCCTCACGAGAGTAAAATGACCAAAATACCCTCATGTGGGGTCCATTTGGTTCGATTTAACCATAAAAAATTAACTGAGTTAGGGCTAAAGGACATAACTTGCAAGGGTTTGCAAACATCGAGTACGTTTTCTGTAACTATTGAAGAAAAATGACACAGTTTGCAATAAGTGACATACATAAAGGGCGATTTTTGTAATTGACTCTTATATTTGAGTAAACTGCCATTTTGGTCCCTGTGGTTTTGGCAATTTTGCCATTTTAGTCCAAATCTCAAGCTTTTTAAATCTGGGTCCCTGCGGTTTCACTTTTATTGTCATTTTAGTCCAAAATTCAAAAACCCTCTTTTTTAACTGTTGATAACTGATTGTTTTGTCTTTTTGAGCAGGAGCATTTTTGTCTATCTCAGGTTTTATTATAACATATCAATAATTAGTAAACTAAATTAAATATATTTAATTCCTTTTATACCCTAATATTAAAATATATTTACAGAACATTTGTCATCCTCCCCCCAAATCATCACCCCCCCCCCCAAATCATCTTCCCCCAAAGAGGAGCCACCGTGTGCGGCGGCGAAGAAACGAGAATCGATGGTGAGAGAGAGAGAGACGCAAGAGGGAGATGGAAAGAGAACGACGGCGCTGCGGCGGTAGACAGGCAGCAAGCAAGTTGCAGGAATTTTTCCGGCAGCGGTGGTGTCTCCGGTGAGCTTCCTCGTCTCGTGTTTTATTTACTTATTCGTTTCTTTTTCCTCTTTCTCTGGCCGACGTTTTGTTGCGGGTTGGGGTTGTGGTTTCCGGTGATGATATTGACGGCAATGAAGTGATGGCAGCAGGTTAAAGATGGGGTACGACGGGGAGATGGTGGTGGTTCTTGGTTCGAAACTCGGGTTCGTTGTTCGGAGCCGACGTGTTTTAGGCGGAGCTCCGATTCACGACTGTCACAGTGGCTGCATACACCTCTATCATCTTGCAGTCCCTCGGTTAGTGTAGATACACCCCTGTCACAGGTCTTGGCAAGACGGCGGCTCCTCTTTGGGGGAAGACGACTTTGGGGGGGGGGGTGATGATTTGGGGGAGGACGGCAATAAAGACGAGATCTGTAAATGTATTTTAATATTAGGTTATAAAAGGAATTAAATATATTTAATTTAGTTTATTAATTATTGATATGTTATAATAAAACCCGATATGGACAAAAATGCCCCTGCACAAAAAGACAAAACAACCAGTTTTCAACAGTTAAAAAAGGGGGTTTTGAATTTTGGACTAAAATGACAATAAAAATGAAACCACAGAGACCCAGATTTAAAAAGTTTGAGATTTGGACTAAAACAGCAAAAGTGCCCAAACCATAGGGACCAGAATGGCAGTTTACTCTTTATATTTTAAGAAACTGGTGGGGCCCACTTACATGGATAAATTAGATTTTTAATGTTTTAAATATTTTATTAGTAATTGTATTTTAGTAATTTCACACTCATTTAACTGGGAAAACTAACCCTCATTCACGCTAGGGATTATCTGAGAACGAATGTGAAAAAGTTGAGGAATGTAACTGTAATTTTAAAAGTGTAGGGGCTATAGGTGAAAATGAAGCAAATCACAGGGACTATCCGAGCATTTTTCTTTAAAATGTAACTATTAACAATATATTATGAGTAAACCAGTTGAACCATGTCATTCAACACCAAGTGAACATAAATTATCAAAAGATTAACAAAGGGAATACATGAATTCACTTTAGATTTACATTAAAGAGAAAAAATGTAAACAAATAAACCTTTGTCCATATACATTTTTTGCGATGTCAATTGCTTAGTTAATTTGTGACGGAGTTAGCTTCTGGTTTGAATTGGTTCTCGCTTTCAGTCACGCCTTGCCAAAATATGCTTTTGTTCTCCTCTTCAATTCTTTCCTGTTAAAAAAACCATGAAACAATCATAACAATTAAGCATCCGGGAACAAGCCATAATACATAAACTACAAGCGCACTTTCAGGGTTACTTACATCATGAGTTGCCTGTCAAGATTTGAAGAAGACAACAACCCTTTGTTCTCTTCGGCACGGCGTAGAAGATAAGGCATGATTTGATCAACGGGCCCAAATGGCAAATACTTGCTAACACTGAAACCCGCATTCCTCAACCCAAAAGTCATTGTTTCCGCCATGCCATAGAGTGTAGCAAACTCGAGCTTATTACAATCTTTTGTAATTCCATATTCGCGCGCCTTTTGTGCCACCAATTTTCCTGTTATTTCACATAGACTTTGATAACAAAAAAATGTTGAATCTTTTAACTTGGGAAATGATCATGAAATACCACCCATATGATGGTACCAAAACGGTATTCAAATTTTTAAATCTTTTTGCATATTTTCACACGTGAAATAAATCAAAGATCACAAGGTTTATAAGGTTTTTACCGGAATCAAGATTGTGTGTGGCAAGAATGAGTCCACCAGGACAATTAGAAACCTCATCAAGCATGAATGTAGCACAACCATTGAAACAATCATGTGTATCATTGATGGTAGTATGAATAGGGGACTCAACACCTAGTGAACAAGCCAACTTTCGTTCACTCGACATATAAGCCCCACGAACCAACTTAAACCCGACAGGCAACCCCATTTTATCGGCTGCCTTTTTGGTCAAACACATCCTCTCACCAGCATCCTTCAAGTAGGCTTGAATGGTGCCATAAACCATCGGTCTTTCAGCCTCGTTGTACTTAACAGAAGCCCAATACGTCATGTAATCAATAGCCGGCTGGATCGAAGTGTCCTCCGCATCAATAACAACAGGCACATTGCCTTCAAGGCTTTTTTCACAAATGGTTTGTAATCTTTTGTGAGCTAACTCAAGATCATGTTCTTCCTCAGCCGTCAAAGGAGCAGGTTGATGTAATGTATGATAAAATGGGCTGTTCTCAGAAAATATTGGCAAAGTTTGCTGTTTCCATGGTAGCTTGAAAGATGAATTCTTGTATTCCCATCTAAGAAGATCACTCACCCTCCTGAGCAAATACACTGGACAGATTGCTGTAACCTTCACAACCACAAAACTAACCTGTTTTTGCCATAGATTTAGGCCATATCAGATCTGGGTTGTTCTGAAAAACATAAGAATAACAAATAGTAGCGAATCCATAAACTTTTAGTACATTGGGGGGAAATTGTGTAGGCTAAAACGGTCCAGTTGAAAACAATAACCACGAAGGTATTGTTTTCAACTGGACCGTTTTAAACACGAAGACTAAGATTATTAAAAAATATATATATATAAATATTAGATAAAAAAAAGTGCTTACTTTAAAACTTAAAATATGTATTGGAATTGATGTTTAACAAATATTTATAAAATTAGCAAATATGCACTACTAGAAAATCTGAAACTTCTTACACCAGTTTTCCTAAGAAATGCGTCATAAAACTGGCTTTTCTACGCATTTATGACAAACACTTGATGTAGGAAAACAGCTCGTAGGAAACCTGTTTTCAACGCATTTCCTACGCAACTTCCTACACATTTTCTACGAAACTAGTACGTCGCAAATTGCTACGAATCTCCTCCATATGGAAAAAGAAATTCATATTTTTTATTTAGTGGGTGTGTGACTTTGCATTTAAAAAAGAAAAGAATAACTGTGAGGAGAAAAAAATCATATATGATTCAAGTAGGGTAACAGTTAGATCAAGTAAAACCAAAATAAGTTCAATAACATAAACAAATAGCATTCTATAGCTTGTACGTAAAAATGTTACTTTTTGTATTACACGTCCTAAAGAGCTGGATCCGCCCCATAACAAACACAAAGATCATCTTTTAGACATATTTAAACTTACAGAAGGAGTGAGAGATTGGGTAGATTCAGCCGTTTTAATCAACTGTTGAGTAGCTTTATCACAAGATTCGTTATCATTCGCATGCTCCAACCCATAATCCAACATCCCTCTCAACCCGGACTCCCACAGCCTCTTAACGGTCTGACCCGTTTCAACAGTATCACAACCAGCCACAAAATGATTATACGCCGTATGTTTAACCGTCCCCATCACTACATTTTTAAACAGCCCCGCCTCCATAAACCGTGAAGTCATAACCCAAAGGCTAAAATCCACCACGGGCTCTACCGCTGTGACACTCAATATGGCTGCTGAATGCATCAGTTTTGTCGTTGGAACCGTTGCAAACAGACTTTTGGTGTCCTCAAGTTCAAATATTTTGTCACCTTCATTATTGGTGGCTGTTTCGGTGGTGGTGGTGGTGGCACCAGACGGTTGTGGTGCTGGTGGGAGGGTTGTGGTAGTGGCGGCGTTAAAGGTGGTTCTTTGTGCTTGATGGCACATCGAGACTAAAGTTTTGAGCAGTTTCTGCGAAACGTTGTTGTTAATCATTGCCATGATGTGGCCGGGCAACGGTTGTACAAGGCAAAAAGGCTAAGGCAATGGTTGTAGAAAGTGATCTTGCCCGGTGAAGTTTAAGGCAAGATCGCTTTTAGCAACGAGGCAAAAAGGCTAAGGCAAGATCGCTTTTGGCTACAAGCTTTGTGCAACAAATATTATACAAAATTTTAATTTCTTGACCAAAGATAATATTTTTCTGATGAATTTTCTTGAGGTGATGTGAAAGATATTTATAGGCAAGAAATGTTAACGGGTCAAAGGAGGATCCGATGACAAAACCTGCGGGGGAGTCGGGTTGTTATAGAAAGTACATTTGTCATCCAATGAGAAAATATGAGGTCAAATTTCTTTGTGATAAATTAGTATTGTTAAATTGGGAGCTTAATGATTAGCTGTTTTCCTTGAGTAGATATTCCTTTTCTACCACTTTGTAATAACATACATTAAATATAAAATAAAGGTTCCAATGTAACACAATAGATATTTTAGTAGTCGTAATGTGTGTGTATATAGATATAGCTAGATTCAAATACAAAAAAATCTTGACTTTAAAAACGTAGGAAACCAACTCAAATAGCTTTGGTTGAACTCATTCTTGCGACGCAGGAACCGACTCATCGAACTAGAGTTTAAATTTTATGGCTTAACATTAGAGTTTAGGGTTTAGCTTTTGATCGAACTAGAGTTTAAAATTTACGGTTTAACATTAGAGTTTAGGGTTTAGCTTTAGGTTTTAGAATAGGGTTAAAGGGTTACGGTTCGAAGAATTGGTTTTAATGTCGTTGGAATGATTTGCACTTGCATCAGATATCGGTTTTTGGTTTGGTGTTGAAGTAAATAGTAGAACTAATTTGTTTTCCGACTGGACATGCTAAGGTTTTGCGTGATGTCATTCATGTTCTAGTCATCTCGAAAGTTGTAATATATGTTAGTAAATTGACTAACATTTGGTACATGTTACATTTGGAATGTAAAGACAGGATTATGGACGACAAAATGCATGGACAATTTAGTGGTTTCAGATTCTTATTAAGAGATATGTTCTCTCACAACCAGATGCATGGGGTCTGCATGCAACATTCTTGATATACCATAAGATTGGAGTAAATCGTTGGGTTTCTTATGTTATGCCACACGCCCACACGTTAAGCCCAACCTCAAATTGTACCTTATCACCGATTTTATCACTGCAGTGGAGCATGTATCAATAGGGGCCGCAAAGTTAATTAAGATAAACTAGGTTGTTTGGCTTCAAAACCCAATTATGGCACTTTAATTGTTATGTATTTTGCCGGCTAGGTTCTTACTAGTCGGTTGGTTTCAATAAAATTTTGGCCGTTAAAAAATGAACATGCATCACTTACCCCGCGGACCCATAATTATTTGTGTGGGGTGTGGATGAGGGGTTTAACCATAATTTTCAAGAGTTGCGGTCGGGTTTTTACCTAAAAAATACACTAAATTTTTATTTCCAAGGGTGCGTCCGCCCACCCACCAAGACACTTGGGTCCGCCCCTGATGGTGTCACATATCTCATGGCTATAGGCATGACATTTTGTTATAGTATGATTATAGATCAAACGTTTAACACACTAGGCAAAATAGCTACTTTCATGATTTTCGTTTTTAGAATTTCTTATTCGATATATTCACGCCTTTTTACTTGTATATAATCAACAAACAGAAAAAAAAAAATCATACACACTTTAAATGGTACCAGAACTTAATACTCATATCTTATTTTATCGAGGTTATATTTCAAGAGGTCGAATTACTAAAAATCGATCACCACTTTGTTCAAAAACCTTTTCCATTCAAAACTTCCCTCTCATCATTTTGTCACATATGATGCCTTTTCTCCTTTCAAGATAATGACAACTAAAAAAGGAGTTTGAAGTTCATATTATGCTTCATTTTAAGTAAAAACTTGTTATCGATTCGCTAGTAAGATGGGGAAGACGTTTTAAAAGCAAACAACATTTATTTTAGCTAATCGTTTTCTAAATTATTTTTAGAAATGTGATTGGCTAATTTCCTTAAATATATACCTTTACAGCAATGCATATTGACGAAAATGGATAAAGTTTGTGATTGTTTCTAATTATTGTTTGAAAACATATTTGATTGAACTTATGTTTGTACACGTTGGTATAATAACATAAGAGAGTAAATATTAATTGTGCATCTTGCAATCATCTGTGTTTCACTTACCATTTCAATCGAAATAAAGATAGTTACGCAATTTCTTGGTTTGAAAAACTAAAAATATAAGGGTTTACTAAATAAATTTTGTAGAAATTAAAGTATCAAATATAAAAAACTTCACATTCTTTTTAATTTAAACTAGTATTAAGCACCCCCACATTGCGGCAAGACCATCAACACTGAACTTGCGGCGTGTTAATGTGAATAACTTAGACCGAAACGTAAAACATAGAAAAGAATAACTAAGTTGAATTAGGACTCGTGCATTGCAACAAACCTATCAAATTGGAAAAAATTAGACAACCTAAAAATGTTGAACCGTACATAAGTCGCGCCGTGTTAACTCGCAAAATTTAAAACGGAACGTAAAACGAAAAATTTGCGTAAGATGGAAAATATAAGGGACCAAAGTTAAAAGTAAAAAAATTGTGAGGTTAAATTGCAAAAGACGAAAACTTTTGGGTTAAAAGTAAAAAAAAATCAAATAGGTCTGGGTTAAAAGTAAAAAAAATCAAATAGGTCTGGGTTAAAAATGAAAAATCAAGTTTTTTTTTTTTTTTTTTGAAAATGCCCTAAGCATTGGATACACCCACTCTATGCATACAATTATTAAATAGTATGAAAATATGAAAATGCCGCTATCTTATCTATCTACATGTCAAACATACAAGCCATCTAATTTTTCCCTCCTACATAATTATTGATAATTAATATTAATTAAAAAATAATTATAAAATTATATTTAATATAAATTTAAATAATTCGTATAGAAGATAAGATAATATTTTGAAATATATATTAGATTTCAAAATTATTTATGCTGAAATTAAAAAAAGAGGTACACTAAATATAAATAAATATAATGTAAATGATTATTTATTTTATTAAACTAAAATAGTTAAGGGTAGAACTTATTTCAAAAATGTTTATAAAGAGTAAACAAAAATATTAATCAATGTTTATTGGTTCTATACTTTTATTTTCGTGTTCAACTCTCAACTCAAATACGGTATTCACTATGTTTACGTGGCATTTATAGGAACCATCACCGAAATCACCCCATCCATCATATATCGAGTATATTCGTTCATTTTTTAAAGATATAATTTTTTTATTAGATCCATTCAACATGTGCAATAAAAGAGGTTTTTTAAAGGTATATAATATTATTATTATTTACTAAACAAAATTGCATTTATGCAACTCGTGTAATACACTGGGTTTTTAAAAATATAATTTTTTTATTATGTGGTATATAAAACTAGATTATTCAATCTGTATAATACACAGGGTTTATAAAGATATAACAAGATATAACTTTTTATTGATTGATATATAAAATTACATGTGCTCAACTCACATAATACATGAGGTTCTTAAAAATGTAACTTTTTCATTATTTAATATATAAAATTAAATTTACTCAACCCGTACAATACACGGGGTTCTTAAAGATATAACTTTTTTATTGTTTAATATATAAAATTACATTTATTCAACCCATGTAATAAACGAGGTTTTAAAATATATATTGTTTTATTATTTGGTATATAAAATTACATTTATTCAACTCGTGTAATAACGAGGTTTTTAAAGATATATTTTTTATTTTTTAGTATATAAAATTACATTTATTCAACCCGTGTATTACACGGGGTTCTAACCTAGTTTTTCTTTATATTTGGATGTAAAATCTATCATAACAGTCATATATAATAAAGTTAATTAAACTAAATACAACTTTATTTTAATAAAATTTATATCGATATCTATATAAAAATTAACGTCTTTATAAAAATAAACATATCATAAAGGCCTTTTCCAATTTATATAAAATAGTATATACGAACACTTTTATATAAATTAAAAAAAAAAAAAAACTAAATCAATTTTGTGGCAGTATCGCATGCAAATGTAACAACTTGCAAGAGTTCAGCACTTCATAATATAACTAAAAGTATATGTCGTTTTGCCCTTTTGCTATCTTAAAGTTCATATTTATTTTCTCGCACCAAATAATTTTACGTATAATTTAAAAAAAAAAATGATGGGAAAATAGGTCAATTGATTTTAATATGATAAAACAAGTTTCAAATTAAGGTTGCTTACCCCACGTTGTTCTCTTGGTCCCGTCTTATACTCTTATGTTTGCATGCTAGGCATGCCGTGTATATGACTGTATATATTCCCAAAACTCGATCAATATATTGGGGACCTACCTAACAAGGGCGTAGCTTTGTGGGGGCGGGAGGAGGCGGCCGACCCCCTGAACTTTTCGCGCAGTAGTGGAGAGCATGTAGTTTTCATATAAAATTTTTGGGCATATACATTTTTGACCCCCCCCCCCCGGTCGGAAATCTCAAACTTCGCCACTGCTACCTAACACACTTTCTACTTGTTGCAGGTTTTATGTGTCATAAAAAACGAAATAACACTTACGTTGTTTCACGAGCTTGATCAACTAGAAAACTAAACTGAAACGGTTATAGCACTCTACGCCATTGTTAATTTTGTGACTTTTATACGTATATTAAGCAATTATCATATAGTATAAGTTGTTTAAGAAATTGTTAATTTTATGATATTTATATGTGTATATTAAACAATTACCAATAAGGTTTGTGGCCCATTGATAAAAGTAAGGTCTTTAGTAATACCTAGGTTTAGAGGTTTGTTCATCTTTCACAGATGACATGATTAACAAAATTGTCATTCTAAAAAAATTAAACAATTATCAAATACTACTATAAGGTGTTTACTCTAAATTTGTCATTCTAAAAAAATAAACAATTATCAAATATCATAAGTTGTTTACTCGAACATTCATAATGTAGCATAAACGATTTTATCTCATAAGATCATTCATAATCTTTGGCATTTCAAAATTTTCAAAGCAGTATAACGTCATTTAGGTTTGTTTTTTATGTTTTTTTTTTTCATAGACAAACGTTATTAGAATGCATTTGATCATATAATTATAGGGCTGTAAACGAACCGAATTAACACGAACAAGGCCTTGTTCGTGTTCGTTCGTTAAAGAAATAAATGTGTTCACGAACACTTACCGAACGAGATTTTATGTTCGTGTTCGTTCATTAAGGAAATGAGCGTGTTCGCGAACGGTTCACGAACACAAATAAATTTGGCGAACGCGACGAAGGATAAAGATAGATGGCCCAGAGAGTAGCACTCGAACTTGAATCCCTTATTGTGGAATGGAGGTCGATCGTATTCGTGGATGTAAGTAATGAGAAATGAAAGGGAAACGATACATAAACAAGGTGAAAGCGGGTTTCCTAGTTTAATTGTTAGGGAAATAAAATAAATAAAAGTTTAATAATATAAAAAGTACAAATAAAATATAAGAAAGTACAAAGATCTTCAATTAAAACACAGACATACGAACATAAACGAACGCAAATCAACGAATGTTCACGAACACGTTCACGAACATCTTACCGAACGTTCACGAACACAATCGAACGAACGAGACATCTGTTCATGTTCGTTCATTTAGCTAATCGAACGAAATTTCTTGTTCATGTTCGTTCGTTTTTTAAACGAACAAACATAAACGAACTTCCCGCCGAACGGTTCACGAACTGTTTGCTGAACGTTCGGTTCGTTTACAGCCCTATATAATTATACGGATACATCTTGTAGTTGAATCTTAACTTTTTTTACATTATTACTTTTTAACTAAATTATTTTTGGATATTACATCTTTTGAATTGAATTAGTTGTATAAAATATTATCGTATTCCACTACAAATTTAATTAAAGGAAAAATCACCAAAATAGACCTGTTGGCAACAAAATTTGCTCAAGTATACGGGCATTAACATTTATATTTGTTCGAACAGACAATCCAAAATAGCTGATTAGAGAAGGACAAATAAGCAAAGACGCCTCATTCAAAACCCACACTCTGATAATTCAGCTCCTTCACAACCCACACTCTGATAATCCGGCTACTCCACAGCCCAAACTCAGATTATCCGGCTTCTTCATTGCCCCTTGTATAAAGCATAAAAGTCAATGCCAATTGGGCTCCTTCACCTCTCACACTCTGGCAATCCGGCTCCTTCACAGCCAACGCTCTGATAATCTAACTCATTCACAACCGACACTTTGAAAGTTTCGTTCATTTATTATATTTTTTTCATGTTCCAAAAAAAAGTGAAATATAAGTTACAACTTATAATGATACTGGAAATTAAAAGATAATTAACAATAAGTTGTATAGCACACGATTTATAAAAGTAGAAAAATGTAGACAAAAGACGAAAAATGTGATGTGTAAATGAGTGGGAGTACCCTAAAACACACAAGTAGGCAGTGTCTTTTATAAAACCAAAACAAATCCAAGATAATATATACTAATTACAGCTATACCAACTTACATATTTTATTTATTCCTTATTATCTTCGGTTTATTAAATACTTAATATCATAGCTGTGATTATAATTGTTTTATCTGAACCGTCAATTAACGAATGTGTCCATGTCGCTACAATTTGATATAATTTAGAATTAGAATTAGAATTTATTTATTCAAGCATGCATTACAAAAACGTACAAAGCCCAAAAGAATCCAAGGAGCCTTCAATCCAATCATGTACGAATCATGTAGAATCTTGGAAGTAACAGTTGTTTTACATGCTTTTACGAAGACGGGTAGACGCCAATGTTGTCTAGATCAAGTGGTGAAAAGCTATCATTTCTCTTGTGAGATGCAGATTCAACTCCTATTTGGTGCAGAGTGAGTTACTGGTGGGTTCGATCCTTGAGTCAAAAGGGTTTTACCGGTAATTTTACTGTCGGTGGGTTCGATCCTTGAGTCAAAAGGGCTTTATCGGTAATTTTACTGTCGTGCCTACAGACAGGTGGGTTACCGGGTTTTCCCCGGAATTGGTGGTGGACTCGAGTTACTCTTGGAGTACTCCGTTTGGTCCAGTGGGTGCCCCGAGAGTGCTCCGGATTGATCCTGTTAGTCGTTAAAAAAAACGAAGACGGGGAAGGTGATGATCAGGGCCGGCCCAGAGCAAGTGTCGGGTGGGCGACCGCTCTGGGCCCAAATCGAAATAGGGCCTGGAAAATTTTATAATTTTATATATATATATATATATATATATATATATATATATAGAGAGAGAGAGAGAGAGAGAGAGAGAGAAAGAGAGAGAGAGAGAGGCCGGTTATTGTACAATATGCCTTATCGTACGACGCGTACGGGATTGCCTTACAACATGCGAAATTTCCTTTACAACATGTGATTTCCCTTTTTCTTCATTTTTTTTGGTACATGCGATTTTACATTATTTTGTACATGCAATTTCCCCTTTTCAAATGTACATGCGATTTTATTTTTTAAATTTTGTACATGGCGATTTCACAGTTTTACTGTACATGCGATTTTATTTTTCTAAAACATAATGTGCGATTTGCCATCGCGTATGCGTCGTACGTTAAGCCATATTGTACGATACACTTTTTTCTCTCTCTCTCTCTCTCTATATATATATATATATATACACACACAATTAGGCTTAACGTACGACGCATACGCGATTAGAAATTGCATGTTATACACAAACCCGGACATGTCATAATCGCATGCTTCACAAACTCGGACATGTCACAAACTCGGACATGTCATAATTGCGTATAAACTCGCATGGCTCACAAAACCGGACTCCCCAACAAATGGTTTATCGCATGTTATATCTCAAAATCGCATGATCATAAACTCGGACAACCAAAATTACAAAATCGCATGTTATACACAAATCGCGTACACGTCGTACGTTAAGGAATATTGTACAATAACCAGCCTATATATATATATATATATATATATATATATATATATAGAGAGAGAGAGGAAGTGTAGGATACAAATCACCTAATAGTACATTACATACGCGAGTTTATTGGCCGTACACGTATCCTGATTCGTTTTTCACTCATAAGGTTAAATCAGACAATTCATTCAATCAGCTGAGGGAAAATTCGTCTCTTCATTCAAGCAGCGAGAAGTTCGTTGCACTAATATCCCGGTAATTATGATTCGAATCAGTTTCAAATTTTTCATAATTCTCAAATTGCAGTTTTCGTTCTTCTGCGATAGGGTTTGATTCAATTGTTTTTTTCAATGGATCCACAGAGCAGCACCAGACGAAACACAGAAGTTGATTTTGAAGAAGCTCGATCGATCGGTGATCAGGTTCAATTATCTGCGTATCAGAGAGTTACGATTGACGATGTTTTAAACCCTGAACCTGCAAATCCAAATCGAAATGCAAGTACAAGTGGTGTAAATGAGTGTTCGAATGGTAATTATGTTAATTCAGATCTTTAAATTGTTCATAGATGTGTTTTGTTTACTTTACTCATAGTAATGATTTTGCATTATTGTAACTGATTTTAAGTTTGAATGTTGAGGATAATTGATATGAAAGAAAATTGTATAAGTTCGCATGTTATGAGTCTGGCAATTCGCATGTGATGTTTATTCTAAATGCTGATTTCGCATGTTTTGATATCATAAATCGCATGTGTAAAACATATTAATCACAATTGTCATTTTCGCATGTTATGAGCATGGCATTTTGCATGTGTTGTTGTTGATGAAATTATAGAGTTTTTAATATATTGCATGTTACTAGACCGATAAATCGCATGTGTTTTCCCTTTGTTATTTGATTTATTTAGATGAAATGCTATACACTTCGGAGGTTGAACCATCAGCTACACCTGTGGTTGGAATGCAATTTACCTCTATCGAACAAGCATATGTGTTTTACCAAACATATGCTAAGTGTCACAGCCCCCGGCCCGGAGTTACCCGGTCCAGAAGCCGCGGGACAGAAACCTGTGATATTGGTGTGTTATTTGGCAACGGAAAATTTTAAAAGGATCTTTTAAACTGAAAATGCCCAATTATTTTATTTCACATTTTTGGGACAAACCCCATAATTTACAATAAGGAAATTTCTCCGGGAAATTCCATGTTTACAAAAACATGTTTATTTATTTTATTTACTGAGCCACATTCATCAAGCTGGTGCGCGTTGTGACACTTTTCCTGGTTCACAGTAAATCACCTGAAACATGTTTAAAAAGATTTTATCAACAGGGAAATACTGGTAAGTCATTCATTTTGCACAAAACGACACATTGTTATAATTTACAGGACTAAGAGCGATTATAATTGCCACTATCTTATAATTATCTGGTCCAGTGACACCCCCTGGTGACGATGGTCATACCACTATTGGGTCCTTTCACCCAATAATGATGATTATCTCTATTTAGGTTCGTCCACCTAAACGAGAGAGGATAATAGTAGTGTGTATAATACCACTTACTGCCAGTAATTTAAGATAACAAAGACTTACCCCCTGTAAAATATAACTGGAAAATAATTTGAGGTATTATAAAACAATTTTGATAAAAGAGAATGACTCACATTGCAGGTTTATTTGGACAGAACTTTGCCTACTGATTTAGCCTTGTAACCTAGTTAAATAACAATGCACACGAAACTAGGTCAGTAACTTAATACAACATTTACGATAAACTCACGAAATCAAAACCCTCATGACGAATGACAAAGTATAGCCCGAATTTGGGCAGCACTTAAACATCCATCGGATCGGTTTCGATCGATCGGAGAATCGTAGCAGTGATCGAGTTAATACCCTGTACTCGTAGCAGCGTTTCCCTACTTAAAATTTCGAATTTGAGCAGTATACTTCGTTTTTGAAAAGATTTTTCGAACACAGATGAAAGCCCCATGCACGAGCAATATATAGCCAATTTTTGAATTTGTCGCGGCCCGCGTAAACCCTAACACAATCTTACGCGGCCCGCGAGGGCCAGCCTAGCTATGGCTAGGGCTAGCGTGTCACGCGTAGGCCCGCCACGTGGCTGACACGTGGCCTAAAGCTTATCCGGTCAAATCACCTAGCTTTCGCGGCGCGCGTAAGCTTAGCTTAAGTCTTACGCGGCCCGTGAGCGACCAGAAAATCTGAATTTCTTGGTTTTTGATATGGATTAGGGTTTTAGGGGTCCGGGTTTCTACTTACGGGTCGTTTTGGGATATTTTTGCAGGTCCTTACACTAAGTTAGCTGGTTTTTCTACTCGGAAAGGTGGTGAAGTGCACTGTGGTGGTATAACCAAAACTAAGTATTTTGTTTCTTCTAAAGAGGGACATAAGCCTTTGTTTATTGACGATGCTTATTCGAAGTCAAAAAATCCATTCAAATCAAGGAACAGGGGGACCACTAGAACTGGGTGCAAAGCTCAACTTATGATTTGCACGGTGGATGGTAGATTATATACAGTAAAGAGATTCGTTGATGGCCATAATCATAAGTTTGTATGTGCACACGATATTCATATGCTGCCAGCATACAGGCAATTGTCAAATGTTCAGGAGGAGATGATATGGGAACTAGGCACTTTAAACCTTGGCCATGTTAAAGCTTTTCATATAATGAGGAAACGTTACGGTGGTTTCTAGAATGTTGGCGCCACGGTCGATGATTGCAAAAACTTTAGAACTCGAATTAACAGCTATATAGGAGAATATGACGCTGACATGGTGATTAATAGGTTGACTGACAAAAAACAGTATTTAGTTTATTTTTCATTTGAATATTCTGTTGATGATGACAAACTGTTAACTGGTTTGTTCTGGGCCGATGGGTTATGCAAGCGTAACTTTATGGAGTTCGGGGATGTGATATCGTTCGACGCAACTTTCAAGACAAACAAGTAAGTGTTACATAAAATAAAAAAATGGTTTTTATTTTTTTTCGCATGTTATATGATTTCATAAACTTGCAAAATCGCATGTTAATATACATTGAAGATTAGGTGATGAGTATATCGCATGTTATACTGTATATTTCGCATGTTATCTTTTGTCTATTTCGCATGTTACAATGTGTACTAAATCTTTAATATATGGAATTCCAGGTACAAGATGGTTTTTGTTCCATTCACTAGGATTGGCAACCACTGTCGAAATGTAACCCTTGGAGCTGGGTTGTTGGAATCGGAGAGCATTGACTCTTATAAATGGCTTCTCAATTCATTCGTAAAGTCATTTGGATGGCAGCCAAAGGTTGTAGTGACGGATCAAGACCCTGCGATGAAACAGGCTATTGAGGAGGTTTTTACTACCAGTAGACACAGATTGTGCATGTAGCACATAATGAAGAAAGTAGCAGATAAGGTATAACATGCTATATTGTCTTTCGTTAGCGTTTTTTATAATATAGATTTCGTTATAGGCTGATATAAAAACCATTTATTTGTATAGGTTGGACACGAGTTATGCAATAATGATGAGTTTAAAAGGAGGATGTGCGATATTGCATGGACTGATTACATTGAGCCTGAAGAACTTAAGAGACAGTGGAAGTTGGTGATGATTGAGTATGGTCTCACACAAAATAAATGGATTGATGATATGTTTGCGATGAGATACATGTGGATTCATGCGAACAACTTCGAGATCAGAGAGCGAGAATCATTTTTTTTTGCCAGGTGGCGAATTCACAACTCACTCTTGTAGAGTTTATGAATCGTTTTGACGGTGCAATGGATGTCCAACGGTTCAATCACAGAAAGAATGATCATGCTTCAAGATATACTGAGCCTAATGATTGGAGCAAAACTACTTTGGAAAAAGATGCTGCTAAGATATACACCAGGTCTATATTCTTTGATCAGCAAACAGAGATATATGGAACTATTACTGAATGTCTGCCGATGGACACCAAAATCGAGGGTCCACAGATAAGGATATCGTTGAAAGACTTTAAAGCTCATGGAGATGGGTTGTTAGAGGTAATATAGCATATATATTTGAAACATGCGATTTTGAAAACCCCCATGCGAATTCATACAGAACATGATTTTGCATATGCGATTTTTGATGAACGCATGCGATTTTAAATTAATTCAATAAAATGATTTTTTAGACATGCAAAATTGTTCATGTACACATGTGATTTTAATTTTTAATTTTTTTTTTTTTGGGTTTTCTTAGGTGTGGTTCAAGAATCTTGAAAATGATGTAACTGCACAGTGTAGCTGTTTACGTTTTGAGTAATGTGGGCTGCTATGTAAACACATCTATTTTCTTTTCAAGATGTCTGGTGTTAAAGAAATACCAAACAAATATGGGTTATGAAGAGATGGACAAAGGATGTTGTTCCGAATGAATTAAACGCGACGTTCGATGTAAAGGTGGATGATAAGGACGAGCAACACAAGGCTAAACAGATTGCTCGCGAAATCATCTACACAGGGGAGTATTTGGTTAGCAATTTGATTTCCGACCTTGATCAACTTGTTTTAGTCAGGGATCAAATGAAGCAGATTAAAGAAAAAAGTTGATCAGAGTCATATAACCAAGCAGCTTGATCCAAAGTTTGACCGTTTTCCAAAGCTTATTGGTTACCAACAATCAGTAACTAACGCACCTCCTACTGTCCGTGTGGTGGGTGGTATAAGAAACAAAGGACGTGGCTCGCACAAAAGGATTAAATCGAAGAAGGAACAAATGATCAGCCGCAAAGGAAAAAGGTCAAGGCATGTAGTGTATGCAACGAAAAAGGTCATGATATTCGGACTTGCGAGATACTTAAAGGCAAACAACAAAAGAAGATGAAGGGAGTCCAGATTGAAAAAGATCCCAGGAATAAAGCCAATGAGGTCGAAGACGATGAAGAGGAAAATGAGTTTGAAGATTATAGTGGAGGTAGTGATGATGGCAGTAAAGAAGATGAGTGGGAGGAGGTTTTAGATGAGGAAGATCAAATTTGTTAACTGTACATGCAATTTTATACTAGAAACATGCTATTTACTAGACATGAGTTTATATCAACAATCATGCGATTTTAGTATGTAAACATGCGATTTCATATGCATCAGTACATAAGTAGTTTAACATGCGATTTCACTTTGTTTTTCATTTTAGCACATGCGATTTTGAGTATCTTTTTTTTTTTTTTTTGACAAAGATGTCTAAATCATTCATGTGATTTATATTATAATGAAGCATAAGATTTTCTCAAAACTTGTACCCAAAACATAAATATAAAGTAGTTGTTATTGTCTAACAGAACTAAAACCATAAAATGATTAAACAGAAATCTAGTTACTTGAAGCAAAGATTTTTTCACGTTTAGCCGAGCTGAACTCCATCTTCTCTTTCACAGTGTTTAGAGCATCTTTCAGGAAAGAGAAGGCTAAGTCATCAGCTCGAGACTGTTCCTTTATGTGATCCAAAGATGCGTCCCTGAAGCATGATGGTGGTTCTTCAAGTAGTCTCTCCCACATCTCTTGATTTTTCTTGGTTTCTTTAAGAATCTTCCCCTGCACATCAAGAATCAAATGAGAAGAGGTGACATCGGTGTTTATTTCTGTCAACGTGCGAGTTGACAATAGTTCCTTTATTGCAATGTTTTTTATTTGTTCTGAATCTTCAGATGACATTTTGTGGGTGTATTTTTGTGTTCAGTGTCTTAATATGGAAGGTAGTTATCCCTGGGTGTTTTATATTAAAATAGTAAATTTATTATGTAGATAGGGTGGTAAGTTCAGTAGTATTTATGGTAAAATTGATTATTACAAGTCACGTTACAGTCACATCGGTAATAAATTCATTTTTTATATACAATAGTTAATTTTTATTTATTTTAAATATCAGTTCATAATTTTTTTTGTTTTTGCATTTTAGGACAAAGTTACATGAAATCATCAAGAGCATTTTTTTCAAAATCGCATATGATTCGAAAACGAATTCGCACACTTTAAGAAACCACAGACAACATCACTTTCTAAATCGCATGTGTGTAAAAATAGAATTCGCACACTACAAGAAATCTCAAATATTATTAACTTTTTTTAAAATCGCATGTGTATCAATCAAGAATTCGCACACTATAAAAAATCTTAAAAATTATTACCTTTTTTTTTAAATCGCATGTTTAGAAAACATGATTTTGCATACTATAAAAAACAAAACCTTTCTTTTTTGTTTTCAATGAGTTTTCGCACATTCAATATGTATTTAGCATATTTTATAATTTTCATCCTGCATCGTCTTCTTCGATAGACGATCTATCGATTTGTTTTAGTTCTGAACTTCCAAAATCAGCAGATATGAAATCGCAGAAGGAGGTTGGTGAATAAGAATCTTTACGTTGTTGTATTTGATTTATGGATCGATTTTTGATTAATCGTTCGTTGGATTTTCGAATACAATTTTGAAATTAAGATTCAAATCTCCGTCGATTACAGAGATTAGGATATCGTATTGACGATTTTAACCTTTTTTCAATATTTGAATACATTAATTTGGTTAATTTAATGATTTAAATTGGTTTGATGGATTGAAGTTCCTACGACTGAGAATATCGCGTACGTAATGTAGGATAAGTGGTACTGTACGTTAACCGACCTATATATATATATATATAGGGTAAGGATAGTGTAAAAATGGCCTAAAGTGTGAGAAATGTATTATAACACTATATATAATACTATATAACACCATATAAACACCGTATAACAATATGTAACACCATATAATACCATATAACACTATGTAACATTATATAACAAATATAACACTATACATCTATCATAGACGTACTATCAGACAACCTATAGTGTTATATTTGTTGTATAATGATATATAGTGTTACATAGTGTTATATGGTATTATATGGTGTTACATATTGTTATACGGTGTTTATATGGTGTTATATAGTATTATATATAGTGTTATAATACACTTCTCACACTTTGAGCACTTTTTTACAGGATCCTCTATATATATATATATACATATATATATATAGTGGAGGGTTCAAATGAGAAGAAAAAATTTGTAAGAATAAAAAGAATAAGTTTTAAACCAATAGAAATGCTCCATTTAGTTCATTTAATATGTGGATTTAATGTTATTAATAAGGACATATAGGTAAATTTCTAATTGTAATTAATTAGCTAACTTATTAAACTTGTAACTCCCATTTTAAATATACTCTTTCAAGATAAAATAATTTAGGGTGAACGACAATTTTCGACATGTGTAGGATAAATTTTAGTATGCGTAGGATAAATTCTTAAATGTGTATGATAAATTTAGATATGCGTAGGGTAAATTTCGGTAAGTGTAAGATATATGTAGGATAAATTTTAAAATGTGTAGGATAAAATGTTTTTTTTTTTTTTGCTTTATTAATGAGAGATAACATAATTAATGGGAGGAGTTATAAACTATTTAATGTTTTACCATTATGTCCTTTCTTCTTTTTCTTCTCACAATAAATTTCTTCTCAAATGAACCTTCCCCTATATATATATATATAGGGTAGGGATCCTGTACATTAATCCAGAAGTGTATTATAACACTATATATAAACGCTATATAACAACATATAAACACCGTATAACATTATGTAACACCATATAACACTATGTAACACTATATAACAATATATAACACTATACATCTATGATAGACATACTATCAGACAAAATATAATGTTATATTTGTTATATAGTGTTATATAGTGTAACATAGTATTATATGGTGTTATATGGTGTTACATAGTGTTGCCCGGTATTTATATGGTGTTATATAATGTTATATATAGTGTTATAATACACATCTCACACTTCTGGATTAATGTACAGGATCCTCTATCTATCTATCTATCTATCTATCTATATATATATATATATATATATATATATATATATATATAGGGTTGGGCTATATAGAAAACCCTAAATATTTAAGAAACCCGAAAAACTCAAAGCTCCCAACTTTTTTTTTTGAAAAAAATAACACATGTAATATACATGTTTTTAAGAGTTTTGGGCCAAAAAATCAAAAAAGCGCCGAAGGGTTTTTTTTAAAAAAAAAACATATTTCAGCAACTTTCAGCATTTTTGTCTAACACATGTTAGGCAACCGGACATTGCTGAAATTTGTTTATTTTTTTTTTAAAAAAATCCCTTCGGCGCTTTTTTGTTTTTTTGGCCCAAAACACTTTAAAACATGTATATTACATGTGCTATTTTTTTCAAAAAAAAAATGTCGGGAGGTTGGGTAAAAATGGGGGGAGATTTGAGTTTCCAGAGTTTCCTAAGAATTTAAGGGTTTTCTGTCTAGCATTCCCATATATATATATATATATATATTTGAAAAATCTGTATCTTTAAAAAAAACTTAAAATGCCTAGATTTATGAACTAAAAATGTTAAAACCCAAGTGTTTAGAAGCCCAACTATTTCGAAGTTTTTGCCAATCAAATTCAGAAGCCCAATTGTTTTAATGTGTAATAGATTAATGACTTGGCACAAATCAATAAACAAACATAATGGATTAATGAATAGGGCCCAAACTTTTTATCTCGCACAGGGTCAAAAAAATTGTGATTTTCGGAGATGACCCTGGTGACGATTACTATAGATATATATAAACTTAAAACAATCAAATAAAAAACTTTTTGGGTAGGTGATGATTACTATAAATATACATAAACTAAAAGAATCGGTTAGAAAACTTTTTGGGAGTATTAATTTGGCCGTCAAATGGTCGAGGCTTCATACGTGTAAAATAGGCAGATGTGTGAGTTTGTAGTTAGAAAGTAAGGAAAGAATTTGAAATGATTCAGTTCACTCAATTGGCATCAATAAGTTAGTACCAAGCAATGTCAAATGAAGGATTCACAAGTTGTTTTTCTTTCAAGTTGGAATCGGTAACCTTTTTTTTCCCTTTTATAGCATGGATGACATAGAGATTAAGAAAATACAAACACAAATGAAACACGGGTCTTAAGAGAAAAGTAGTAGTATTTTTTTAAGTCATAAGACTATGCATAGTCGTTTGGGTGAATAATGCCCCATCTTTGGGCGTTGTGCGTCATGTGGCAGTCAACAATGGGGCGTTTTTCTAAAATGGGTGTAGTGGGGATGTGGGCATTATGGTGTAATAGAATTAAATAAAAGAAAAACCATAAAAAAATTGTTATTGGACAAATAAAGCTTGGAAACTGGTGATTGGGCAAAAGATTTGAAGCTGGGCGTGGAATATAGCACGCTCCAGACATTTTTTTCGCAAAAAAACGCCCATGGGGGCCGAAAAGGGGCGTGGTTGGCATAAAAAACGCCCACAATTACATGACTACGGATGATCTAAGGCTTGCAACATATCATATCAAGGTGGTTCTAAATTTGACACCCAAAAGTTGAAACCCCAAAACTAATAGAATGAAAGTTATATTATATAGTTAGATTAGATTACTAACACCCATAATTCACAGCTGTTTGTTACAACTATATCTAAATCAAATCAAATTAAAAACGATTAAAAAAGGAAATTTTTAAGATAAATTGAAGCTCCAAATGAGGTACTCGGGTCTAAAAGTTGGGTGAACTGCCCGAGGCCCATTAAACTTTTTCTCTTCATATCTTATTACTACTGTAACTTCAAATATATTAAAGTTATCTTAGTTTAAAGTTGAGTTGGTTTCTAATCTTCAATCCTCTACAAATTGATCCATATGAAACATTATCAACTTTTTTGGAGCAACTCCTACTAATGGATCTTAAAGGTATTCTCACGTTAATTAACAATTTGGTTTATGTTTTATTAGTTCCCCAAATGTTTACTATACCACAAGAGCTAGCCTGGGAGAGGGGGGTTCACTAGAATTCACGACTTTAGGCACCATTATTGCCGCAATAGCGGTGGTGGTTGAGACAACGTCGATGAAGGTGGTGTGGGCAAAGGAGGCGCCGCAACTAAGAAGTTGATGAAACAATGGTTAACCAGGCAGGGTTAACTCACTGGTCTCGTTAAGAAGGGTTAATCCCTTTTTCTCGAGGATCGCTGGCTAGATCGTCCGCCGGTTGATCTCCTGCACAAGGAAACAAACCGTGACTCGTAACAAGGAGGATGGGGTGGGGGTGCTCCTTGTTACCACTCTCCGGCGTGAGAATCAGTAGTTTGCTTGGGAAGCAAAGTGTGATAGTAGTAGTAGTGAGAGAGTTGTGAAGAGATACCTCAAACCTGGTTTGTGTTGGTTCAGTTCTGTTTGTGCATGAAGGAAAACAATATAAATCATACCTGTCACAGCAGATAGTGCAGAGGAGAATCCTGTTAGGGAGTTCGACATGCCTGTCATCTTGATCTGGTTCCTCCTTAGGGTGCTAACTGATGATGGGGACTTAGAAAACCGAAAAGGGTATCGGTTATGGAGAGGAGGTTTCGTGATGATGTTATGGCTAATGGAGTGTGTGAATTGTGTAACTGAGTAACCCTTAAACCTCCACATAACTCTCCTTATATAAGCACCCAGGAGGAAACCTAATTAGTTACTAAGGGTAATATGGTCCATCAACAATTACCAACTAATTAAATAATAGGTTCTAATATATTTTGATCTCTATAATGTAAATGATTAAGATGGCTATAGATTAAATATTAAACATAATATATTTAATCTTACATTCTCCCACTTAGCCGAGTAATCATTTACTATGAGTATTAGCTAAGCCTGATCAGGAGTTAACACTCATTTTAGCCTTAAACAAGTACTATAGCAGAAAAATAGAGTCGTTGAATCATTATGCGACTCAGGACCCCCATTAATCATACTATAACCTTAATTTAAAACCTAATCGTCATGATCAAAATACGCGTAAGCCCTTTGTTTGATTTGTAACTTTTTATTTGTCTATATGCCATTATACCGGTTGAACATATTCTAATAGACATACAAAATCAAACTTGAGGAAATTTCATTAAACATAAAACATAAGCTAGTACAATATGCTCAAATAAGGTCTTTACATAATCCCATATTCCGAACATGTTCTTCGTAAACCTTAGGAGGGAGACCTTTAGTCATCGGATCCGCAAGCATATCCTTAGTACTAATATACTCGATACAAAGATTATTTTCCTCAACACGTTCACGTACAAATAGATATTTCGTATCGAGATATAAACCAGCTCCAGTCGAACTGTTACTGTTCGAGAAACTAACGGCAGCTGAATTATCACAGTAAAGCTTCAATGGTCTAGAAATGGAATTAACGATTTTGAGTCCAGTGACCAGGTTTCTAATCAACATTCCATGACAGGTTGCGTTATAGACAGCAATGTACTCTGCCATCATTGTGGAAGTTGTGGTCAACTGTTGTTTATGACTCTTCCAAGAGATAGGGCCGCCTGCTAACATAAAGATATAGCCCGAAGTGGATTTCTTGTCATCTTTGCATTTGGCAAAGTCAGAATCAGAGTAGCCCACCACTTCCAAATGATCACTTCTTCTATAAGTCAGCTTATAGTCTTTCGTCCCTTGCAGATATCGAAGTACCTTCTTAGCTGCTTTCCAGTGATCTAAGCCAGGATTAGTCTGATAACGGCCTAGCATTCCAGCAATATAAGCGATATCTGGACGAGAACAGACTTGAGCATACATCAAGCTCCCGACTACTGATGCATAAGGTATCTGGCTCATTTGCTCCTTCTCAACCTCTGTTGTCGGACACTGGAACGAACCGAAAACATCTCCCTTAACTACTGGAGCGACGGAGGGTTTGCACTGTTGCATGTTATACCGTGTAAGGACACGATCTATGTAGGCCCTTTGGGACAATCCTAAGATCCCTTTGTTTCTATCTCGGTGAATTTCGATGCCAATGACGTAAGATGCATCTCCGAGATCCTTCATGTCGAAGTTATGCGAGAGTAACCGCTTCGACTCATGCAACATGTCTAAACTATTACTTGCCAATAGAATGTCGTCAACGTAAAGGACAAGTATAGTAAAGTTGCTCCCACTCATCTTGAGGTAGGTGCATTGATCCACTTGATTCTTCATAAAACCTTGCTTCTTCATGACTTCATCAAACTTGAGGTACCACTGACGTGATGCTTGTTTTAACCCGTAAATGGATTTCTTCAGCTTACAGACTAGATGCTCCTGACCTTCAGGCTCAAAGCCTTCAGGTTGCTTCATGTAAACATCTTCGTCCAAATCTCCGTTAAGGAAAGCAGTTTTAACGTCCATCTGATGCAGCTCTAAGTCGAAATGAGCTACTAGGGCCATGACGATCCTTAATGAATCTTTACGAGAGACAGGTGAAAACGTCTCTTGATAATCAATTCCCTCTTTCTGAGTGTAGCCCTTTGCAACCAATCTTGCTTTGTAGCGTTCAACGTTACCATTCGGATCCAGTTTTGTTTTGAACACCCATTTGCATCCTACGGGTTTGACTCCGTTGGGTAATTCTACCAAATCCCAAACGTCATTTTTCTTCATGGATTCAAGCTCATCAATCATTGCTTTATTCCATTCGGAAGACTGATCACTGCTAATGGCTTCATTGTAAGAGATAGGATCATTGAGCTTTCCGGGATCCATTTCAGTCAGGTAGGTAACATAATCATCCCAATTAGGAGGCCTTCTTTGCCTGGATGACCTCCTGAGTGGATTATCGGGTTCAGCGTTGTCTTGGTTTTGAGCGTTTGATGTGCCTTCGTCATGAGGTATAATGGGTTCTGATTGTAGAGGTAAATTTGCAGTTGGTGCAGTAGCTTCAGGAACAATAGTTGCATTGGGTACAAGAGGAGTAATCGGAGTAATTGTAAGCGACGAGTCTCTCCCCCCCGCGTCTTGTACTTCTTGCAATTCTTCGTAAGGGTTGGTACTGCTCCCACTGACCTTGAAATCCTCCAGGAACGCGGCACGCTTGGTTTCAACAATACGGGTGACATGGGAAGGACAATAGAAACGATAACCCTTAGAGTTCTCAGGGTACCCGATAAAGAAACAGGTAACTGTCTTAGGGTCAAGTTTCCTTAGAAAAGGATTGTAAAGTTTTGCTTCAGCAATGCAGCCCCATACTTTCATATATTTAAGACTCGGTTTCCTTCCTGTCCAAAGTTCATAAGGAGTTTTAGGGACAGACTTGGAAGGAACTCTATTGAGTATATGGACAGCTGCTTTTAAAACTTCAGTCCAGAGGAATAATGGTAAGTTAGTGTTGGCTAACATACTGCGCACCATGTTCATAAGGGTACGGTTTCTTCTTTCAGCGACACCGTTCTGCTGAGGTGTACCAGGCATGGTGTATTGGTTCACAATCCCCTGGCCCTTACAAAACTCATAAAATGGACCAGGAGCTTGACCCACACCAGTATGTCTTCCATAATACTCACCGCCTCTATCTGATCTCACAACTTTAATCTGACGATCTAATTGCTTTTCAACTTCAGCCTTATAATCTTTAAAAGTTGTTAGAGATTCAGATTTCTCCTTAATAAGATACAAGTACATGTAACGAGAATAATCATCAATAAAAGTGATAAATGAAGTATGTCCTGTTATGCCAGCGATTTGGTAGGGACCACTAATGTCAGTGTGAATGAGTTCTAATAAATTAGAGCTCCTAGTGGCACCTTTCTTATTCGCTAATGTCATTTTACCTTTAAGACATTTGACACATGTTCCAAAGTCAGAGAAATCGAGAGGAGGTAAGACTTCATCCTTTACGAGACGATTTAATCGCTCTTTTGAAATGTGGCCTAAACGCTGATGCCACAACATGGATGAAGTCTCTAAGTCTCGTTTCTCTTCCATCTTTGTGAGTGATTCATTAATGTTATATGACAACAAAGATTTGGAAAAGCCATCATCTAGTTCTAATCTATAGAGACCTCCATCCAGAACACCAGTACCATAAAGAACAGAATCATAATGGATAGAGAGTTGGCGATGACCATGGGAAACAAAAAACCGTCCATGTCTAACTTTGGTCCTGATACAAGGTTCCGAGTTACCTCAGGAACATATAAGGTATCATAAAGTTTAATACATAAACCAGTTTTCATAACTAATTGTAATGTTCCAATGGCCTTCACTTCTAATTCTCGATCATCCCCAACCTTAAGCGTTCTTTGGTTTCTTTCCAGCTTCCGGATTGAAAGGAATCCCTGAGTAGAATTGGTAACATGAACCATAGAACCAGAATCAAACCACCAAGAATTAGCAGGAACACTTAAATTATAGGACTCAAGTATCATAAAATAATCGTTACCTTTCTTAGCCAGCCACTCCTTAAAGTCAGGGCATTCCTTCTGCATGTGTCCTGTCTTTTTACAGAACTTGCAGCGGATACTGCCTAAGGAGTTCTTAGAGCTGGAAGGTGCACTTGTATTAGGGTTAGGATTAGACTTATGGACTTTAGAAGCATCCTTCCTCTGATAATTGTGCTTCCTTTTCTTAGGATTGAAGGTAGTGAAATTGGCAACATCAGTATGGCGATCCATCCTCATACGCTCCTCCTCCTGTACGCACATGGCGACCAGCTCACTCATCGTCCATTTTTCCTTTTGAGTGTTGTAATTGATCTTGAATGCTTCAAAGGATGAAGGAAGCGAAGTAATGATGAAATGAACAAGGAAACCATCACTGATTTCCATTTCCAGCCCCTTCAGCTTATTGGCCATGTCATTCATCATCATGATGTGCTCGCGAATGTCGCTCCTCCCATCATACTTAGTTGTCACCAGCTTGAGAATAAGAGTACTAGCGTGCGCCTTAGACGTCCCTTTGAACTGCGCCTCCACATGTTCCAAGTAGGTTTTAGCATCTTCAGAATCAGCTCCCCTGATTGCATTGCTTATGGATTGCTTCATAAACATGAGAGACATGCGGTTACACCTAGTCCACTTTTCATGAGTTAACTGCTCAGCAGCAGTACTTTGAGTGGTAAGGTCCGCTGGCTTTTTCTCTCTTAGAGCATAATCAAAATCAAGCAATCCGAGAGTAAGCATGAGAGCATCCTTCCATGCAGCAAAGTTATCACCAGTCAAAGGTGGAATCCCGCAGTTGGGTGCTGATAGTGGAAATAAGATGAGCAAGTTATGATACTAAGGAAGAAACTCTAATGTGATCTATGGGCACGTTAAACTAAGGCAGGCAAAATAATGACCATTTTACATAATGAAGCTGTGATAATGTCTATTACTAACATCAAAATAATAGACTTAACTAAAAAATTCTACTTAAACGAAAACAAAACAGCTTTGGCCAGAAGTGTAGTCATTTAAGCATATGTGCAAAGTGGTTGTAACAAATCAGCTTTGGCCAGAAATTGAAACAATCACTTTAGTTATGCACTTGCTAAGTATGCCATCTATGAAAGAATTAAATCAGCTTTGGCCAGATATTAAAAACATTCATGCTTATGATGCACACTTAGCATAGCTTTCGTAATACTTGAATGATAAGTAGATGTATCAAGTCAGCTTTGGCCAGAAATGATATATCAAAAGCTCATTCAAGTTAAGCTATTCTGGTTTTGCAAAACATTATCTGATTCTGATTAATTAACTAAGTAAATTACAAAACCATTTATTTAATAGCAAACTACCCGTTAGCGCGGATCGAACTGTCACAGCAGATAGTGCAGAGTGATAGTAGTAGTAGTGAGAGAGTTGTGAAGAGATACCTCAAACCTGGTTTGTGTTGGTTCAGTTCTGTTTGTGCATGAAGGAAAACAATATAAATCATACCTGTCACAGCAGATAGTGCAGAGGAGAATCCTGTTAGGGAGTTCGACATGCCTGTCATCTTGATCTGGTTCCTCCTTAGGGTGCTAACTGATGATGGGGACTTAGAAAACCGAAAAGGGTATCGGTTATGGAGAGGAGGTTTCGTGATGATGTTATGGCTAATGGAGTGTGTGAATTGTGTAACTGAGTAACCCTTAAACCTCCACATAACTCTCCTTATATAAGCACCCAGGAGGAAACCTAATTAGTTACTAAGGGTAATATGGTCCATCAACAATTACCAACTAATTAAATAATAGGTTCTAATATATTTTGATCTCTATAATGTAAATGATTAAGATGGCTATAGATTAAATATTAAACATAATATATTTAATCTTACAGTTTGGGGTTAGTATTTATAGCCGAAGAGTGAAGAAGGAGTTGAAAGGACGGACTGACGACGTGCTGCCCTTATGCAGGTGTGTCAGGCTTGTCGGTTGTGGAGGTGAAGTCACGTCCTACTGCAGTGTCAGTCTGTCGCTTACGTATAGCCTGACAGGCGACTGTCATTGGTGCCACTTGCTCTGTGGTGTCAGTCCCACTTGCCTCGTGGGCAGGATGCGGTGCTGCGCCGCATCGCTGCCTGCGGTAACTATCGTTGTTTCCGCGTTCTCACTCTGGCTAAGTTTGCGTGATGCGGTGCCAGGCCGCATCGCCACTTGTGGTGACTGTTGCTGTTGTCCAGATCCCTTGTATTTGCGAGGCCGCATCGCTGTGCACCCATTTTCATACACCAGGTAAGGAGACACACATAGGATGCGGTGCCAGGCCGCATCGCTTATGCCTCTTATTTTCCTATCGATTGACCAATTGGGTTCGACCGCTGTGGTCGCGCATGCCCGTACAGACACAGATAAGTTCTTGCTGGTGGAGGTTTTTTGATAAGGGTAATTGTCACTCGCGGTCATACTGGCGCGAGATCTGGGACCATACCCCTTCAGAAATAATAAGAAGTAAGAAGATAGTAATAGTGGCAAGAGTTTTGATTACTAGTAGGTGGCAACAGGTGGTGGCAAGGATGACATTTTCCAACTCCTTCGTGATCATTTTGTTGACTAGATGTATCCCATATTCTACTTTATTTAAATTTTAAGCTATGTAAGAAGATTTGAAATTGAGTTCCAGTTCTTTTTTGACATAATTCAACTCTTAGAGCAGTGGAAATCATGACAATGGAAGGAAGGGGTAGAGGAAGGCCCAAGTTAACTTGGAATGAGCGAATTAGGTAAGATTTGGGAGAGCTGCACCTCTTCGAGGACATGGTTTAGGATAGGAGTTGCTGGAGACATAGGATGAAGGTTAAGAACTTTTAGGTGAGGGTATGAACGTGTCCTAGCTTTGTCTTGGGGAGGGGGGGGGGTAGATTTCTTTTATACTTTAAGTAGACCTTACATATGATGATTTTCTTGCATCTATGCCTATATGTTGTTTTCTAATGATATATTTGACTACTGCTATGCTATCTACTTATCCATCTTTCGTCTATCTGGCCGTTGGTTGTTTTGGAGCCGGGGGTCTCTCATGAAGCAGCCTCTCTATTCTCAAGATAGAGGCAAGGTTACCTACATCCCACCTCCCTAAGGCCCTACCTCCACCGATAGTTTTGCTATTTGTGAGATTTAGTAAGTATAGTTGTTGGTGGTTGTACTTCTTTAGAACTAGCCCTTTGATAAAACAAGTTATTTGACATCAAACCAACATGATATCATATGGCAAACATCAAACCCCACTAATACCACCTTAGGAATTTGGTAAGTATCCCCTACACACAATAAATTCATGATAGTCAGCAACAGGAAGTTACAAATATATCACAAAATCAAGCATCATATCATACAAACCATATGATTACATGACAACCCAAAACAACCATGGACTGTTTTCCAACCAATAACCTTCTTTAATTTCAGATTTTAAATCAATTATCTCAACATGAAACATCCAAACACAAGCACAATTATAAATCTAATACACCTCTTAGAATATACACAAACGGATCCAACTCCATCAATTCGGAAACCCAAAACCCATAGACCCACCCTGCGCATGCGCTTGAGCACTCGGTCCAAACGGAAAAGGTTTACCAGCCGCTACATGATCATAAACCTTACCTTTAGCTCTATCTACAGCTTGAAATATATCATCCTTAGTCACAACTTCACCACCTGAAAACAACATTACAATTTAAAACATCAAGTCTTAAAAATATCAAAATTAATAATATATTTCGACTATTAAGATCGAACCTCTTCTAGCAGCAAGAAGAACAGATTCCCGAACAATGTTTTCAAGATCAGCCCCTACTAATCCCGGTGTGAGCGACGCAACAACCTCACAAATGTCTTCCTTATCGTCCTCAAACGGCACATTTTTCAAGTAAAGCGCAAAGATGTCTTTTCTGCCACTCTCGTTTGGCTCGCCCACACGCACTTTTCTCGAAAACCGACCAGGCCTCATCAGAGCGGAATCCAGTGTTTCGGGTCTGTTTGTGGCAGCTATAACCACCACACTTTCCTCTTTCTCAAACCCATCCATTTCTGTCAAAAGCTAAAAAAACACCAAACACCCTTCATTTAGATTTTTAAGACAAATTTTGACCACAAAAGTCAAAGTACAGGAGTAGATAACTAGATATTACCTGGTTTAGTGTCTGATCGCGTTCACAATTCAAAGTTCTGCCACGCTGGCCGCCAACAGCATCGATCTCGTCGATAAAGATGATTGACGGTGAATTTTTTCTCGCCTCGCTGAAAAGATCTCGAACTCTAGCTGCCCCTCTACCGACAAAAACCTCCACCAGTTCGCTACCGGAAATCGAGAAAAACGACATTCCAGCTTCCCCGGCCACAGCACGAGCCAACAATGTTTTCCCAGTTCCTGGTGGACCCGCTAACAGGACACCTTTCGGCGGCTTTGCCCCGAGTTTTATGTACTTGCTGTCTCCTTTCATGCACAAAACAATCTACAAAAGTCAAAGTCAAAGTGCAAGATCCATCAGGTCAAAGTTCAATCAGATGTTAAGAAAGAGGATGCTATAGTTAGGGCTGCAAGCGAACTGAAGGAACACGAACAAGTTTGTTAAGAGATATATGTGTTCATGAACACTTACCGAACAAGATTTTATGTTCGTGTTCGTTTGTTAAGGAAATGAACGTGTTGTTTTTTTATTTTAGGCAACGAACGAAAACAAACGTTGATGAACACAAACTAATGTTCATGAACACAAATGGAAACAAACAAACATAAACAAGCGTTAATGAACATAATATATAATATAATACCCTGACACTTGGTAAATATTTTATTCGTCGGAATTTTCAAGTAATTAAATAAAATATAAAAACTAAAAACACTAATGAACTATCGAACACAATCAAACATCGACGAACACGTTACCAGACGTTCACGAACATAAATGAACGAATGTGGTCTCTGTTCATGTTCGTTCATTTAACTAAACGAATTGGAATTTCTTGTTCGTGTTCGTTTGTTTAATAAACAAACGAACACAAACAAACTTCCCGCCGAACGGTTCACGAACCGTTCGCTGAACGTTTGGTTCGTTTGCAGCCCTAGGCGTATAGTAACTAGTAAAACAACATTACCTCTAAAAGTTCAGTTTTGGCAGCATCAACACCTTTTACATCATCGAATGTCACTAGCGACTGCTTCTTACTCGGTGTTTTCTTCGTCATTTTCCCAAGATCATGTTGAAGATTTAGCTGGTAAAAAGTAAGCAACACCATGATCCAAAAAGGAGCCACTTGAAAGAAAACGAATAAGAAATTCTTCGTGGATGCAGAAAGAAGCGCACGGTTTGACCCATATGTGATCCCTTTTTCTTCTAGCATCCTAACCAGATCACGTGGTGTATAATCTTCCACATTTCTTGTATGATACTGCCACTTGGGAAAATACTTCTTAACAGCCCTTTCAAATTGTGCGGTTAGTGAATCAGAATCAGTTTCTGAAGTTTGAACATTCTGCTCTTCTACAAGGTCCTTATTGAAGTATATTTGGCGGGAATTTTCAACAAACTGAACGCTTGTGACACTACCGTCTTGTATACCATCAACAAAATGTGAATATGGAACATCGATGTACTGTGAGCTGGGTAGCTTTTGAATCCCGAGAGAGCATAGAGTGACTGCAACGCAAAAGGAAGCTCCGACCAAAACTGCATACAGCGTTGTGCTTGTATTCTTTTCGGTGTTTCTTCTTTTCAACTGTTTCTCTGTCCAAATTGAGTTGCAGAACAAGAATAAATGATATCAGTGAACAATTGTTGGATTTATCCTGTATTAAAAAACGACAGAATAATCAAGTTTTGGGTTGGCATATCTAATCCGTATAAAAAAAGCATGTCGTGTTTGAGTTGACTTCTTTAATTAAACGCGTTGTGTTCGTTTTGACTTGTTTAACCCGCTTAGTTAAACAGCTCAACCCACTAACCCATTTATGACCCGTGTAACCCATTTTTTACAACCCAATCTTGACTATTACCTGCCAAGCCATTTGATACGTTTAGAAAAAAATAGGTTAAACAGGTCAGGTTCAGATTACATATTTTTAAGTGTGTGCAGGTTAGAGTTGATATTTTTTACACGAATAAAAATATAAGTTTTGTTCGGGTTGAACAATTCAACCAGCCAACCCAACACGATTGACACCCCATGATTAAAGCCAAAGAATCGGTTTACAATCAGTCATACAACAAACAGAAAACAAGTAAACCACCATTAGACTATGGGGTGTGGAGGGGCTTGGGTTGGGGGCATTGCTCGACACGTGGCAGATGTGGGCTCCACCAGTCCACACCCAAAAAAGTGGGGTGTGGAAGCGGCGTGGCCAGGCCGCCGTTGTGGAAGGGGCTAGCCAAACGGTCATCAACAACCAGCCAACCATTGCCAGACATGTCACCCCAAAGCCAGCGCCCAACACCAAGCAATATTGCCACGCCAAGCGGGCAATGCCCACCAAAACGCCAACCCGGAATGGAACACCCGACGTTGAAGTGCCATCAACGCCCAAAAGTAACACCCACACCCAGCGGTCTTATGGAATGATACTGACAGATAATTGATGAATAAAGAGAGAATGAATGAATGAATGTTTGCATACCTTCTTTTACATCTGCTACAGTATCAGATTTCCTCCAACGACATTTGAACTTCAAAACGATATTCAAAATCAGCCATGAGTCCAACGATATTATTATTATTATATATGAATATGATTACTAAAGTTTATATAAAATCACAACAACAACATCCTTAATTTAATTATTAAAACTACTTGTCTACTTCACATACCTTATCATCCTTCTTAATCAAATCATCCCAATATGAATTAACAAGCCAATTCATGCTTCCTACAGAGCCAGAACTCTCCTAAACAAACAACACAAATACATTTAATAAAACATAAAACACAAACAAAAAAAACCGAATAACAAACACAAACCTTAACGAGAGCAGACCCAGGTTTCACAGCTTTCATCGATAAACAACGACCATTAATACGATTTGGAAAACGCATGCATGAGAAAATTCTAGAGTAGTAACGAGACCTATTTGATCGATATGTTATTGGTCTTATAGGTAGTGGTGCAACCAATGGTGAAGTAATCAATGGTGAAGGAGTCAACAACATTTTTGTATGCAAATGAGACTCGATTGGTGAACAGAATTTAGGGTTCCGGTGGAGTTAGGGTACGTACGATCACCGGCGATGTAACAGAGTCGGCCACTACGGTTACGTGCTAAGCAAGTTTCTAGAGAGTTGGTGTAGAAAGTGGTTAAATAGTGAGTAGGGCTTGGTTTAATAATGGGCCAAGAGGATAAAAATGGGCCCACTCAAAAAATTGTGTTAGTCATTTTCGGCTCATAATTTCATCAAATTAATTTAACGGGTAAATCTATTTACAAAAAAAAAAAAAAAAAAAAAAAAAAAAAAAAAAAAAACCTTAATATTTTCTATTTTTTTTAATGATAATTATTTTGCATTTTTGACTGATTACAATAATGAACAAAGACGATTACAGACTAATGGCAGGTAGACGAGCAACAAGTTGCGCCGCTACCCCCTTCTGAATAGCAAACCCTACCCTGCTAAACACAAAATTCTGCCCCTTAACATGCGCGGTGTTACTGCTTACCACCTGCTGAACCCGCTTGAGGAACCGCACCGCGTCAGGGGCGAGAGCGCCAAAAGTATCGAAAGCGAATGGGGTGAACACGTGTTGATTCTCGATGCAAGCTTTCTCATGCTTAGCTACTTTGGCCGCCTCTGCCTTAGTTATTGCTTGACCCGCCACAAACCCGTGGTCCCTTAGCCCAACGAGGGGGGACACACCTGTCAAATCAACACACGCGTGTTTTCCTCCTTCCCATCCAAAAACAAGAATGTCAGCGGGCCGTAGGGTAGATCTCCCTTCTAATGGATCGGTCAAGAAGTTCACCGGAGCTTCCTTTTTCGCCGAGATCCCTGCCCGCTTAAGGACATCATAAAGCACATCACGAACTAAATCGTGTCGATATTTAAATCCTGGTAATTCTTTGCAATGGATTGCATGCTCCCCAAAAACTAGTGGAATTTCTCGCGCTTCACAACGGGATTTTGGTCGGTATAAATTTGATTCTTTGTACGATACCGAATCTCGATGTAGCAAATGAAAGAGACAAAAACTAATACTAATGTAAACACAACTCCTTTTGCAAAGAAATTTTTATCGGAACGTCAAGAAAACCTAAAAAACAAATTTATATGCTGCTTTGTTTAAATGTCGGGTTCCTTGTGTTAGTAATAAAAAACACAGTTATATTTGACCCATTCGATTCGTTAACTTAGCGGCTAAATTTCAAAAAGGTCCATTTATGAATGAAAAAAGTATACTGTTAGATTAATTAGGTTAAAATAATAAAAAAGAAAAAAAGAAAAAAACTTTTGTGCTCGATTTAAAAAGAAGAAAGGTAAAAAAACAAACTTAGGAAAACTTAAAGTTTAAAAAAGAAAAACAATAAAAAAAAATATTTAAATTACCATTCATTAGTTCAACTTAAAATTTAAAAAAAAATATTAAAATTACTTTATTCTTGAGAATTGGTAATTGTATATACGTATAATGTATCATAACTAGTAAATTGCTCCACACATTGTTGTAACGTTTCGAAAAAATGTATGTCAAAACATGGACCAACTAAAAAATACATAAAAATTAAGCACGGAAGCGTATTATATTTTACCCAACTCATTTCACGGAAAAAAAATTACATCAAAATGCAGACCAACCGAAAACGTACATAATAATAAGTATAAGAACATATTATACTTGACCCGATTCTTGTCCGGGAAAAAAATTACTTCAAAGCGTAAATCAACTTGAATCTATACCCACACGTACATAAAAATAAACACGTAAAACTCGATTACAAAGTTTTTAAAGCTTAAGCGGTTATAAGTGTCATTTCTAAAGGTTAAGAGCTAAAATAAAAGTATAAAAAGAAACAAAAAGAAAAAAAAAGATTAAACATTCAAAATCATTGTTAACAAAACTAATTGTAGTATATATAATTGATCGTTTTACCCTTGTTTATTAATTATTATCCAAGAAATCCTTTCCTGTCAGACCCCATCATCAGCCTAATATCGGGCGACCATCACCACTTGATCAAACTGCAAACACCTAAAAACACCTTTGATCACCTGAAACCCACATCAAAACACCGTCACCACCTCTTGACATCAATGGCGCAGCATAGTGGGGGCAGCCGACCCTCCGAACTTTTCGCTCAGTAGTGGAGAGTATATAGTTTTCGTATAGAAATTTTTTCATATATACGTTTTTGCCCCCCCCCCCCCTGATTTTATAGAAATTTTTGGGCATATACGTTTTCGACCCCCGGTCGGAAATCTCAAGACATTTCTCAAGACTATAACTTTTTCTTACATGTCTAGCTATAGATTTCAAAGATCAAAAGGATTATTATAATACAATGAGATTGTACCCTTGTCCATTCTATTCCACTTAAGATTTTTGTTCTTGTTTAACTCGTCTTAAACTTGTCATCTTTTAACATATGTGTCACTCAAGCCAAAATTTCCACCTTAAAATGTCTCTCCACTCAAATCGACCTATAGAATGTGAGGCAACCCTTTGCATTGGGTAAAAAAGGGAAGTTGATTTGCTTCTAATTCTCAAGATAAATAAAAATAGCGGTAAAACCATCTTTTTTTCTTGAACGGCAGTTTTTTAATCTTTTTTTTTTTTTTTTTTTTTTTTTTGTCTGTGGGACTTGTACTCGTTGAGAGACCTTAGAAATACTATAAAACAGTGGCTGACACGAGAAATTTTTTTAACACACAATTTTCATTCCAATTTGCTAAGAAGCTCTAGAGGTGTGAGAGTAAAGAAGCAACAAGTCTTCAATCAGTTTGAACATTATACATTATTTTTTCTAGTTATATATAACTTAGTTTAATTTAGGACAATCCTCTCTTCGGTTTTAATCCTTCTAACACATGTCCTTTAGATATAGCCCACTAGTTGAAGTAAATAAACATAAAAAACTAAAAAAGTCGTGGCCATATTCCTTGTTCAAACGCCCAAAAAAGATGACTAATTAAAGCCAAGAACTAGTGATAGGGAGAAATTAATGGAATTTCTTTCGGTGTATTTCATCCTCAAAACCCCATATAAATATGATACACTTCATTCCAACTTCTCATTAACACAATCTCATTCGTCTTGGGTCCGTTTCCTTTGCGTATACATAAACAAACACCAGTACCGTCCGTCCCACGAGAAAATGAACAACCAACAGAGTGCTAGTTACAAAGCCGGTCAGATCGAAGCCCAAGCCGAGGTTACTAAATAATCTCCCTCTATTAATCTCTTATTGTGTTACATCATTTAAGGTGACCTATATCAATCATCAAATCTTGAGTAAACAGTCTATACATGGATATATCTTTTATTGAGTACTATAGAATACATTTCATATTTTTTTATTTACTATGAGCCGAGGGTCTCTCTAGAAGCAGTCTCTTTATCTCTAAGGATAGGGGTAAGGGTAAGGTTTGTCTACATCTCACCAATAGCATCGCTATTGGTGAGATTTACAGGGTACGGTTATTGTTGTTATTGTTGTTGTAATCTTTATTTACCATATCTTTGCATTATATATTCAACAGGGTTTGTCCAAGTGTTTTGGAGCTTAGCTTTATGGCATCCCACACTTGGACAAGCCGGATTGAACAACAAATGCCACATATGTTGAACCAACGTTCGCATTTACTTAATTTTTTGGGAAGATCACTAAAATGTTTATATGGTGATTGTACTTTATAATATGTTATCAGGAAAAGGGTAATCAAATGATGGACAAAGCTAGCAATGCAGCCCAGTCTGCCAAAGAATCAGTGCAACAGGTTCTACTTTAAATATTTTTTTTTTTATTCTTCATACTATTAAAAGTAAATTAGGACTTACCAGTATATTAATTACCACACAATAAAATTGCAGGCTGGTCAGCAAATGCAGGAAAAGGCACAGCAAGCAACTGAGGCAGTGAAGGATGCAACTGGAATGAACAAATGAACGAAAATAATTTTTCTTTCTTTTATTTAATGTGTGTGTGGCAATATTTTATTTGCTATTTTTGTTTCATAATCGTTTGACAAAAAAAAAAACTCGGATGTATCAGATTATTTAGCATCTTTATTCGAATAAAAATAAATAAACTAGTCTAAGGGTGCTAGTTTAGCACCTTAAACTATTTTTTCTAACGGCAAGAAACGACGTGTCAACCAGATGATGTGGCCAAGGTCGACTACTCGACCGCCGCTAGCCCCTTGGCTCTCCTAGATGCGTGGAAACCCGACCTCCACCTGCCCGACGGCACGACAGTGGAATCAGTGGCGGAGCTAGAAATTTTTTCTTATGGTGTCATTTTTTATAGCTACCCCGGTTTATAGTAACCCAGAGTCGAACCTTTTGGATCGGTTCGGATCTAGTCGGGTCAAATCACACAATAAAAGCAAATATCACAGTAAAAGTACAATGTCATTGAATAAAAACACATAATAAAATTACAAACTCATTTGAAATATATAAAAAATGTATTTAATAGTTGCTCTGTATGCATTTTCATGTTTTAAAAAAGATTCATAATGTTTTCAATGGCAACTTGCAAAAAAACCTCTTTTTCATTATAACAAACAAGTGCATGCATCATTCAAATGATCGTCAAACATCCTGTTAGGTTAAATAATTGAAACAAAACCAATAGACATGGGGCTATAATGCCTAATGGATTAGAAAAAAATAAAAATTTAGCATGGACCTTTAATGATTTAAAGTATAGGAATTAAACTCAAGTAACTGAGCTTGATTTTTGAAATATAAATTTGTTTATTATGTAATTCTTTTAGAAGAAAACAAAACAATGGTTTCGTTTGTAAAAAGACAATGGTGTCGCTCGTAAAAAAAACAATGGTGTCGGTCAAATTTTTCCTATTATACGTTGCATTTTCTACACAAAATTCAATGGTGTCGGACGACACCGTTGTTCAAAGTGTGGCTCCGCCACTGAGTGGAATAATCGGTAAAACCTCGCCTCTCATCCAAGACGAACCGGCACCACCCGTATTCGCCCTTCACCCGTATTCGCCCTTGGAAGGAGACATTACAAACCTATAAATTTACATATAAATTAGGCTCCATTTTCAATGAAACAACAACAAATAAAAAGAAGCCAAACTTATTCTCAAGGCGTAAGAATGAGGCTTGTATACATCATTGTAGCTGTACGCTTTTTTGATGCTCAATAGGTCACAAAAACCAAAATAATTGATTCCTCATCGTTAATAAAATCGTTAACCTGAATATAAATGACAAACAACAACCAAAAATATATATGAAGAAAACGGGTCAAACTATTTTACCATAACATTAATGCACGTAACCAAGTTGCAAATCTGATTTTGTAGGTTCGGAAATCTGGGCTTAACTGGTTGCTTATTGTAAGACCCATTCCAAATAAAACATTAAGTTTCATAAAAATTTGCATTTTTTTAAAAACCCATTACCTTTTTTAGTGGCGGATCCAGGATTTTTTTCCTGTGGGTTCAACTTTTTCTGGTGATCAAATTTCTCATGACTAGATGTCGAAATTTTTGGGTCTTGTCGGATTGCTAGATCGAGTCGGGTCGCAAGATCGGGTCGGGAAACATAATAAAATACGATATAATAAAAATACACAATTATTAGAAAACACGCAATAAATTTACAATGACAATATCATTAACACTAAACAACTATTTGGAAAATCGTTTCCAAAGTTGATGTTATAAACTCTATAAACCCTACTCCTGGTAACTAAACAAGTTTCACCAAAATTAACATAACAATGAACTTCTTTCGGTAATCACAAGTAGCACATAAGAAATTAAAAATTTACCTTTCAAGAAGGCTTAGAAATTGGAAAGTTGGTCCTGATATTTCGAGATACTATGGTCATTCTAATGAGAATACGTAACTAACACACTCTTTAATACTTGAATGAATTTTGTAAATCAGAATCATAAATGGTTGATATAATAAGAAGAATTAATCGGGCCACTGTATATCAATACTAACAACACCAAACATCTATGGCGAAAATTCAACAAACTTCTACGGCGACTGAAATTATATAGATTTGACTAACGTTTAATGGAAATTCAGATTTATCAAAAGGGACATAACAGAGAAAAGGGTAAGAGTAAAACTTTTCTCCCATTAATTAGATTTTCGATTTTGCAAGGGGGAGAATTTGATCAGATCAAAGGTTTGTTTGGCGCTTCGTGTGGTTATATTAAGTATTGGAATTGGGGCTTTGGGTTTATATTTGGTTGAATAGTTTGAATTGGTTGGGGGCGCTAGTTACACTTAACTTTTGTTTCAGATTTGAAAATTAAAAACATAAAACTCCAGGCAAGGATCGAACAGAGGAATACAAGTGTAGAAGCGGAAGCATTAACCATTGAGCCATTCATTAACTTTGTTAATGGGTTCATCCCAAATATAATTTATGGGTTCATTCTGTATTCTTTAATAGCATTTCTACTAAATATATGAAACCGAGTGGGTTCGTGTGAACCCGTAAGTGTCAACATAGATCCGCCCCTTTTTATTCCTAATCGTTTGTTTGCTACGGTTCATACTAACCTGCAAAGGAGATTTGTACATCTCCGACTAGTGGTGCACAAAAAACCCAAACCCAAAAAAAATACCTGGACGCGGGTTTTTTTTTTTTTTTTTTTTTTAAATCGGGTATTGTAAACCCGAACCCAACCCCTACCCATAAGGTAGGGTCCGGGTATAGTATAACTTGTGAAAACCCGAACCCAAATTTTTTTCAACCCGAGTTTTTAATACTCGTACCCGGGTTTTTTGCATATCCGACACTAGGTTTTGTCAATGCCCGGGTTTGTTGCATACTCGTACCCAGGTTTTTTTTTTTTCGGGTATGCACTTTTATGATATGTAGGGTATGTTTGTCAAAAGTAGTTGGTGGCTGGTGGCTGGTGACTGGAAGTTGGTAGCTGTAGTTGGTAGTTAGTGACTGTAGCTTTTTAGATATATTTAGGTGTTTGGCAGAGTAGCTGGAGCTTTTAATAAAATGTATAAACTGACCAAAATAGACGTAACTAAAAAAACATAACTAAAAAGTTCATTATCTTTAGAGGTTAAAATAGTCATTGTTTTTTTCCTAAAAGCTTGTAGCTCATTCTAAACGCTACTAGTAGGAGCGTTCAACCAAAAGCATCAAGCTCCTTCAACCAAACAAGGTTTTTTATTGAGTATGAGTTTTTTCTTAAAATGTTAAAGCTAGAAGCTCCTAAAAGCTCCATACCAAACATACATGTAATGTTAAATTTATAAGTTTCTAATACATTGAAAGTTTTATGTTATTAATGTTAAAGTTTATAAACCAAAAATAGAGTTGGAAACATAAAACTAAAAAAAAATATGAAAAAAAAAATGATTGTCTTTACAAAAGAAACTAACCAACTTTGGTATAATTTCTACAACCTCTAGGCTATATGGTATGGAAGGAGCTCCGTTATATCACCTCATTATCACATATGCATCACTTCAACCAATTGCATCCTTTTAAAGACCATGGTATGGATTAAAGCTCCCTCAGGGTCGGCCCACTATTGTAACTGGGCTAGGCGACAGCTTAGGGCCTTCGAAAAAATAGCGCCTCCAAAATAAAAAATAAATAAATATATATTTATAAAAAAAGAATATTATATTTACAGTGATATTTGTTGACATTAAAACAAGTGTAGTCTGGTGGAAAGAACAAGATTTGTTTTTTGTATAGGGTTGGGTTCGAATCCCACCTGCTATCCATTTTCAAAATTATTAATCAACTCACTCACTCTTTTAATAAAGGGTTATAAATTTATCTTTTTTAATCACCTCTCTTAATTTAATAAGCTAAAATATTTTGTCTACACAAATTTTAACATGATACGTCCATGTAAAATTTTATTTAAAAAATCATTTCTAACTAATAACAATATGAAGAAACACTAGATAAATGGTCGGAACCGAGATATCTAGGGGGTTTGAATCCGCATAAAAAGGTTGGTTTCCACTCGATCGATTTAGGTCCAACAGACCTTCTTCTCCGATAGCTCTGCAAAAAAGAACACCGTTAGCCTCGCCAAGGGGAGAAGAGGGTTCTCTCCTTGACCCGACTCCGGTGTGAGAATAAGTATTGGTAATGAAGAAGAATGTGTATTTGAGAAGTGAGAGTAACTTGTGTTCATACCTGATTTTTCTCATATTTATACCCGGGAGTCGTTTAAAGGCGGGAAAACCCGTTAGTGAAAAGAAGACGGAAGATGCTAACTCCGTAAGCGGTTATGTTTCCTTCCGTTAATCTCCTTGATCCGACGTGATAGCACACGGATCATGGTTTAGATCAAAGGCTAGGGATTGGCCACTGTAAAGTGACTTAAGTGGAGATTACTCTTCATTTGCATGCATTCGTTGTGAATTTAGGGACGAATGATATAGTGACACGTGTCTAGACGGTTGTAACCGTCTTGGTGGTGCACGATTGTATTATTTCTAGAAGATTACTGCTGTAATCTGGTGTGACACCTTATCGTGTGGAAACAGGTGAATAAATCCCAAGTCTGGGCAAATAATATCCAAGTCTGGATATTAAGCGGAAGTATCTAACTCCGGATTCTTATCCTTTGTTTTGTGTAAGAAAGGCACAAGGTTTTATGGTTCCCTTTGGGCGCAAGTGTTGACTGTTGTAAGCCTTTTAAGCCTTTCTTTTTGTGAGACCAGTGCGCGGCCGCGCAAGGTGCCAGGCTGAAAGTTAAGGTTGTGGTATGGTCCCAAGCACTTATTATGAGGTTTTTGGGACCTTACCCCTTCAAGTCCCCCCAGTCTAGTGTTGTACTTATGCAAATAAGTGGAGCACTGGACTTGTGAGAGGGAAATGCTTTTGGGCGCGAAACATAAAGAATCTTCTACAAGAAGATTTTAATTTTGTCAGAAAAAAAGAAAAAGGAGGATTTTGAAAATTATGACCTTTTCTTCTTCTCTTTTTTTTATATATCGTGACGTGTGATGATATCACAATATTTATATTTGCGAAAGTTTGTTTTTCTTACATTGGGATACGTACTGGCGCTTTGTCAGACTTCATTAATGGGGATAAGACCCCTGTTCCAGTAGCGCCCCGTTCGGATGTGATGCTTCCTGACACTTAATCATGATGGTTTGAATTTCTCGACGTTGAGTTCTTCTATATATAGGTACATTCAAGATGTCTTTTTGTCTTGTTAATTTTTTACGAAGAAGATGAAACGCTCCTATCATACTCGTCTTCTGCTGGATGTTCTTAAGGTTTATGAAGCTGCTGAAGGCCTCGTGTTGCTTTCTAGGTCACCACCCTGTGTTGCTGCTCCGGTAAAGGGTCTGATCAAACCTGCTTCGCCGGTAGTTGTTGATTCTGTCTGCAAAATTCCTCAGCATACGGGTGTTGTTGATGATGTTAAGATTGTGTTGGATGCTGATAGTTTGATAGCTCAGTTTCCGATGCTTCGGAAGAAAGAATGTCGGTTGATGTATCAACGCCGGAAATCTCGCCGGTGTGAGCAGGTGTCCGCCGTTGATGAAGATTCCGGTGCTGGTTAGGTGTTTATCCTTAGGGCTTAGTTTTGTCTAATGTTTTGTATATCTGAACAATTTTTTGAAGATCATTGCCATGATCTTGCTAAGTGTTTGTGCTAAACTTTTTGATGATATGTATATGGTGATATACTACTTAATCTGTAAGATTTTACTTCTATGTTTGGATTACAATATGTTGCATGTGTTCAATTGCTTTTGGATAGGTGAGGCGAATGAGAAATGGTATTGTGCTCATGTGTGAACGTTTGTCTAAAAGGCGTGATAGCTTGCCTGGTTTGGACTGTTCTTGAGGTGTACAATGTTTACCATTTTGTTTTCGCGTAAGCCCAAATAATTTCATGCAATTTGTAACAAACAGAAATAAGTATGAAAATAATTCTTGTATTGATAAAGCGCAAGGCTTGTAATACAAGAGTAAATAGGAAATACATTGCATGTGAATGATTTGAACTACATGTAACACCTGCGCAGCTGCTGCGTGTTCCAGGTGTGTGGGACTAGAGTCCCGTCAATTCTTTTGAGAGTATACGCCCCCTTGCCTAGGACCTCATTAATGACATATGGTCCTTCCCATCTTGGCGCTAATTTGCCCGGTTTCTCAGCGTTTGATGCTTCATTATCGCGTAAGACGAAATCACCCGGAACGAATGTACATACGCGGATGCGCGCATTGTAGTATTTTTCGAGTTTGGATTTGTACCTGGCCTCTGTGATAGCGGCATTCTCGCGCCGTTCTTCGAGGAGGTCTAGATCCAATCTTCGTTCTTGCTCATTATTCTGTTTTTCCATGGCTATCATGCGTGGTGATGGTAAGCCAATCTCAGCTGGGATGACGGCTTCAGACCCATAGACTAGACTGAACGGAGTTTCGCCTGTGCTAGTTTTTGGCATTGTTCGATGCGCCCAGAGGATGCTGGGGAGTTCGTCGACCCACCCTCTGCGTGCTGTTCCTAGTCGTGCTTTTATGCCGTCGACGATCCTTTTGTTTATACTTTCTACTTGACCGTTCGTTTGTGGATGTGCGACGGAAGCAAAATTATGCTCGATCTTCATTTCTTTGAACCATTTTTGAAGATCTTCTGAGGCGAAGTTTGTGCCGTTGTCAGAGATAATGCGCAATGGTAATCCAAACCTGCAAATGATATGTTCCCATATAAATTTGCGAATTACCATTGCTGTGGTTGAAGCCAAGGCTTTAGCTTCCACCCATTTGGTGAAGTAATCGACCGCTACAATGATGAACTTTACTGCGCCTGGCGCGTCAGGAAATGGGCCAACAAGATCGATGCCCCATTGTTGGCATGGCCAGGCGGATGTGACAGGTACTAGCGGATTTTTTGGTCGGAGTGTCTTTGATGCATGGCGTTGACAGGCTGCGCATCTCCTTAATAAATCGACTGCGTCCATATGCATTCCTGGCCAGTAGTATCCGACGTTCATTATTTTTGCCACGACCATGCGCGGTCCCGCGTGTATTCCACATAAACCTTCATGGATTTCTCTGACCAGGTATTGAGCATCTGTTTTATCGACACAGCGTAATAATGGTCCCATGAATGACTTTCGGTAAAGGACGTCATCCGCCATTTCGTAATTTATCGCTTTGTGTTGGAGTTTTCGGGCTTCTGCTTTTCCTTCCGGGAGTTTCCCGTTTTGTAGGTATAAGATGATCGGAGACATCCAGGATGGGTTACCGACCTCTATGACGTTTACTTGCTTGAGATGGATCGATGGGTTAGACAATACCTCTATGCGCACTTCTTTTGCTAAGTGCTTGAAGCTGGTAGCGGCTAATTTGCTAAGTGCGTCTGCGTGCTTATTTTCGCTTCTGTTTATATGGTTAACCCTGAATATCTGGAATTGGCTGATTAACACCCGTGCTTGTTCAAGGTATAATGCCATAGCTTCTCCTTTTGCATCGTAGTGACCGTTAACTTGCTCGGCTACTAGTTTTGAATCAACGTTGGCCTCAAGGTTTCTTGCCCCCATTTTGAGCGCTAGACGAAGGCCTGCTAAAAATGCTTCGTATTCTGCTTCATTGTTGGTACTTGGGAAGTCTAAGCGTATGGCATATGTGAGCTCGTGATTGTCCGGACTGACCAATCGGAGGCCTGCTCCTGCTCCGTCATCATTGGAAGCGCCATCTGTGTGTAAGGTCTATAAAAATAAAAGTCTATAAAAAAACTTATATTATTAGACGAGTAGTCTACGGGTAAGTTGAATATTAGAAAAATGAAGTTCCTAGACGACCCTAGGAACCGTATAATAATTAAACTATAAAAATATATTGTATTCGAACCTACTCTATTTTAATGAAACTTAGACCCAAATGTAGATAAGATTATTCTCATTCTAATGACATATTCATTATTTTATAAAACGTCATATTTTAGAGGTTATACTCGCCAAATAAGTAAAGCAGTTGGATTAATTATAAAATAAAATAAATATTAGAATTAATATTTAAACTAATATATATGTGAAAGGTTTACGTGTATACTTGAATTAAATTCAAGGTGATAGGTGTATTCATACATTAAATGAGAAGGGTTTACGTGGAGATGCCAAACTTACCTTCCAACTCCAAAATTCAAGTATAAATAGCATAGTAGAACTACATGAAACTTTGCCATTTTTTTCCTCCCATGTGTCGCCCCTCTCAAATCAAATCTATAGTTTTAATTTTTATTTTATTTTTACCCCATAATAATAATAAAGCCTTGCCCCGTTTTAAGTATTGTAACTCCCGATCACCGCTACCCTTTCCGATTGATCTGAGTCCCATAACGCATGTCAGGGCTCTGCCCGACTAAGTTCGTTAGGATTCTGTCTTGGGACTTCGGGATGTAACACCCTAGTTATTTTATATGTAAATACCACAATTAGATGTGTAGTTAAGACCACACATATTATATAAATGCGGGTTTATTTAAAACTTTTACAAATTATAAATTATTCTACATAACGTGTTCGAAGTTCGTTGTTTAAAATTTACAACGTGGCGAAGTGCGGAAGCATGTGACTGTATCGTGTTCGGTTCTTCGTTGAGCTTGATCGTCTTCCGGCTTCCACAAGTACCTACATTTCATAAAAACATGAAATGCTTTAGTCATACGGGATTTAAAACGTATCTAAACAAGTCCGGGAAACAAAACTGATCAAAATACATTTTGTACAGGGTCCACCGTAAATTACGGTGGACACCGTAATTTACGGTAGTCCTTGTTTTGATTTGTTTCCATCGTAATTCAGGAGTGTTTCACCGTAAACCATTTCAGGTCCACCGTAAATTACGGTGGCACCGTAATTTACGGTGGCACCTGCATCCCACCTTTCCATTTTGCCGTAAATTGACACGAAATCTTTCGTATCTTTCAAACCGCTTATCCGTTTGACCTACCGTTTCTTCCCACATGTTTGTAATTTAATTCTCCATTATATGGAGTTAAGATCCGACATCCGGATTAAATAAAATTGAGACTTTTAAGCCTTCGGCTTATTATCTTTTCAACAATTTTCGACCCGACTATGTGATTATCAAACAAACATGTTTGTTTGACCACCATTCATCATGAACCCTTAAATTCTAATATTGTCAATCATATTAAGTACTGAACACGGGTTTCTACACAATTATTTACCCGTTTTCGTTTAAAATCTTATTTTTGACCCGTTAAGGGTATTTACGACCATTTTAGCACGGACGGTGCTCATTTCTCATGTACCTAATAGTTCCACCAATTTGTTATTAGCTAGTCTTCCACCACAACTATGAATGTGGTGGATTTAACGAAATGGACTATTTATTTCGAGTTTAATTCTACGGATGTGTTATTTTTGCGGCAACACACAATTTAAGCATTTAACTCTTGAAAGTTTATGTCTACAACTTTCATGCGCGTCTAAAGGTTACAAGATCGTAAGATAAGTTCCTAAACAACCTTTATAAGTTGTTTGCTCAATTTACCCTTCAAGGGCATATTAGTCGACATTAGCCCCTCATTTACTACGAGGGGCTTTCATTACTTATTTGACCAAGTTTGTATGTTAACTATAATTGTATGCATACGTACCTGGCTAGGGTCAACATATAGACCCAATTTATACCTTGCTTTTACCATCACACTTAGCGCGGGCGAAATTAACTGAATCGCTAATCGCTCCTGTTAACACAAGACTTGACAATCGCATTAGTCGATATTGTCAAATAGTGTTATCACCACCATTTGACCCGTTCGGCCTATATGCCCAACGTTGTCTATTAAATCAAAAACATGGTTTTTGACTTCTAATTCATACATCCATCCCGTCCCGGATTTCATTACCAAATCCCCTTTTTGCCATAAACATGGTTTTTAATCATCTTTATATGTTCCAACTCGTATCAATCACGTCGGAATCCATATTTTCAATATTAGCATTATTGCATCTATAACGTATAGAATGAACAAGTAATCTACACAATTATGTAAGTTTCACTTACCTTGCATCCGAGCTACGCCTTTCTTCCATGCTTGCCTTGTTTGACCCGCTTTCACTCCAAGCTTCCACCTAGCTTGTGACGCGTCAAACTATCATCATCGTTTTCAAGGTGGTTAGTTTAATCATACTCTAATACGATTATTCCACCTTATGCATTTCATATCAAAATTGCTATTTATCGTATTATAGGTCAGTTTGACCTTTTTAATAGTCAAATGCCCATTAGTATACTAATTTGCATTTTCGAGTTGTCAACTAGTTTTAGCACTCATTAACTACTCGGTAGGCGTTATCTTTAGACTCCGTTTTAGCCAAAGTTCTAATCGCGTTTAACACATTTAGAACTCTCTTTAATCACTTTTTGCATAATAGTCGAAACATCACAACTAGGTGCTTTAACTACAAAATTCTAGTTTCGAGCCTTCTTTGAGGCATTTCAACGAACACCTTAAGGGCAGAATTTTACATGTTTATTTATCATGTCTCTAGCTTATCTCTTACCCCAAATTTCACATAAATCAACCATCTTACAAAGTGGTTAACTTCTATAATTTCTGAATTCGCTTCAAAATCGTCAATTTACACTAGATCAACAATCTATTTCCTAGTGTTCATCATGTTAACATAAAACCCACTTATCACAATATAGGGTAATTACCAATTCCCTAGTTTTGACAACAATTCATCAATTTTTCTACTAGGGTTTGTTTCTACACCAAGATATAATCACAATAACACTCATAGATTCAAGATTCATTCCAGAATTTCGATTATGATTGTTCATCATAATCTCAAGGTATCACCAAATCATATATTTCAACATACCTTGTAATCCCCATGATTAGGTGATCACGAATTTGTGTTCATGCAGTGATTTGGCTCTTGATTTGGGCTTCAATTTGATCAAGTTGTGGAAGTTAGGGTTTGAGCTCCCTGAGCTTTCTCCTGGTCGACCTCACACACGCACACACTAGGTGTGGTGTGTTTTTATTTTTGTTTTTTTTTAGTAAATAAACCTTATTTCCAATTATCCAACTTTGGTCCTTCATGTTTCGTTAGTTATTAAGTTAATTATAACCTACTTATTTACAATCCATATTCCCTTTTATTAACCGGGTCAAGCATTCCTAGTTAGTTTAGCGGGTTCGGGAATATTTATGACTAAGTTCAATTTAGGTCCCGTTAACTCGGGCCTTCTAAGCTTTTATTTCCTAAAAGCTTTTATTGACTTTTTGTTTAATATTAGGATTAATTATTTAAATCCTAATATTTACCGGTTAAATTTTACCACTAACGGTATTTTACCCACTCTTTTGTATTAACGAGGTTTAATTACTAAACTCGTTTTCGGGGTGTTACAAGTCTACCCCCCTTAAAGAGGTTTCGTCCTCGAAACCTTTTCTTACATAGTTCATTGAGTTCTAAACTCAATGCGTTTTGACTTGAGTAATTTCTTAAGCATTACTCATACTCTAACCAATTGTTAGTATTACCAGAAAAATTATGGTAATGTCTTTCTGGTTACAGAACCTCTACGTACCTGATACGACATAATGTGACTTGAAATAACGTAATTCCGTTATTTTTACTTGTTTAGTTAACTTAGCGATTTCCATCGCTTTTAGATATTATCGAACTCTTGGTGAATCCGTTACCTTGACCCGTTTAAAGGTCTTTAGTGAAGTCTTTCACTTTTAGCAACAATTTCTTCTGTTTTCAGAATTCATTTATTCGGTTTAGTTATACCGAATCTATCGCTTACAAGCAACCAGATTACTTAAATGACCTTTACCGCTCGCTTAGTTATAATGTGATTCCACTTCACATTGCATTTCTTAACCGTGATCGTGTCACGCATGTTTAATTTATATCAACCTTTCATTTTCAAAAAGATCAGTTTTCGAATATATCGTCTTGCGCCTATCAGCGTCAAGACTTGAACCCTTTATGATTACTATTCAAATTCCTGTCAGAATTTATATTTATAAAAATATTATTTCTTACTAAATCTGAATTTTAGTATAACGTTTTTCTCTTAACTATGTCAATTACTCATGTCAAGGGAATTGACAACCCCTAATTTATTGTTTTTCGTTCTCGTTTTACGCAAGGGATCGTAACAAGTTCCCTCACCTTACGCTATTGACCCGTAGGTTCTTTCACCTAACCTCGTAGGCTATTTTCTTAAGCTTTCGTCTCTTTAAGACGAGGCCCTTATGATCCCTTTGCTTTAGTTCATGACCCGTCGGTCATTTTGGCCCTTCCATTTTTCCTTAATTGACTCGTTTGACTCATTTTAGGTGAATTTTCATCACCTATGAATGTCAGACTTCGTTCTTTATTTGACCCGTCCAACTTTGAATTGGTTGAACGCAATTACCTAAATTTATATTTGCGAAGATTCTTATCATCTTTTAGTCATGACTCATATTCCGAGTCTTTTGACTTTCTATTTCGCGTTCCTGTTTCTCAGTCTACGCATGTGTTTAAATCCTTACTGATGTGTGTAAAATGCAACATATAAAACACATCAATTAAGGCATAAAACTAACCCTTTTTAAGTACTAATGTTGGAAAAAGAGTGTTTTTGTCTTCCTTTTGTATTTTCAGGATGAAATGAGCTCAAAATCACAAAAGAAGCAAAAAGACTACTAAATCTACCATAAATACAAGAAAAGGAACAAAAGTGAACTGCCCGGACCCTCAACGGCACCTCCCAAGACAAAGAGAAGAGAAACAGAGCCTGAACACGCCCCGTGTCCAGTGAACACGGGGGCGTGCCCAGGAAGCAGCAGAAAAGACAAACCAGTAGAAGCTTCCATTGCTCACCACGGGGCCGTGCCCAGCGGACACGGGGGCGTGTTGAAAGTACAGCAGGCGCATTAATTGTAATTCGCAATTACAATTAATGAAGAGAGAGAATGTCAGACGGGCACGGGGCCGTGTTCAGCGAACACGGGGCCGTGTCCAGCGTTCTGTTCAGCCTATAAATAGAGGAGCTTGGTTTCATTCTCTCTCATCCCTTGGCACACCACCTCTCTCACACTTCATCCACCACCCACCACCACCATAACACCATCATCCACCACCATCATCCATTGTCCATCATAGAGTGTGTGAGTCGTCTCGGGATCCAAGATTGATCGTAAGAGTTCTTGACAATCAAGGCCATGTTTGCCTAAGTCTCTTACATCACTTGGTGAAGACAAGTGTTTAGTATAATACTTTTTATTTTTAATCTTTTGCACTTTTTATTTGGTTTTGTATTAATGACTTTAATAACTAGTTACTTATGTTGAAGGTGATCTTTCCTTATCGTTTGTCCGTGGTGTCTTGGCATTATTTTACTGTCTATATAAAATAAAAGATTTTCACCATTCATATCTCCACGGTCTATATGGAGGTATGTTGACTACCTGGTCGGGGGTTAAGGGAACGGTTTGGTAAAGGTCTTGCCCTTGTTCAGCGTTTAGAGGTCCTGCTTGGGACCTGGGTCAAATTTAGTAGGATCTCCTTCAATGCCCATAGGTATTGGATGGCGGGGATCCAAACTCTTTGACCCCCTCATAAGCTAACTACTATTAATACTATAACCCGGCTATTTAGGACTGTATCCCTGCTGACTCAGACTACTTAGCCGAGGGTAACGTCACCGCCGAAAACGGGGCCTACCATAATTTGCATTAATAACTTAATTCATTATCTTTCAATAATCCGACCCTTTAGGATTGTATCCTTGCTGACTCAAACTACTGGGTTGAGGGTAACGTCACCTCCGAAAAAGGGGCCTACTACAATAACTAAGATAATCTCTTAAACAAGTGCAAAAGTGCGAAAATAATCAAAGGTTATACTAATACACGTGTCGGATCCAAGTGATTCATCTTGTCTATCTGTTTTTATTTTATTTTATTTTTCAGCATTTAGTTAGTTTTTATTTTTCTTAGTTTAAAACATTTTTCTAACTTTTTGATTTGATTAGACGTTGAGGATAAACCGGTATTAAAAGCTCTTGTGTCCTTGGACGACCTCGGTATCTTACCAACACTATACTACGTCCACGATGGGTGCACTTGCCCATATGTGTGTTTAGTGTTAGTAAATATCGTGTTTTATAAATTTAAAACTTGGCTAAAAGTGTAAAAAGGGCTTAAAAATATATCTAAAAATATAACACACTTCACGCACATCAAGTTTTTGGCGCCGCTGCCGGGGACACAAGGATTTTAAGAAAGTTAGGAATCAACGGCCTAATCATCTTTTTATTTTTTTTTATTTTTAGGATTTTTTTTAGATTTTTCAGCTTCTGCAGAGCTCAGCACGGGGCCGTGCCCGCTGAACACGCCCCCGTGCCCAATCATTGGAACTGGCAATCCTGTTTTATATCAGACAGTAGACTGAACACGGGGCCGTGTCCACTCAACACGCCCCCGTGCCCAAGATTCAGTTGCTGAAAACAGAACCGTTTGATCCCGGCGGTTGGTAACTTCTGATACAAACATGAGTAATAGTGATTCTTTTTACTTTCGGCACTCTTATGGTTTGTGGTGTCAAATATGTGGAGGCGAACACGAGGAATTAAAATGTTTCTTCCTCACTTATAGGCCACACTATATAGACCCACCAATTCCTTGTAGCCTTAAGAGGGGCGAAAGTAAAAATAAACACTATTTCTCCCTCGAATGCGCCCAACCGGATATTCTAGGAGATATGCTCCTTGACGAGCTATTTCAACTAGAAGAACTACTTCTAAATTGGTCAAAAGAACTTAGGAAGAATTTCTTAGATCCATCCCAAGACGATGACCATGAGGAAATGTTGGAACCGCATTCTGACAACCTCGTTGCTTCCGAAAATACCTTTCTTCCTAGACAAGACGTGGACGATAGTCGTCCCTGTGCCGATTGTGCCGTGAAGGACTCCCCATCGACCTCGTTCGGTGCATACATAGACCTGAGCGATTCGGCATACACCTTCTTTAACGAGAGCCCGGGAAAGGGTTGGACTTGTCCACCTAGAATGAAAATAGGAATTACCCTCACCGACAACCTCTTGCGTTCTCGCCTTAGTATAGGACAATTAAGGTATCTTAGGCACTATGGGGTTGTTCCAACAAGTCAGGAGCCACCCGATAAGAATTAGCTCCTTAATAAAGACAAACTTCATAAATCAGCTTTCCGACACGGGGCCGTGCTCGGCCAACACGCCCCCGTGTCCATCAAAAGATTCCCTTCTGATCATGACGTCAGAATACGGACAAACTGTGTCAGAATTTTCTCTGCACACGGGGCCGTGTTCAGCGAACACGGGGCCGTGTCCAGCAGGCTGTCATTTTCTATAAATGCAGCCAAAAATCCTGCACATTTGGACCAACTAGGGGACAGAGATTTGAAGGAATCTTCTCTCAAACAATCCTAGGTAAGTCTAAAAGAAGTTTCCAACAACTCATCTTGTCCTTTCCTCTTCTAGACATTTCCTTCTTCTTCATCTTTCTTCAAAAGCCACCATGAAAAGTTTGAAATTTCAATCTTTATGGTAGGAAACAAGGAGTTTTGATCATGGAATCTTGGTAAAAACATGTTATTTACTGTCAAAAAGCTTGCACAAACTCAGAAAATAACTCGAAACCCCAAGGTTCCTTGCTCCAAAATTCTGCAGAAAGATGAACACGGGGCCGTGCTCAGTGAGCACGGGGCCGTGTCCAGAAACTGTTTCGTCTTATAAACTATTTTTGGTTTATTTTTCGTAGAATGGCGAGTGAAAACAGCGAAACATCATCCGTGCATTCCTCAAACAGCCGAAGGGGAAGGAGACCCTCCGTTGAAGCCACACTTGTGCACTACGTTGTCACACCCCGATTTCCACGTGTCACCGGTGGGCCCGGTGTGGGGTACAGTGACGTAGTTGGCATCGTCATAGACAATCAACACAATATAATAATGCACAGCGGAAGCAGAATAGAAACATTTCAACTTTTAAATAAAGCGTAATAATAAATATCACAGTAGTTGAAATGGATCCACAGGCGGATCAATAAAATAAGATAAAATAATAGTTCAACAGATAAATGTCGTCCGAGTTTGCGAGACTATTGTGGACGCTCTCTAGGAAACAGCCAGCCTATTTCCGTATAGTACCTGCACTTAATCTTTTGGGAAAAATACGTCAGTTTACACTGGTAAATACAAATCGACCGACTCATTTTGAAAATGATTTAAAATTTATTTAAATGCACAAGGCATAAATATTTTATTAACTTGGGATAATTATAAAATATAAACTTGTGAACGATTTACATGCACTTATATCTCTGGTGGCCCGGGATCTACTGTCCGGGCTAGAGATTTAATTGACACACCACATCAAAGAGTTATACACGACGGGTGTACGCCTACACCCCGTGCTCTGGTCGTGGCCATCTCGTAAGATAATGCCAAGGATATCCGGGACATGGTCAACAACCCCCCAAAGCCTTTAAGTAAGACAAAACTGTTTAAACGAAATCACACAAGCTATTCAAGACTGAACACCCATAGGGAGCAGGACTTGTGCGCCCGATCAAGCGGTATTTTAAATACCGTACCCCAAGCCCGTATAGGGAAAATAAGTCAAAATGTATTTACCTGAGCAAGTATAAGTCACAAACGATAAGTGGTGGTAGCTTTTACCGGGCTTCCTAATCTGGAACAAAGGTTTATAATTAACCTATTAGATTCCTAACGGCCTTTTATTTAAGCTTAAGCTTTGACCGGTTAGTTTTAGGAATGATACGGTTTACGCACGATTAAGCGAAAGACCGGATAGAATGTGATTTAGACCCGACAAGTTTGAATACTTGTATAATATGGGTATACTAAATACATTCTGGATTTTGAAGTAAAAATGATATCGTTTGACCCGTTTCGGTCAATTTACGCATACTAGTTACGTAAACCGAACCGAACGCGAAAAGGGCGATACGGGTAGACAAATGATTCAAATGCAAGTTCCCTGAGATAATATGCTTAAAATATGATATTATATCAGTAAGTTATGTCCTATATTGCCCGGGATAATTTTAAACCCAATTCATGCCTTAGAAGGGCATTTTGGTCATTTAAAAGATAATAAAAGGGTAAAATCAGAAATCTGAGTTTCGGGTCTGGTTCATACAGTAAATATACTTAATATAACATATTATATCAGTAGGGTATGACCCATATACCAAATATATCATTTAAAACCAAACTATGCACCGTAGGGGCAATTTAGTAATTTCACAAGGGCTAAAAATGCCAAAACTGGAAACCTGAGTTCAAAATATTATACTTACTGTTATTATATGAAAATATGTAATTTACATCAGTAGGTATAAGTCTTATGTGTTTAAAACAAGTATAACGCTTTACTATGCGTTAAAACGCTAAAAATACGGTTTAAGGGCGTTTTCGGGTTTTCACAGTAAATCTGAGATTTTTATATTTCCAGAAGTCTTATAATAATTTATTCATCATACAAAATCAGTAGAAAAAGGTTTCGGGTCAAACGGATGTGTAAAACTCCTTTTATAGTTAAAACGGTCAAAACCGACACAAGCCGATATGACTAGGTGATCTAGGATCCGTTCAGCCAAAAATTACTTAAAAATCATCAAAATTCCCAGAATATTATATATAATCAGTTGGTAAAAAGTTTTGTACCAAAACGTGGCCAGAAACGGGTTCTACGCAAAAAGGACCGTTTATGTAAATTTATAATATAGTTTTACGCTAATGGCCATAACTCACAATCTGGACCACCAACTGATCCGAAACTTTCGGTGCAAGTTTATATAATAAAAATAAAGATTTCTATCCTTTCACTTTTCCAAAAATCCCGTTATAAATCAAAAAGGGCAAAATAGTCGACTTTATGCATAAACCGGAAACAAGCATTCGAATAGGCTAAGCATAGACTCAATCAAAGAAAATTCCAGAGAGTTTAACTAAAATAAAAGTAATCAAAAATACTTTCCAATACAGATCTTGAACATGCATGTACGAATCCGAATCGATAGTCTACGAAATAATCGTTTTACAAGACTTTCGGTTCCGATTCGTGTCTACACTATAGATTGTCGAGTTGATGATGATTAAAACACCTTTATATATATATTACAAGTCATTTTTAATGATCAATCAGTTTGCATGTCATCTATATCATTAATCATGTCATTTTTCACAAAAATCACTTCTGTTGACTTTTTAGAAACAGGTTTGACTCGACATTAAGCATGCATGTAGTGGGAATCAGTTAGTAACCTTTAGAGGGTTTGTTTCCCACATAAATACCAATCTATAACAAGTTTCAATTCGAGAAATTACTGAAAGAAATCCGTTTAATCAGAAAGTCAAAGGTTATGAACACCCAGTTTGACTTTTACTAATAATCAAAGCAAAAACGGATTATAGAACGAATTGAATGCTTACAATGGTCCTAAAGATGTTTAGTGGACACTAGAAGTCGGCCTTGATGATCAGATTCCTCCAGAGAAGCTTGCTTGAAGTTCTTGATAGAGAGAGCACTTTGGTTACAATGAAAAATGATCAAGAATTGATCAATAATCTGATTTAAAGCCAAATTTTCGTGGGTTACTGTTGCCTAGCCATGCATGGCTTGTTATTGGTTAATTTGGAGGTGCAAATGAGCTGTATCACACTTGAAATCGGACCCAAATCGCTCCAAAACGAAATTCTGGTCGCTGGGCAACCCACGCGGCCCGCTTGGGCCTTCCCAGGCGGGTCGCCTGACCCTGGTTCAGCCAAAACAAGTTTCAAACTTGACAGCTTTGACCCCTGAACTTGTACGCGATGTTTCGGCTACTTTTCTCGACCCGTAAACCCCCAAACTTGGTTTTTAAGGACCTTAGGACTTTTACCAACATGGTAATGCCCTCGGATAACTTTGCGCTCAACCGAAAAGCCCTGAATTCGACGTTGACGCTTTTAGTCCCTTAAGTACGGTTTTGGCCATAACTTTCTCATACGTTGACGAAACTTCATGAAATTTTTACCACATATTCTAGTGAGTATATTTTAGCTATACAAAGCTTCGGGTCTGCCAAAAGTTCACTCAGAGGTATAAATTGAACATGTTGACACTTTTGGCCCCTATAGTTTACAATACTTCACTTTTGGGCAATTTCCGCGTCGTATGATCCATGAACCATCCGTTAAAGGTTATAAACATTATGTGGGGTTATCATAGAGCCTATTTCTCCATTGTTGACACTTTGGACCCTTACGTTCCATAGTTTTCACTGTTTGTCACTTTTAGTCCCTCTAAAGTATGTTTTCACATAACGGAACCTTATGACACGTGTCAAGACATTATTGGACGAAATTTTTCGAGGTGTTACATCCTCACCCCCTTAAAAGAAATCTCGACCCCGAGATTTAATCAAACAAATGGGGATATTTTTCTTTCATCGTGGATTCCACTTCCCACGTGTATTCGGGACCTCTACGGGCATCCCATTTGACCTTAACAATAGGCACGTGCTTCCGTCGAAGCTTCTTTACCTGTCGATCCTCAATCGACAAAGGTTTTTCAACAAACTTTAGACTTTCGTCTATGTGTATATCTGTATGCGGTATAACCAGTGAATCGTCAGCGAAACACTTCTTCAAATTACAGATATGGAACACATTATGGATAGCACTAAGCTCTTCAGGCAAGTTTAACTTATAGGCGACTGCCCCGACACGTTCGATTATCTCGAAAGGTCCTATGTATCTCGGGCTTAGCTTGCCTTTCTTTCCAAATCGCATTACACCTTTCCAAGGTGATACCTTAAGCAACACTTTTTCACCCACATCGAAGTGAAAGTCTTTGCGCTTAGGATCCGCATAACTTTTCTGCCTATCCCTGGCAGCTTTCAAACGATCACGGATCTGAACGATCTTGTCTGTCGTCTCGAAGACGATATCCGGTCCAGACAACTAGACATCTCCAACTTCTGCCCAACCAATGGGCGATCTACACTTCCTACCGTATAGGGCCTCAAAAGGCGCAGCCTTTATGCTGGAATGGTAGCTATTGTTGTAGGAGAATTCAATCAGTGGTAAGTTCTTATCCCAACTACCACCTAAGTCGATCGCACATGCACGAAGCATGTCTTCCAGAGTTTGAATAGTACGCTCACTCTGACCATCAGTCTGAGGATGGTAAGCCGTACTAAAATTCAAACGAGTGCCCAACGACTGTTGGAAACTCTTCCAAAAATGTGACGTATATCTAGTATCTCTATCCGAGATAATAGATATAGGTATACCATGTAGCGCTACTATCTTATCGACGTATAATTGAGCTAGCATATCTGAGCTATACGTCTCTTTGATGGGTAGAAAATGGGCTGACTTAGTCAGTCTGTCAACTATGACCCATATGGTATCATTTCCCTTTTTCGTCTTTGGTAACTTGGTGATAAAATCCATTGTCACCATTTCCCATTTCCATTTGGGAATTTCAGGTTGTTGAAGCAAACCTGACGGCTTCTGATGCTCAGCTTTGACTTGCGCACAAGTCAAGCATTTGGCCACATACTCGGCCACGGACTTTTTCAAACCAATCCACCAGTAGTTTGATTTCAAATCCTGGTACATCTTATCAGCTCCAGGATGAACTGAGTATTTCGAGCTGTGGGCTTCCTGGAGGATAACATCCCGAAGTCCTCCATAAACTGGAACCCATATTCGTCCGTTTAGTCGTAGCATTCCATCTTTGTCATGGGATAACTGCTCCTCAGTTACTCCCAACTTTTCTGCAGGATAGTTAGCTTCCAGCACAGCTTCCTTCTGTGCAGCTAACACCCTTTCATTCAAACTATTCCTTATTTCAATGCGCTTGGCATTGATTCTGATCGGTTTAACCCTTTCCTTTCTACTTAGGGCGTCGGCAACCACATTTGCCTTGCCTGGATGGTATCGTATCTCACAATCATAGTCATTGAGAGTTTCCATCCATCGCCTTTGACGCATGTTCAATTCCTTTTGATTGAACAAGTGTTGAAGACTCTTGTGATCCGAATAAATTATGCACTTGGTTCCATACAAGTAATGTCTCCATAACTTCAAAGCAAATACAACCGCACCCAATTCCAAATCGTGGGTGGTGTAGTTCTTCTCGTGCACCTTTAGCTGTCGAGAAGCGTAGGCAATGACTTTGCCTTTCTGCATGAGTACGCAACCCATGCCAGTGTATGATGCATCACAATACACCACAAATTCATCTATACCATCGGGCAACGTCAATACTGGCGCATTGCTCAGCTTCTGCTTCAGAATGTCAAAGGATTCCTGCTGCTTAGGGCCCCAATCAAACTTAATCTTCTTACGGGTCAATGAGGTTAGGGGCGCAGCAATCCTTGAGAAGTTCTCGATAAAGCGCCTATAATACCCTGCCAATCCGAGGAAACTGCGAATCTCGGTAGGAGTCTTCGGCTCCTGCCAACTCATGACTGCTTCGACTTTAGCGGGATCTACTTGGATACCACGCTCGCTCACTACATGTCCAAGAAACTGGACTTCTCGAAGCCAAAATTCACACTTCGAAAATTTGGCATAAAGCTTCTCTTGATACAGAAGTTTGAGAATACAACGAAGGTGATTCTCATGTTCAGCTTGGCTCTTCGAGTAGATAAGAATGTCATCAATAAAGACTATGACGAACTTATCTAAATAAGGTTTGCAGACGCGATTCATGAGATCCATGAACGCGGCTGGTGCGTTAGTGAGCCCAAACGGCATCACTAGGAACTCGTAATGTCCATAACGAGTCCTAAACGCGGTCTTGTGTACGTCTTCCTCCTTGACCTTCAACTGATGATAACCTGACCTGAGGTCAATCTTGGAGAAGTAACTTGCTCCTTGCAACTGATCGAACAGATCGTCGATCCTGGGTAACGGATACCGATTCTTGATAGTGACCTTATTAAGCTCACGGTAATCGATGCACAGACGCATAGAACCATCCTTTTTCTTAACGAACAAGATTGGCGCTCCCCAAGGAGACGAGCTAGGTCTAATAAAACCTTTGGCTAAAAGCTCATCCAACTGCGTCCTCAACTCCTTCATCTCCGTTGGTGCCAATCTGTATGGTGCTCTTGCTACAGGTGCTGCACCTGGTATGATGTCTATCCGAAATTCTACTTGCCTATCCGGTGGCAAACCGGGTAGTTCTTCAGGAAATACTTCAGGATATTCTGATATAACAGGGATATCCTCAATCTTCGGCTTCGGCTCATCTATGGTAACTTGTGCCATATAAATGACACAACCCTTCTGCATGCATCTGGATGCCTTGAGCATGGACACTTGCTCGGGCAATCCATGTTGGGTATCTCCTTGAATAGTAAGTGACTCACCGGACGGAGTCTTAACTATTACTTGCTTTCTGTTGCACAGAATCTGGGCTTGGTTACTCGACAACCAATCCATGCCTATTACTATGTCGAATCCAGCTAACTTAAAGGGAAGCAAGGATAACGGGAAGGAATGATTCCTAATGGATATAACACATCCATCTAGAACAGTCGAGGCGGTTTCTAAGGTTCCATCGGCTAATTCCACCTCATATTTTACGCTTAAGGTTTTAACAGGAAGGTTCAACAGTTTACAAAACTTATTATCTACAAATGACTTATCAGCCCCCGAATCAAACAAAACTCTAGCAAATATATCGTTTACAAGAAACGTACCGGTAATGACGTTATCGTCAAGGACTGCTTCCTTTGCGTCCATTTTGAAGACTCTCGCATTAGTCTTCTTCCCTTCCTCGGCCTTCTTCGCAAACTTTGGACAGTTGGGCCGAATATGACCTTTTTCGTTGCAACCAAAACACGTTGCATCCTTCATCTTCTTGCAATCCACAGCCTTATGATCGGTGGACTTGCAGATTCCACATCGCTTCTCCGAAGACTGGGATTTTGTTTCAAACCGACACCTCCCAAAGTGGTGTCTCCTACAAAACTTGCATCTGGGTTTTTCACCCGACTGGTGATCATTCCTCCTAGACCCCGACCCTTTCCTGTGGTCGTTGTTCCCTCTATGTCGCTTTTCAGATTTTCGTGAGGTGTCATCCTCACGTTTTCGTTTGTTCTCCTCAGAGCTCTTCATGGCTCTCAATCTAACCACGTCTTGAGTGAGGGAGAGGGATAGATCAGCTACTGATCTAAATGTAGTAGGTCTTGAAGCTTTGACGCTGGCTTTAATCTCCGGTGCCAGACCCCCAATGAATCGAGCAATCCTACGTGGCTCCGGGGTCACCAAGTAAGGCACTAAACGAGACAGCGTGTTGAACGTAGTAAGATACGTTTGACAATCGAGGTTCTTCATGACTAAGGATACAAAATCCGATTCAATTCGCTCGACCTCGTGCTGCGGACAGAAGTTCTCTTTAATCAGGGCCACAAACTGTTCCCATGACAAACCGTACAGTGTGGCCTTACCGGCAGCTTGTAGGAGTGACCTCCACCATGCTAACGCATCTCCTTTGAATGACTGGGACACGTACTTAACGACGTCCCTATCAGCACACCCGCTGATGTCAACTACAGTGTCCATCTCGTCGATCCACGTCATGCAGTCGACGGCTCCTTTTTCCCCAGTGAAATCTCTGGGCTTGCAAGATACAAAGTATTTGTACGTACAGGACCTGCTGTACGTGTCACGTTTCAGCTCAGTCTCCTGCTTTGGGACGCTGCTGTGGTTGGAGGAATGGTTATCGTCCTCAACTTTCTTTGGCTCACTCTTTTTAGACGGCGGCTTACTATGAGCCCCAGAATGAGTCTTAGCCTTGACATGCGTCACTGAGCGGGTTCTACTTTGAGTACCACTAGATTCTCTGAACTGCCTATCCATAGCCTTGGCGACAGCATTATCAATCAGTGCTTGCAATTCTGCACCGGTAACGTGAATCTTTGCATTATCTGAGCGTTCCCCAGAATGACTGTTGGTTTCTTCCGATTTGGCCATCGTAGCTTTAAGCTACAATAAAGGACAAGGTCTTATTTAGAACCTAACAGTATTATCGTCCTAGACGATTTATTAACCATGGTATCAAAAACCTTAGCAGTTAATTTGATAAATTTCATTCAGGCTCTTTAATAGCAATCAAGGAATGAAAATATATATATTGGCACCATAGGCCTAGTCACAAGGACAATCACTAAATTATAAATTTAGATTTTTATAGGACTATAAATTGTATAATTAAACAAATAATCCTTTACTAGACAGAGAGTCATAAACCACAACTGTCTTTATATAACATAGTTATAACCCGTAGGTATCAAGTCATTAATAGGCTTGTGTACAGATATAATCTGTAGATATTTCTTTTACTAGGCAGGGAGTCATAGACCACAACTGCCACTATATGACCTAGTCATAACCCGTAGGTATCAAGTCATTAATAGACTTGTATACAGATATAATCTGTAGATATTTCTTTTACTAGGCAGGGAGTCATAGACCACAACTGCCACTATATGACCTAGTCATAACCCGTAGGTATCAAGTCATTAATAGACTTGTATACAGATATAATCTGTAGATATTTTATTAAAAGGTGGGTCGTGTGATTCTACAGATCACGCTTAGCCCAGAATGTTAACATGTTCTCAGATGTTAACAGGGAGTTGAATCCTTTCAACCAGGTTTTACCATCAGGGCCAGGCCTGTTAATAAGGCATTCAGGCTAGGTTATACCTTACTAAGATTCTTATAAAATGGCAAATCAAATAAAAATTGATATTTTCCATTATTTTAATATTATTCATGCATACAAATAAAATGATGAATTCAAATTAATCACTTAAATTTCCAATAAAATACCAGTACATAATTGCCCTAAACGGGACTTTGAAATGACATAACTAGCATGAATAACATGCCCGCGCAGGGGCTAAACAAGTACAACAATAACAAAATAAAATAAAACAAACCCACGCAGGGGTTAACAAGATAACATACCCACACAGGGGTAGGGAAAGATAGATATACCCACGCAGGGGTAGAGTACTGGAATAAATGTCCACGCAGGGACATGAGTACACGAAATAATAATCGAAGGATTCAACGATCCTTCTTGCTCTTACCCTTGAGCAAATCGAATACCTTCTTAAACAGGCCACTGGTACGTCGGCGATCCTCTCGCATATTGTGCTGAAACTCGCGTCGCATGCTATCAATCCCCTGCAGGATCTCCTGAACCTGCGGTGGCGACATCATAGGCGCCGGTGGTGGTGGCTGGTAGTGCTGCGGCTGCGGCGGCTGGTAAGGCTGCGGCTGCGGTGGCTGCTGGTAACCCGGAGGGTAACCAAAAGTAGATGGGCCAGCAGCCCAAGGGTCTCCAAGTGGACCACTATGTGGGAGTGAGCTGTAGTTCACAGCTTGCCAATAAGGGTCTCCCGTGTAATCATAACCCTGAGGGAATACCTGCTCGAACGGGTTGAACTGAGCAGCACTAGCATAAGCCGGAATCGGCTCTCCAAAATTCTGCGGCGGCAGAGGCGGGATCGGAACAGAAGTAACCTCCGATACGGGATGCTGAGACTCCCCTGTCTCAGACTCCCCGGGTAGAGACGTGTAGCGGCTGCTACTAACACGTGGAGGGGTGCCTATGCGAATCCCTCCGCGCGTAGACATGCGCGCATTCCTCCTAGGCCTCTGAGGCGGAGGAGGTAAAACTGGTGGCGGCGGTGGTGACGGAGTGATCACGTCACGCCACAGGGCCTCAGATAGGTCCTGCGGTAGAGGCGGCTGCTGCTGGAGCTGCTGCTGCTGCGAGTGGTGCTGTGAGTGCACCGGCGAACCATGGAGCGATTGAAGCATCGGAGTACCATGGAGTGATTGAAGCATAGGAGAGTTGTGGCTAGGGGTGAAGTACCAATCATGCTGCTTGAACCTCTCCTGGAAGCTGTCCACACCATTAAATGGTGATCCTGTGTATGGCGACCCATCCGATATCTCAATCGGGTGGTTTGGTGTACCTGATGGTGGGAGCGAAGGGTCCGTCTCCTCATCTACGTCCATCTCGTGACCACCAGGAAAGTGGTCCTCCTGTCCAAGTGGGTTATGGCCCACTGGCTCCTCCACATAAGCATTAGGGTTATACAAACCCTGGTAGGCTGGCGCTGGGTGCTGGTGTGGTGACTGGTGCAACGGTATGTATGATCCAAGCGAATCATGGGGCCCGTTCTCCGAATGGGGCCCAAACGAGTGGGGTAATGACGGAGAAGTGCTTGCGGAAACCGAATGCCTAGCAGGCTCGGCAATAGACCTCCAAAGGTCGTTAGCGGCTGTGTGGTGTGTAGCAGATGGGGCCCGCCTATGCGAGGGACCAGCCTCATGATCGTGCGATGTAGGAAATCCTCCACGACCTCTCATCCTTGGCGGCATAATGATCCTGTCAAAAATCAAACAAGTTGCACAACAAAATATATAAGACAATGCATTAATAAATAAAATAAATTAAACGAAATGTCGAACATTTCCTAAGTTCTTTGTCTAGACTCGAAAATCGAGGAATGTGCAATTGTGTAACTGAGATTAAACACATTAGGATAGTGTTTAATTCACTCAGCGTTGGCTCTGATACCAACCTGTCACACCCCGATTTCCACGTGTCACCGGTGGGCCCGGTGTGGGGTACAGTGACGTAGTTGGCATCGTCATAGACAATCAACACAATATAATAATGCACAGCGGAAGCAGAATAGAAACATTTCAACTTTTAAATAAAGCGTAATAATAAATATCACAGTAGTTGAAATGGATCCACAGGCGGATCAATAAAATAAGATAAAATAATAGTTCAACAGATAAATGTCGTCCGAGTTTGCGAGACTATTGTGGACGCTCTCTAGGAAACAGCCAGCCTATTTCCGTATAGTACCTGCACTTAATCTTTTGGGAAAAATACGTCAGTTTACACTGGTAAATACAAATCGACCGACTCATTTTGAAAATGATTTAAAATTTATTTAAATGCACAAGGCATAAATATTTTATTAACTTGGGATAATTATAAAATATAAACTTGTGAACGATTTACATGCACTTATATCTCTGGTGGCCCGGGATCTACTGTCCGGGCTAGAGATTTAATTGACACACCACATCAAAGAGTTATACACGACGGGTGTACGCCTACACCCCGTGCTCTGGTCGTGGCCATCTCGTAAGATAATGCCAAGGATATCCGGGACATGGTCAACAACCCCCCAAAGCCTTTAAGTAAGACAAAACTGTTTAAACGAAATCACACAAGCTATTCAAGACTGAACACCCATAGGGAGCAGGACTTGTGCGCCCGATCAAGCGGTATTTTAAATACCGTACCCCAAGCCCGTATAGGGAAAATAAGTCAAAATGTATTTACCTGAGCAAGTATAAGTCACAAACGATAAGTGGTGGTAGCTTTTACCGGGCTTCCTAATCTGGAACAAAGGTTTATAATTAACCTATTAGATTCCTAACGGCCTTTTATTTAAGCTTAAGCTTTGACCGGTTAGTTTTAGGAATGATACGGTTTACGCACGATTAAGCGAAAGACCGGATAGAATGTGATTTAGACCCGACAAGTTTGAATACTTGTATAATATGGGTATACTAAATACATTCTGGATTTTGAAGTAAAAATGATATCGTTTGACCCGTTTCGGTCAATTTACGCATACTAGTTACGTAAACCGAACCGAACGCGAAAAGGGCGATACGGGTAGACAAATGATTCAAATGCAAGTTCCCTGAGATAATATGCTTAAAATATGATATTATATCAGTAAGTTATGTCCTATATTGCCCGGGATAATTTTAAACCCAATTCATGCCTTAGAAGGGCATTTTGGTCATTTAAAAGATAATAAAAGGGTAAAATCAGAAATCTGAGTTTCGGGTCTGGTTCATACAGTAAATATACTTAATATAACATATTATATCAGTAGGGTATGACCCATATACCAAATATATCATTTAAAACCAAACTATGCACCGTAGGGGCAATTTAGTAATTTCACAAGGGCTAAAAATGCCAAAACTGGAAACCTGAGTTCAAAATATTATACTTACTGTTATTATATGAAAATATGTAATTTACATCAGTAGGTATAAGTCTTATGTGTTTAAAACAAGTATAACGCTTTACTATGCGTTAAAACGCTAAAAATACGGTTTAAGGGCGTTTTCGGGTTTTCACAGTAAATCTGAGATTTTTATATTTCCAGAAGTCTTATAATAATTTATTCATCATACAAAATCAGTAGAAAAAGGTTTCGGGTCAAACGGATGTGTAAAACTCCTTTTATAGTTAAAACGGTCAAAACCGACACAAGCCGATATGACTAGGTGATCTAGGATCCGTTCAGCCAAAAATTACTTAAAAATCATCAAAATTCCCAGAATATTATATATAATCAGTTGGTAAAAAGTTTTGTACCAAAACGTGGCCAGAAACGGGTTCTACGCAAAAAGGACCGTTTATGTAAATTTATAATATAGTTTTACGCTAATGGCCATAACTCACAATCTGGACCACCAACTGATCCGAAACTTTCGGTGCAAGTTTATATAATAAAAATAAAGATTTCTATCCTTTCACTTTTCCAAAAATCCCGTTATAAATCAAAAAGGGCAAAATAGTCGACTTTATGCATAAACCGGAAACAAGCATTCGAATAGGCTAAGCATAGACTCAATCAAAGAAAATTCCAGAGAGTTTAACTAAAATAAAAGTAATCAAAAATACTTTCCAATACAGATCTTGAACATGCATGTACGAATCCGAATCGATAGTCTACGAAATAATCGTTTTACAAGACTTTCGGTTCCGATTCGTGTCTACACTATAGATTGTCGAGTTGATGATGATTAAAACACCTTTATATATATATTACAAGTCATTTTTAATGATCAATCAGTTTGCATGTCATCTATATCATTAATCATGTCATTTTTCACAAAAATCACTTCTGTTGACTTTTTAGAAACAGGTTTGACTCGACATTAAGCATGCATGTAGTGGGAATCAGTTAGTAACCTTTAGAGGGTTTGTTTCCCACATAAATACCAATCTATAACAAGTTTCAATTCGAGAAATTACTGAAAGAAATCCGTTTAATCAGAAAGTCAAAGGTTATGAACACCCAGTTTGACTTTTACTAATAATCAAAGCAAAAACGGATTATAGAACGAATTGAATGCTTACAATGGTCCTAAAGATGTTTAGTGGACACTAGAAGTCGGCCTTGATGATCAGATTCCTCCAGAGAAGCTTGCTTGAAGTTCTTGATAGAGAGAGCACTTTGGTTACAATGAAAAATGATCAAGAATTGATCAATAATCTGATTTAAAGCCAAATTTTCGTGGGTTACTGTTGCCTAGCCATGCATGGCTTGTTATTGGTTAATTTGGAGGTGCAAATGAGCTGTATCACACTTGAAATCGGACCCAAATCGCTCCAAAACGAAATTCTGGTCGCTGGGCAACCCACGCGGCCCGCTTGGGCCTTCCCAGGCGGGTCGCCTGACCCTGGTTCAGCCAAAACAAGTTTCAAACTTGACAGCTTTGACCCCTGAACTTGTACGCGATGTTTCGGCTACTTTTCTCGACCCGTAAACCCCCAAACTTGGTTTTTAAGGACCTTAGGACTTTTACCAACATGGTAATGCCCTCGGATAACTTTGCGCTCAACCGAAAAGCCCTGAATTCGACGTTGACGCTTTTAGTCCCTTAAGTACGGTTTTGGCCATAACTTTCTCATACGTTGACGAAACTTCATGAAATTTTTACCACATATTCTAGTGAGTATATTTTAGCTATACAAAGCTTCGGGTCTGCCAAAAGTTCACTCAGAGGTATAAATTGAACATGTTGACACTTTTGGCCCCTATAGTTTACAATACTTCACTTTTGGGCAATTTCCGCGTCGTATGATCCATGAACCATCCGTTAAAGGTTATAAACATTATGTGGGGTTATCATAGAGCCTATTTCTCCATTGTTGACACTTTGGACCCTTACGTTCCATAGTTTTCACTGTTTGTCACTTTTAGTCCCTCTAAAGTATGTTTTCACATAACGGAACCTTATGACACGTGTCAAGACATTATTGGACGAAATTTTTCGAGGTGTTACATACGTGATAGCACTAAGAGAGGCTCTCGACGAAATGACGTCCGTAGAGGAGGTCCTCATTGACCGTATCAACGATCTTACAATGGGATTGGAAAGCAGCTTCCAAGAGATTAACCTTTTGCACCAAAGGTTAAACATTTTGGTGGCACCTCCTATGGAACCAGTCCTTCCACAACAAGACTGGAACTTAGCACTCGGTATTAACAACCCTACCGGGTGGGGAGACATCCCCGCGGAACCTCCTATGGAAATCCCACAAGAAGTCCCGGCGGAAGTTGAAACTCCTCAAACAAATGCGAACGAGCCTTCCTTCCTCCTTCCAAGGGAGGTAGAGGAGTGGCTTGCCGACATATGAGGAGAAACGCATCCGAAAGTTGGAGCTCTACAAAGCCTTGTCTAACCAGGATCAGTAGATTCTTGGAAATTTTGCTAAAATTAAAATAAAACATAGGGCTAGAACTCCATAAGCTTACTATCTATGTAACTTTTATCTTTATGTATTATCTCTCTATTAGCAATGTTATGATGGTTTTTATGATTTATGGACTCATGGTGGTAATGGATGAAAAAGGGAACGAGAAAAAATGGAACCATGCAGAAGAACAGAACAAACCGACAAAAATCTCCATAACAGAAGGCTCCACACGGGCCGTGCCCAACCAACACGGCCCCGTGCTGAGCCCCCTGCAGGAAATCACCCAGTTCAGGTAACTGGACACGGGCCGTGTTCAGCGAACACGCCCCCGTGTCCAGGCTTCTGTTTCAATTCTATAATTTTTGTTACTGGCACTTGACCACGGGGCCGTGCCCGGTCAACACGGGGCCGTGTCCAGAGTACCAGTAACACAAATCTTTGTTTTTAAACACACTTTTACATATTCTAATCAACCAAAAACTCTATTTTTGGACACATTGAGGACAATGTGTAATTTAAGTGTGGGGGGGATGCTAAAACCTTGGAATTTTGCAAAATCCTAAAACAAGCCTTACACAAAACTCTATTGGAACCGCTAAACACCCCAAATTTTTTTCAAAAACTTTTTCATTTTTTTTATTTATTTACTTGTCTTAGTTTAAGTTGGGAATAACAAGTTATAAAAGGGTTATATTTTTACAAACTTACAACCGATAGCGTCGTGATAAAAAGAACTAACATAAGAAAATTATGAAACGGTATAACAAGTCTAGCTAAAATTCGATTATATATGCTTGGTCACATTAAAAACCCATTCCCACAAAAAGTGAGTTTTGAGCCTTTATTGAGCATAAAAATACACATATTTAGATTAAATGCTCATTTTTCGTTTCTTGTGTGAATAGCCGCTCGGTCTTTACAAATCTAGAACTTGCCACGACGATACATTCCCGGTCCCTACCAACTTAAACCCAAGTAAGTAAATGATGGAGGCATTAGGACTAACTATTTTTCTTTCAAAACCATTATTTTTCATTTTTTTTACTTACCCAAAATCCCCCTAGAAAACCCCTTTGAGCCTAAACCTTTCATTTCATTACCCCAAAAAAAAAAAAAAAAAAAAAAAAAAAAAAAAAAAAACAATTTTTTTTACCCACCAAAAACCTTTTTCATTTTTTTCACCTTTATTTTAGTGACAAACTCGGTTTTTCATAAACATACCTTTACGTGATCAAAAAAAAAAAAAAAAAAAAAAAATTATGATGAAGTCAAAAACAAACATAAGCTACAAAAAGCTTGTTTGGAGAAATACTTCAAAAATAAATGTCACCAAAAATAAGGTATTTTACGAAAACCGACACTTGTTACGATTTTCGCCCTTTTTACTAACCACTAACCAACCACCCACCTTTAAACCCAAGCCTTCACCCCAAAAGACCTCTTGATATTTACAAAGGTAAAAGTTAAAAAGGAGGAGGATTGATCGCTTAGCAAGCATATGGAAAATGTAAATCCGTGCAGCTCTCGAGCGATTCACTTAAATATACACCTTCGGCCGAGTGATTGAGTGATCTCCCGTGAGGTATGTGAACTTGTATATAAATGGAATTTTAATAAGGCATGCTATGCCAAATTAAGTAGTTTATCTTATGAAAAAGTTCAAAATAAACCATGACGAATAAGATTGTAAATAAGGTAAAAATAGAACCTATACAAACCTTGGATTCCCGACACTCTAGGACAAGTTAAAAAAAACTTCTCTTCTACCTATTCCATTTGGGAGTGTAAGCCACATTAAAAGAGTTTTGCTTGAGGACAAGCAAAAGTTCAAGTGTGGGGGTATTTGATGTGTGTAAAATGCAACATATAAAACACATCAATTAAGGCATAAAACTAACCCTTTTTAAGTACTAATGTTGGAAAAAGAGTGTTTTTGTCTTCCTTTTGTATTTTCAGGATGAAATGAGCTCAAAATCACAAAAGAAGCAAAAAGACTACTAAATCTACCATAAATACAAGAAAAGGAACAAAAGTGAACTGCCCGGACCCTCAACGGCACCTCCCAAGACAAAGAGAAGAGAAACAGAGCCTGAACACGCCCCGTGTCCAGTGAACACGGGGGCGTGCCCAGGAAGCAGCAGAAAAGACAAACCAGTAGAAGCTTCCATTGCTCACCACGGGGCCGTGCCCAGCGGACACGGGGGCGTGTTGAAAGTACAGCAGGCGCATTAATTGTAATTCGCAATTACAATTAATGAAGAGAGAGAATGTCAGACGGGCACGGGGCGTTCAGCGAACACGGGGCCGTGTCCAGCGTTCTGTTCAGCCTATAAATAGAGGAGCTTGGTTTCATTCTCTCTCATCCCTTGGCACACCACCTCTCTCACACTTCATCCACCACCCACCACCACCATAACACCATCATCCACCACCATCATCCATTGTCCATCATAGAGTGTGTGAGTCGTCTCGGGATCCAAGATTGATCGTAAGAGTTCTTGACAATCAAGGCCATGTTTGCCTAAGTCTCTTACATCACTTGGTGAAGACAAGTGTTTAGTATAATACTTTTTATTTTTAATCTTTTGCACTTTTTATTTGGTTTTGTATTAATGACTTTAATAACTAGTTACTTATGTTGAAGGTGATCTTTCCTTATCGTTTGTCCGTGGTGTCTTGGCATTATTTTACTGTCTATATAAAATAAAAGATTTTCACCATTCATATCTCCACGGTCTATATGGAGGTATGTTGACTACCTGGTCGGGGGTTAAGGGAACGGTTTGGTAAAGGTCTTGCCCTTGTTCAGCGTTTAGAGGTCCTGCTTGGGACCTGGGTCAAATTTAGTAGGATCTCCTTCAATGCCCATAGGTATTAGATGGCGGGGATCCAAACTCTTTGACCCCCTCATAAGCTAACTACTATTAATACTATAACCCGGCTATTTAGGACTGTATCCCTGCTGACTCAGACTACTTAGCCGAGGGTAACGTCACCGCCGAAAACGGGGCCTACCATAATTTGCATTAATAACTTAATTCATTATCTTTCAATAATCCGACCCTTTAGGATTGTATCCTTGCTGACTCAAACTACTGGGTTGAGGGTAACGTCACCTCCGAAAAAGGGGCCTACTACAATAACTAAGATAATCTCTTAAACAAGTGCAAAAGTGCGAAAATAATCAAAGGTTATACTAATACACGTGTCGGATCCAAGTGATTCATCTTGTCTATCTGTTTTTATTTTATTTTATTTTTCAGCATTTAGTTAGTTTTTATTTTTCTTAGTTTAAAACATTTTTCTAACTTTTTGATTTGATTAGACGTTGAGGATAAACCGGTATTAAAAGCTCTTGTGTCCTTGGACGACCTCGGTATCTTACCAACACTATACTACGTCCACGATGGGTGCACTTGCCCATATGTGTGTTTAGTGTTAGTAAATATCGTGTTTTATAAATTTAAAACTTGGCTAAAAGTGTAAAAAGGGCTTAAAAATATATCTAAAAATATAACACACTTCACGCACATCACTTACCCACCAACTGGGTGTTTTTACCGAAGTCGTTATTATTGCAACCCTTACGGTATGTATTATGACTTTGTTTCACTTTTATATTCCTACTTCGTTCTCAAATTTGGTTTTTTACAAAATCGGCCTGTTAAGAGTCTTATTTGTATTCTTCGGGTTCGAGTGTAAGTACACTACCTCCCAATGCATATCTACATCACTTTACATGTTTGCATTTTCCGGGTTCGAGTGTAAGTACACCCCCTCCCAATACGTGTCTACATCATCTTACATGTTTGCATTTTCCGGGTTCGAGTGTAAGTACACCCCCTCCCAATACATGTCTACATCATCTTACATGTTTGCATTTTCCGGGTTCGAGTGTAAGTACACCCCCTCCCAATGCATATCTAACTCATCCTACATGTTTACATTCTCCGGGTTCGAGTGTAAGTATCACTCCCTCCCAATGTTTGTCTAAATCGTTTTATATGCTTGATGTTTTCTGGGTTCGAGTGTAAATACACTACCTCCCAATACTTGATGTTTTCTGGGTTCGAGTGTGAGTACACTCCCTCCCAATACTTGATGTTTTCTGGGTTCGAGTGTAAGTACACTCCCTCCCAATACTTGATGTTTTCTGGGTTCGAGTGTAAGTACACTCCCTCCCAATACTTGTCTGAATCATTTTACATGCTTGTTTGTCCCTTCACTCGGGCTCATTATCCTAATGTAATACGCTCCCGTTACTTGGTTGTGCGTTTACATTGTTACCAAGTATTTTGCTTATCTGATTCATTTGGGCACTTTTTAATTAGTCCCATTCACCCTGCCCTTACTACATCGGATGTAAACGTGTCCGCCGTAAGAAGTTCATGGTAACATATGCCGCTACTTACTTGGCCAGAGTAAGCGATTAACACATGACACGCATGACCTTTTTACAGTTTTCACATCACGCCCTATGTAAGTAATACCTCTATCTGTTTTTCTTGGAAACAATATCCCGGATAGGTTTTCTATTCAGGTCTTTCCAAGTTTTTAATTTTACATATGCAACTTTTAAGTCCCTACTTATTGTTGCATATTACTATTTATGCTATTATTTAAAATGTGCACCTGGTAATGTTTTCTCTGACGGGCGTTCTTTGCCATTAACCTTGTTCGCGGTCATTACGCGATTTAGTCCTCGGTGAGTATGCTCCTCTTGTCATACTTCGGACCGTTCCATCATCATATCCACAATTCGTTTGACTCTCGTCGTCTTCAAACGCGAGTGTCCTTCAATTTAAAACATTCACAAAAGTTAGTAACGTCAACCGCAATAATCGCCCGTATTATAATACAAGGCTTTTTCTACTACACGCGTCAACGCGCGTATTTTCGTCAACTATTTCAGTCATTTTAATTGGGGTAACGCGTATCACACGATAGCCCTATGTGTTGTTTACAACACTTTAGCATACTAACTATTCACGTACTTGTACTTACCGGATTTGCGATCAAGCCTCGAACCGAACACTATTCTTTGTCAAGAGCATAAGGTTTAAGTCCAAGCATGGTTCCTCCCCACCATACTCGAATCTCTTAAACCAAGGCTCTGATACCAACTTGTAACACCCTAGTTATTTTATATGTAAATACCACAATTAGATGTGTAGTTAAGACCACACATATTATATAAATGCGGGTTTATTTAAAACTTTTACAAATTATAAATTATTCTACATAACGTGTTCGAAGTTCGTTGTTTAAAATTTACAACGTGGCGAAGTGCGGAAGCATGTGACTGTATCGTGTTCGGTTCTTCGTTGAGCTTGATCGTCTTCCGGCTTCCACAAGTACCTACATTTCATAAAAACATGAAATGCTTTAGTCATACGGGATTTAAAACGTATCTAAACAAGTCCGGGAAACAAAACTGATCAAAATACATTTTGTACAGGGTCCACCGTAAATTACGGTGGACACCGTAATTTACGGTAGTCCTTGCTTTGATTTGTTTCCATCGTAATTCAGGAGTGTTTCACCGTAAACCATTTCAGGTCCACCGTAAATTACGGTGGCACCGTAATTTACGGTGGCACCTGCATCCCACCTTTCCATTTTGCCGTAAATTGACACGAAATCTTTCGTATCTTTCAAACCGCTTATCCGTTTGACCTACCGTTTCTTCCCACATGTTTGTAATTTAATTCTCCATTATATGGAGTTAAGATCCGACATCCGGATTAAATAAAATTGAGACTTTTAAGCCTTCGGCTTATTATCTTTTCAACAATTTTCGACCCGACTATGTGATTATCAAACAAACATGTTTGTTTGACCACCATTCATCATGAACCCTTAAATTCTAATATTGTCAATCATATTAAGTACTGAACACGGGTTTCTACACAATTATTTACCCGTTTTCGTTTAAAATCTTATTTTTGACCCGTTAAGGGTATTTACGACCATTTTAGCACGGACGGTGCTCATTTCTCATGTACCTAATAGTTCCACCAATTTGTTATTAGCTAGTCTTCCACCACAACTATGAATGTGGTGGATTTAACGAAATGGACTATTTATTTCGAGTTTAATTCTACGGATGTGTTATTTTTGCGGCAACACACAATTTAAGCATTTAACTCTTGAAAGTTTATGTCTACAACTTTCATGCGCGTCTAAAGGTTACAAGATCGTAAGATAAGTTCCTAAACAACCTTTATAAGTTGTTTGCTCAATTTACCCTTCAAGGGCATATTAGTCGACATTAGCCCCTCATTTACTACGAGGGGCTTTCATTACTTATTTGACCAAGTTTGTATGTTAACTATAATCGTATGCATACGTACCTGGCTAGGGTCAACATATAGACCCAATTTATACCTTGCTTTTACCATCACACTTAGCGCGGGCGAAATTAACTGAATCGCTAATCGCTCCTGTTAACACAAGACTTGACAATCGCATTAGTCGATATTGTCAAATAGTGTTATCACCACCATTTGACCCGTTCGGCCTATATGCCCAACGTTGTCTATTAAATCAAAAACATGGTTTTTGACTTCTAATTCATACATCCATCCCGTCCCGGATTTCATTACCAAATCCCCTTTTTGCCATAAACATGGTTTTTAATCATCTTTATATGTTCCAACTCGTATCAATCACGTCGGAATCCATATTTTCAATATTAGCATTATTGCATCTATAACGTATAGAATGAACAAGTAATCTACACAATTATGTAAGTTTCACTTACCTTGCATCCGAGCTACGCCTTTCTTCCATGCTTGCCTTGTTTGACCCGCTTTCACTCCAAGCTTCCACCTAGCTTGTGACGCGTCAAACTATCATCATCGTTTTCAAGGTGGTTAGTTTAATCATACTCTAATACGATTATTCCACCTTATGCATTTCATATCAAAATTGCTATTTATCGTATTATAGGTCAGTTTGACCTTTTTAATAGTCAAATGCCCATTAGTATACTAATTTGCATTTTCGAGTTGTCAACTAGTTTTAGCACTCATTAACTACTCGGTAGGCGTTATCTTTAGACCTCCGTTTTAGCCAAAGTTCTAATCGCGTTTAACACATTTAGAACTCTCTTTAATCACTTTTTGCATAATAGTCGAAACATCACAACTAGGTGCTTTAACTACAAAATTCTAGTTTCGAGCCTTCTTTGAGGCATTTCAACGAACACCTTAAGGGCAGAATTTTACATGTTTATTTATCATGTCTCTAGCTTATCTCTTACCCCAAATTTCACATAAATCAACCATCTTACAAAGTGGTTAACTTCTATAATTTCTGAATTCGCTTCAAAATCGTCAATTTACACTAGATCAACAATCTATTTCCTAGTGTTCATCATGTTAACATAAAACCCACTTATCACAATATAGGGTAATTACCAATTCCCTAGTTTTGACAACAATTCATCAATTTTTCTACTAGGGTTTGTTTCTACACCAAGATATAATCACAATAACACTCATAGATTCAAGATTCATTCCAGAATTTCGATTATGATTGTTCATCATAATCTCAAGGTATCACCAAATCATATATTTCAACATACCTTGTAATCCCCATGATTAGGTGATCACGAATTTGTGTTCATGCAGTGATTTGGCTCTTGATTTGGGCTTCAATTTGATCAAGTTGTGGAAGTTAGGGTTTGAGCTCCCTGAGCTTTCTCCTGGTCGACCTCACACACGCACACACTAGGTGTGGTGTGTTTTTATTTTTGTTTTTTTTTAGTAAATAAACCTTATTTCCAATTATCCAACTTTGGTCCTTCATGTTTCGTTAGTTATTAAGTTAATTATAACCTACTTATTTACAATCCATATTCCCTTTTATTAACCGGGTCAAGCATTCCTAGTTAGCTTAGCGGGTTCGGGAATATTTATGACTAAGTTCAATTTAGGTCCCGTTAACTCGGGCCTTCTAAGCTTTTATTTCCTAAAAGCTTTTATTGACTTTTTGTTTAATATTAGGATTAATTATTTAAATCCTAATATTTACCGGTTAAATTTTACCACTAACGGTATTTTACCCACTCTTTTGTATTAACGAGGTTTAATTACTAAACTCGTTTTCGGGGTGTTACACGGGACAAGGTTGATTTAGGGGTACTATACTTACCACAAGTACATTATATATTTTTAATAGCTCAGAAGTTATACCCAAAATTTATACCAGGAGTCTTTCTAGTTGAACCCTAAAGTTACACAGTGGGTCCATTCTCTTTGTTTTATTCTCTTTTTGTAATTTACCCAAAACTATTGTTTATTATTCTATTTTGTAAACAACTCTCATACCTATTATTTTATTTACTCAATAGGAAACCCTAGTTGAGACACCCAAATAATCCTGCACAACTCCTAAAATTTTCATAGCAATCAGAATCAGGATCAGGGCCCCTAAAACTCAGGGGGGTATTCCCCACTTGACGATTATCCTTATAACTTGCTGTCTAAATTGAAATTATTCGTTATATCGACTCAGCTAGCCTACTCCCACACGCGGCAAACCTATGGTCATTACGTGTCCTTTACGGACCGTAAGGGATAAGTCTTACGGTCCGTAAGCCTGTCAAATTTCGTGTATAAATAGCAGGCATCGGCACTTGCAGTCTGCTGTTCATTCGACGATTAAATTCCGATTATACACCAAGTTATCGTCCAAATACTCTAAAAACACACACGCGAATCACTAATTAGTATAGCAGGGTGCTGCTACGATACAGGGTATTAACTCGATCGCTATTACGATTCATTTTCCGACTGATCAATATATCCAATGGATGTTTAAGTGCCGCCCACATAGGGTTATACTTTGTCGTTCGTCGTTAAATCGATGAATGTTTAAGTATCGCACTTTGTCGTTCGTTGTGAGAATTTGATCTCGTGAGTTATCGTAATTGTTGTATTAAGTTACCTACCTAGTTCGTGTGCACTAGGTTACAAGGCTAAATCAATAGGCTAAGCTCTGCCTGTATAAATCTGCAATATATCAAGGCTTATCTGTAGACTAAACTTTGGCCGTATGAATCTGCATGTTTATAATGTGAGTCATTCTCTTTTTATCAAATGTTTTACAATACTCCAAATTATTTTCAGAATTATAATTACAGTGATTAAGTTTATGTAATCACCAAATTACAGCCAGTATGTGGGGTATTGTGCACATTACTACTGTTTTAATCACATTAGGTGGGCGAACCTAAAATTAAGTGATATACGTCATTCATTGGGGCAGCCAATGGTGATATGACCATAGTCACAGATCCGGTCGAGTGACAAATACTGTGGGTAGTTGGTAGATATCAGAAACATATGTAAAAACTCTTAATACTGTAAATTATAACAAACGAGTCGTTTTAGTAAACTGAATGATTCACTCAGTATTTCCCGCTGACAAAACCTTTTTAAAACACGTTTCAGGTAATTACAGTAGATTGGAGTAAGAATTGGATCCGGCACTAAAAGACTTCAAGAAGTGGCTTATTTTATTAATTAAATCAAATTAAGAAATATTGTTTTTATTAACGCTCCAGTACTGACTCTACCTGAAGGCATTGAAGAATTTGTGGTGTATTGTGATGCATCACACACCGGAATGGGTTGTGTGTTAATGCAAAAAGGGAAGGTCATAGCCTACGCTTCACGTCAATTAAAGGTGCACGAGAAGAATTACACCACCCATGACTTAGAGTTGGGTGCCGTTGTATTTGCACTAAAGCTTTGGAGGCATTATCTCTATGGGACGAAGTGTGTGATCTATTCCGACCACAAGAGCCTTCAACACTTGTTCAATCAGAAGGATTTGAACATGAGGCAGCGACGATGGATGGAAACCTTGAACGATTTTGATTGTGAAATAAGATACCATCCAGGCAAGGCCAATGTAGTCGCAGATGCTTTAAGCAGGAAGGAAAGAGTGAAGCCGATAAGGATCAATGCCAAGAGCATTGAAATTAAAAGCAGTTTGAATGAAAGGTTGTTAGCTGCACAGAAGGAAGCTGTGCTGGAAGCTAACTATCCTGAGGAAAAATTAGGAGTAACTGAAGAACAGTTGTCCTACGATAAGAACGGAATGTTGAGATTGAACGGACGAATATAGGTTCCTGTATATGGAGGACTTCGAGATGTTATCCTCAAGGAAGCCCACAGTTCCAAGTATTCCGTCCATCCTGGAGCTGATAAGATGTACCAGGATTTAAAGGCAAATTATTGGTGGATAGGCTCGAAGAAGTCTATAGCTGCTTATGTAGCTAAATGCTTGACGTGTGCTAAAGTCAAAGCTGAACATCAGAAACCGTCAGGTTTGTTGCAACAGCCTGAGATTCCCACCTGGAAATGGGAAATGGTGACAATGGACTTCATCACCAAATTGCCTAAGACGCCGAAGGGAAATGATACTGTATGGGTCATAGTTGATAGGCTGACTAAGTCAGCACATTTCCTGCCCATTAGAGAGACCTTCAGCTCTGACATGCTAGCCCAATTGTACGTAGATAAGATTGTGGCCTTGCATGGCGTACCAGTATCTATTATCTCAGATCGAGATACTAGATACACATCTCATTCCTGGAAAAGTTTCCAGCAGTCTCTGGGCACTCAATTGAATTTCAGTACGGCTTACCATCCTCAGACGGATGGGCAGAGTGAGCGTACTATTCAAACATTGGAAGACATGCTGCGTGCATGTGTGATTGATCTAGGAGGTAGTTGGGACAGGCATTTACCGTTGGTTGAGTTCTCCTACAATAATAGCTACCATACTAGCATTAAGGTTGCACCTTTTGAGGCACTATATGGTAGAAAGTGCAGAACGCCCATTTGCTGGGCAGAAGTGGGAGATACGCAATTGTCAGGTCCTGACTTAGTCTTCGAGACAACGGACAAGATTGTCCAAATTCGCGACCGCCTAAAAACTGCTCGAGACAGGCAGAAGAGCTATGCGGATGAAAGGCGAAAACCTCTCAAGTTTGAGGTCGGCGATAAAGTTTTGCTCAAAGTATGACCTTGGAAAGGGGTGATGCGATTTGGCAAGAAAGGTAAGTTAAGCCCAAGGTATATAGGACCATTCGAGATCATCGAATGTGTAGGATCAGTGGCTTACAAGTTAAACTTACCTGAGGAGCTCGATGGTATTCATAATGTATTCCACGTCTGCAATCTGAAGAAATGTCTGGCCGATGAGTCGCTAGTCATACCACACACAGATGTGCATATAGACGAGAGCTTAAAGTTTGTGGAAAAACCTGTGTCGATCGAGGATCGACAGGTAAAGAAGCTTCGAAGAAAGCTTGTACCTATTGTCAAGGTGAAGTGGGACGCCCGCAGAGGTGCTGAATACACGTGGGAGCTAGAATCCTCAATGAAAGAGAAATACCCTCATCTGTTTCCTTAAATCTCGAGGACGAGATTTCTTTTAAGGGGGTGAGGATGTAACACCTTGAAAATTTGTGTCCAATAAAGTATAAACACGTGTCATAAGCTCTGAACGTGAGAAAGAATACTTTGGAGGGACTAAAGTTGACAAACGGGGAAACTATGTGAATATAAGGGTCCAGAGTGTCAACAATGGATAAATATATTCTAAAATAGCCCTACATAATGTTTATACCTTCCAACGAATAAATCATGGATCATACGAAGCGAAACATAAAGGAAAGTGAGGAATTACAAACTGCAGGGGCTAAAAGTGTCAACATGTGCAAAGTATACCTCTGAGTGACCTTTTGGCAGACCCGAAGCTTTGTAACGATAAAATATACTCACTAGAATATGTGGTTAAAATTTCATAAAGTTTCGTTATCGTATGAGAAAGTTATGATCAAATTCGTGTTCGAGGGGTTAAAAGCGTCAACATTGAATTCTATGGCCTTATGAGTGGTTACAAGGTTAGTCAAGGACTTAACCAAGTTAGTAAAAGTCCCAAGGCCCTTAAAAATCAAGTTAGAAGGCTGAAAATGCAATTTAGGGGCTCAAAACCACGTTATAAAGGACCAGGGACTGAAATTGCAAACTTTGAAAACATGTTGACTGATCAGACAGGTCAGGCGGCCCGCGTGAGAATCCTTGGTAACTCCAGGCGGGCCGCGTCAGACTCCCAATAACAGAAAAAGTGGACAGCTGCCATTGCAGGTCTGTTAACCGACTTTGTGGCCTGTAAACTGATACCAGGGGCTGAACAAATGGGTTTTCATGCACTAGGGACAGTTGGGATGATCAGGGAGCATGCATAGGCTCTTGTGGCATCATCTTAGGAGATCAAAAATGCTATATAAGGAGAGGAATGTTGTGAACATTTGGGCATTCATTTGCAAAGTTCACAAATATTTTCTCTGGAGCTCTCTGGTCAGCAAGCACCCATCCTTAGCATCCCTAATCACAATTAGGACTCTTGTAAGTGTCCTTAACCCTTCCTAATTCGTTTTAGCTTAGTTAATTATCTAAAAGTCAAACCGTCGTAATTAAGGTTTGACTTCGTGATTAATTAAAATGTGCTCTGTCAAATCACGAATTAAAAGTACCTTTAAGTAGGTAATTATATGGGTAACAAACCCTTAAAAGGGTATTTCCAGTTTCCCACTCTAACTATGTTAATTGTCGAGTCAAAGCTTGTTATAAAAAGTCAACAGAAAGGTTATTTGTGAATTAATACATAATTAGCAATGTAGGATGCATGCAACCTGTTTAATCATTAAAATAACTTGGTAATTAATGTAAGAACATCTTCCAACATGTTCAACTCGAGAATTTTCAGTTTAGGCTCGGTTTGGAACCGAAAGTCGCAAAGTTTGACTTCTGCTTTGACTTTCAGTTCTGACCCGTTTAAGCCAAGATTAGGATTGCCTTAGAGCTTCTTTTGAACCTATTTACATGTTAGTATAACTCTCTGAGATTATACAACATGGTTCATTAGATATCCTATTCACATGCATGTTTCCGTTAATCGCTTATATGTTGACCATTATGCCCATTTGACCTTAAAACGGGATTTTTGAAAATGTAAAAGGGTAAGCACCTTAGCTACTGATTTATAAACTTGCACCCAAAATTTGAAGTCAGTTTGAGGTCTAGATTAAGAGTTATGCTCAATAGCGTAATTAAGGGCTTCTTTGATAATTAATTAGCGTAAATTATGTATAGCCCATCAAAACCCAAATTTTTATACCAAACTTTATACCTACTGTTATAAGATAATATTTTGGGATTTTTGAAAATTTTTATTTATTTTTAGGCTGAGCATAACTTAGTGTTCTAAGATTAATTCGGTTTATGCCGGTTTTGCCCTTTTTAGCCATAAATTGAGTTTTACAAATCCTTTTGACCTCAAACCAATTTCTACTGATTTGTTATGATAAATAAACTATTTTGAGCCTTCTGGAATATTAAAAATATCAGCTTTTTACAGAAAACCCGGAAATGGCTCCAAATCGCCTTTTTAGGCATTTTTAACATATAAGTGTGCACTAGAACCTTATTAAGCACAAAGGTTGATACCTACTGATATGTTTAGTAAATTTTTATATTTTAAACAGTAGGCAAATGTTTTGAACTCAGAATTCCAGAATTGACCTTTTAGGCACATGTGAAATTACCAAAATGCCCCTACGGTGCATAGTAAGGTTAAAGATAATAAATTTCACATAAATTTGATACCCTACTGTTATAACTTAGTAAATTAAGTATATTTACTAATTTAATCAGACCTGTAACTCAGGTTATTATTTTAACCCTTTTTCACCTTATAAAATGACCAAAACGCCCTTATGAGGCATAGTTTTGGTTTAAAATCATTTGGGGCATAATGGAAGATATCATTCTGATATCACAACATATTTTAAGCATATTGACTTCAGAAACTTGTATTTGACTCTTATGGTTACTCGTTACGCATTATACGCGTTCGGATCGGCTTATATGACTAGTTTGGCCATTTTAGCCGAAACGGGTCAAACCATATCTTTTTGGTCTCAAAATCCAGAATGTGATTATGTTACCCATATAAAACAAGTATGCAAGCTTGTTGGGACAAAACCACATTCTAAAACGGTCTTCGCCTTATTGTGCGTTTAAAACCGTAATCTTTATATAAAACTAACCGGTCTAAGCTTAAGACCCGTTAGGATTCTAATAGGTTATTAAAACCTTAATTTCCAGATCTAGGAGCCCAGTAAAAGCTACTTGCACTCGTTATATTTGGTTTATACTTTGCTCAGGTAAATACGTTTAACTTATTTTCCCTATACGGGCTTGGGGTACGGTATATAAAATACCGCTTGGTCGGGAAATTGACCATAACCGGTCTTGGTTATGTGCAGTCAAATGAACCCGTTTGAAAATGCTGTTTTGTTTGTTTAACGCCTTTGGGGGCTTAATGACCATGTCCCGGATATCCTTGGCATCATTCAAAGAATGGCCACGACCTTAGCACTCGGGTGTAGGCGTACACCCGTAGCGCTGTATAACATGTATAATCGTCGGTACGAGAGAAGTCTCGCGGCGGAATTATATTAAGTGGTGTGTCTATTAATCCTTAACCCGGAACGAACCCGGGCTACTGAACGCAGAATGAACATGTAATTCTTTTACAAGATTATTAAGCAAATAATTATCCCAAGTTATAAAAAGTTTTATGCCACGTGCATTTAAATCAATTTTAAACGTTTTCAAAATGAGTCAGTTAAATTGTATTTACCAGTGTAAACTGACGTATTTTCCAAAAAGACTAAGTGCAGGTACTACGCGTAATAGGCTGGTCACTCCTTAAGCATCCATAGAAGTCTCGCAAGCTTAGGATGCATGAAGTCTGTTGAAATGAAGTCTCCTGTTTATTTGATTCTGCCTGTGGATTTTATTTCGACATTTTGTGATACTTGGATATTACAATAATTTTAAGTTGAAATAAATCTATCTTTGCTTCCGCTGTGCATTATAATTTGTGTTGTTTGACTATGATGATATCAACTACGTCACGGAAATCCCCCACCGGGCCCACCGGTGACACGTGGAAAATAGGGGTGTGACACTACCTTTGTAACAATGGAATTTATTCCATCTATTTAAATAAAATCCGGTGTTTCTAAACTCTGATATTTTCCTAACTCACGGTCCTGATGAAATTTCCGCTGCAATATTTTTCAAAATAACTCACCGGTACCACTGGACTGCTCGCGGCTCCCGATTCCGTCCAGGGTGGATCGGGGGACGTGACAGTAAAGGTGGTATCAGAGCCACTGCTTTAAGCCTATAAGTGTTGTGATAATAATACTTAAGCTTAAATAAAAAGAGTTAGGAGATTACTGTTAAATGGTAGCACAACCGATAGCAGTTAGACTTGAACATAAGAAAAGATGCCTTAGTATAAGCTAAGCTACTTGTTTACGCAATTAGGTGTTATAATAATACCTAAGTTTAAACGGAAAATTTGAAGCTTAATATTATCTGATAGCATTCCAGATGATATTTAGACTTGAACTTAAGAATTTTGCCTTAAATAAACTTTAAAGGTAAATTACTTATATAAGTACAATGTAATGGATATTGGTATTCCATAAAAATGACGATTAACAGGCAATAGCACATAATTGCTTCTTGCTTATTGATATTATTTGGTCGAGAATAAGATATGTTAGGGAAATACAAATTTCCTTGATTCTGGATAAAAGTCCTAATAAAAGAGGCAATTTTAAAATCTTGAAAAGATACTATTTATGGGAAATAGAAAATTTTCTCCGGCAAAACTGGGTATAGAGTAGCAGACTCTCCAGCTTATCTGGATAGACTGAAGTTACCTCTCCGGCGCGAACCGGATAAGACGGGGTAAATAATATGTCAAATCAGTACAAGATTTCCCTAAATAAAATCATGACCAGATATTTGACTTGTTTTTTTGAAATATGAATATGTTAAATACATTGACCTGATAAATGGTATGTTTATTTCAGCATGTGAAATATATGATTATATAGATAGGTATATCTATAAGGAAATCCAAAAACCATAAGGATTGACAATTTGAAATAAAACACAAGCATCTGTGTCTAGATTTTTTTTTATCAGGAATCTCTTTTCCGATATCAAACATTATTTCATTTGTCTCGTAGCTCGTGTGACAAAATAATCAGTGGAAACTCTATAGGTTGGAACACCATCAAAAATATAAGAATTTCCAAATTTACGCAAGTAAGAAGCATGTAAGGTTGTGCTAGTGCACAAAAAAACACATGAAACTTAAATTATACGTCCACGAACGTTAAAAGATGTCACACTCAACTTTCAAAGCAAGACCTTTGAAAAATATAAATTAGGCACGATGACACCTATGCTAATTCCGTCAGTAGAAAAACTACTAATCAAAAAGCGACACTTTGCGACATGATCCTACAAACGATCTAAATCTCGCTGAGGTACGTTGGAACAAGATTTCACAATTATCGGTGCACAGTTTAATCAGAGTCATAATTATTATCACTGCAAAAGGAGTCATATACCTTTGCAAATACCCTATTTTATTTTATTCAACATTCCCTGGTAATGTCACTTAACAACAGTTATCACACGAAATTCCAGATGAAGTTTTTATATTTCTTTTCGTTGAAATTCTGACTTCTACATATAATAAGTTGACTTTCGCAATTCTACTTCCTCTAATAATCATCATATCATGATGATTTCTTTCATAGTAGCAAATATTGATCCATTTCATTTCTTGATAAATCCACACGTTACACATGCTCTGTTTGTTGCACCTATGGTTCGCTTGCTTTGTGAAGACCACTAGAGGACTTCATTCCGATTTATTATTTTATCCAAATTCAAATATCATTCAGCTTTTTGCACTATGAACCGCATTATTGCAAAAAGATAATTCTTTAATATCGAGTCAATGAATTTTGTTAAATAATTGAAGTAAAGAATTTATATATATATATATATATATATAAATTATGCTGAGGTATACTTTCATTTTAAGTTTATGTTTAAGTTATCTATTATTAATAATTTTATTAGTAATAATATATTAATAATAATAGTGTTAATATTATACTATAAGTTATTGTCTAGGGCAGGTATTGAATAGCCTAGCCTTAGTTAGACATGGACTGGCCACCTATGCTTAAACAAGGCAGCACTAACCAATATCCAACCATGATAATAAGTATTTAATGTATATAAAGTAAGTCATCATACTTATTTTATTATATACATATATATACTTTGTACTGTAAAGAGAAAACATATTTTCATAAAACAATACAAGAATTAGAGGAACGAATAAAATTATATAAATAATTATGTATCACATATTTTGTGGTAACTATGTACTATAACACTCTAGCAAGAAAATAACCATATAAGAATAATATAGTAGTCAGCGACTACGTTGGGTTAGGAGAACATTGTAATATATAAAGAATAGTCACCGTTTTCACTTATTTACAACATTTGTAAATACATTGACAACGTTATATAGTTTCAAAAATGAAAATAAGTATTCACATAGAATCACCCCAATAAGTGTTACATATTTACAAATACTTTTACCCCTTTTTACAACTTTCATTTAACGTTATAAATAATAATGATTCTTTTACAAAAGCATAATATTAAAATATTTTGTAAATGTAATAACTTCACCATGATATTTTGTAATCTAGTAAATATAAGTTATAGTATAGTTAAAATACTAAAATAAAATTTATTTGAAATTAGTGACCATTCACATATAGTAAAAATATAAAACAAATAATATATATTACATTTGCTTTAGTAATATAATATAATGATTGGTCATGCCAAAACAACTTGTTCTTATTATATTTCGATCTCTAGGACATAGTATAAAAAAATATGGTCACTAATAGTATACTATCAACTTAGAACTCTAAACCATGATACACTAACTCTATTATCTCTTAGTGTATCTTTGCAATTCACTCATCTCAGCACATCGATTTTTCTCATATCATAATTCAATAGTTGACAAATCATTTTTCATGCTTTTATTTCATTTTGAACCCGTCGATTCTAAGTCTTCCTCAGTTGCCAATCAAAGATTTCTTTTGACAAAAAAAAAATTTATTGATTCTAAAAATCCTCCACATTCATTTTAAAATATCTATTGACCATATATCTTTTGACTTGAACCTAGTCACTTTGGAAATTATACCATTTTATCTCATTCGGTTGTCATCGATTTCTTGAACTAATTCAGTTGAACCATTGAATCCTACTTATTGTACAACTCGTATCCACAAAATTTGATATTTTAATTCTGTGTCATCTACCTTAATATCGTTTTATTGACTAAAATATGACATAAGTCTAAAAGAAATATCGTAACCCAAATCTCGAGAACGAGATTTAAAACAAGGTGGGGAGGATGTAACATACCAATTTTTATCATATAAATTATAAGGTTTGGTTAAATTTATTAACCACTAGTAACTAGTAACTAGCTTATTTTTATTATAAACATTCAACCCAAATAGTTTTAAAAACTATTTTATATATATAGTTGGTTGAAATATTATACTAATCAAATTGGCCTGTATATGAGTAACCTTTCTAATAAAATAAAAGTCTATAAAAAAACTTATATTATTAGACGAGTAGTCTACGGGTAAGTTGAATATTAGAAAAATGAAGTTCCTAGACGGGCCTAGGAACCGTATAATAATTAAACTATAAAAATATATTGTATTCGAACCTACTCTATTTTAATGAAACTTAGACCCAAATGTAGATAAGATTATTCTCATTCTAATGACATATTCACTATTTTATAAAACGTCATATTTTAGAGGTTATACTTGCCAAATAAGTAAAGCAGTTGGATTAATTATAAAATAAAATAAATATTAGAATTAATATTTAAACTAATATATATGTGAAAGGTTTACGTGTATACTTGAATTAAATTCAAGGTGATAGGTGTATTCATACATTAAATGAGAAGGGTTTACGTGGAGATGCCAAACTTACCTTCCAACTCCAAAATTCAAGTATAAATAACATAGTAGAACTACATGAAACTTTGCCATTTCTTTCCTCCCATGTGTCGCCCCTCTCAAATCAAATCTATAGTTTTAATTTTTATTTTATTTTTACCCCATAATAATAATAAAGCCTTGCCCCGTTTTAAGTATTGTAACTCCCGATCACCGCTACCCTTTCCGATTGATCTGAGTCCCATAACGCATGTCAGGGCTCTGCCCGACTAAGTTCGTTATGATTCTGTCTCGGGACTTCGGGACAAGGTTGATTTAGGGGTACTATACTTACCACAAGTACATTATATATTTTTAATAGCTCAGAAGTTATACCCAAAATTTATACCAGGAGTCTTTCTAGTTGAACCCTAAAGTTACACAGTGGGTCCATTCTCTTTGTTTTATTCTCTTTTTGTAATTTACCCAAAACTATTGTTTATTATTCTATTTTGTAAACAACTCTTATACCTATTATTTTATTTACTCAATAGGAAACCCTAGTTGAGACACCCAAATAATCCTGCACAACTCCTAAAATTTTCATAGCAATCAGAATCAGGATCAGGGCCCCTAAAACTCAGGGGGGGTATTCCCCACTTGACGATTATCCTTATAACTTGCTGTCTAAATTGAAATTATTCGTTCTATCGACTCAGCTAGCCTACTCCCACACGCGGCAAACCTATGGTCATTACGTGTCCCTTACGGACCGTAAGGGATAAGTCTTACGGTCCGTAAGCCTGTCAAATTTCGTGTATAAATAGCAGGCATCGGCACTTGCAGTCTGCTGTTCATTCGACGATTAAATTCCGATTATACACCAAGTTATCGTCCAAATACTCTAAAAACACACACGCGAATCACTAATTAGTATAGCAGGGTGCTGCTACGATACAGGGTATTAACTCGATCGCTATTACGATTCATTTTCCGACTGATCAATATATCCAATGGATGTTTAAGTGCCGCCCACATAGGGTTATACTTTGTCGTTCGTCGTTAAATCGATGAATGTTTAAGTATCGCACTTTGTCGTTCGTTGTGAGAATTTGATCTCGTGAGTTATCGTAATTGTTGTATTAAGTTACCTACCTAGTTCGTGTGCACTAGGTTACAAGGCTAAATCAATAGGCTAAGCTCTGCCTGTATAAATCTGCAATATATCAAGGCTTATCTGTAGACTAAACTTTGGCCGTATGAATCTGCATGTTTATAATGTGAGTCATTCTCTTTTTATCAAATGTTTTACAATACTCCAAATTATTTTCAGAATTATAATTACAGTGATTAAGTTTATGTAATCACCAAATTACAGCCAGTATGTGGGGTATTGTGCACATTACTACTGTTTTAATCACATTAGGTGGGCGAACCTAAAATTAAGTGATATACGTCATTCATTGGGGCAGCCAATGGTGATATGACCATAGTCACAGATCCGGTCGAGTGACAAATACTGTGGGTAGTTGGTAGATATCAGAAACATATGTAAAAACTCTTAATACTGTAAATTATAACAAACGAGTCGTTTTAGTAAACTGAATGATTCACTCAGTATTTCCCGCTGACAAAACCTTTTTAAAACACGTTTCAGGTAATTACAGTAGATTGGAGTAAGAATTGGATCCGGCACTAAAAGACTTCAAGAAGTGGCTTATTTTATTAATTAAATCAAATTAAGAAATATTGTTTTTATTAAAAGCTACCTTTGTAACAATGGAATTTATTCCATCTATTTAAATAAAATCCGGTGTTTCTAAACTCTGATATTTTTCCTAACTCACGGTCCTGATGAAATTTCCGCTGCAATATTTTTCAAAATAACTCACCGGTACCACTGGACTGCTCGCGCCTCCCGATTCCGTCCAGGGTGGATCGGGGGACGTGACAATATTGTTGAGCATTGAGTCTTCCTCATGGCTCATGATGACGAGGTCATCCATGTATACTTCAACTGTTTTGCCGATGTCGCTGTTGAAAACTGTGTCCATTAATCGTTGATAAGTTGCGCCAGCATTGCGCAGGCCAAAGGGCATTTTAGTGTAGCAGAAGATGCCTTTTTCTGTGCGGAATGCGGTTTTGTCTTCGTCTTCTTCCTTCATCTGGACCTGATGATAACCTTTGTAACAGTCGAGAAAACACTTCCATCTGAATGATGCTAGAGAGTCGACTTTTTTGTCTATCTCCGGAAGCGCGTAACAATCTTTTGGGCATGCTTTATTCAGGTCTTTGAAGTCGACGCACATTCTCCATCCGCCACTATGTTTCTGTACCATTACTGGATTGGCAACCCATGTATGGTATTTTACTTCGCGCAAGATTCCCGCATTGAGTAGCTCTACCACTTGTTCGTCCATGGCTTTCGCTTTTTCTTTGCTAAAGCTGCGCCTCCCCTGGGCAACAGGTTCCGCTGATGGTTTAATATTCAGGCAATGTTGCGCTATGTCGCGTGGAACCCCAGTCATGTCTGCTGGGCACCAAGCGAATATATCTTTGTTGTTGGACAACAGTGCTTTTAGTTGTATTCGTGTTGCCGGTGAAATGGTATGTCCTAACGAGATGGTCTGCTCTGGATATTCTTCGTTCAGGACCCATTTCTCCGGTTCGTTTGATGCTGAAGGTTTGACTACCTTTGCTGGTGGCTCGTCGTCCATGTACATGACTTCTTTGCTTGAGTACAGAATTGCAACTCCGGTTTCCGTTGGGAACCCACATGCAGCGTGCGAGATAGATGTGATCATACTGAACTCTCTTTGTGATCTCCTTCCGAGCAGAACATCATGACTTGATGTTGCCGGCATGACCATGAAATTGACTGTAACTGTTCGTGAATGTTCGCCATCTGATAAAGTCACAGGGAAAGCTATTTGCCCTAATGGGAATACAGCTTCATTGCAGAATCCGGTGAGGGGAAAATCGACCGGTTCTAGACGTGCTTTATCATCTGGGTCAAGTTGTTTAAAACACTGCTCGTATATGATGTCCATCGAGCTTCCCGGATCTATAAACATATAGTCTGTCCGGTAATGACCGAAGATGCCAGTAATAATTACTGGTCGTTCTTCCTGAGGGCCTCCTGGAACGACGGGAAATACGACTTGCTGTTCCCTCCAATGTTGGTCATAACTTCATTTGTTTGTCCTTCGCGATGGACCTCCTTGAATCATGTTTATCTGTTTTGGCTTGACTTTCTTATGGCTGCTATTTCTGAATTGTATTTCAATATTACGACTAGATTGGATGTCCCCCCGACATGGTGTTGGTGGGTCCAATACTGTATTATTGCTTTCTTCACCAGATCTGATGTTTGGGACCTCAGATCTGGCGATTTGCATAACGACTGTGTTTAAAGCAGCTTGACATCTGTTGAACAATGTGATGGGGATCTTCTTATGATTATATCTGAGAAATTCTCCCTATCTGAATGACCGTTGTTTTGAGTGTTTTGGGTTGTAGAACCTTCACACTCGGATCGGGGATCTGGTGAGTGGAATAATGAATCCTCTGCCATGTGAAAAACAGAGGATGAAAAGAACTAAATCGAAACGAGATGAAAACTGGAAAAAACAGAGGAATCGGTGGGCGCCAGTGAAGAAACACTAGATAAATGGTTGGAACCGAGATATCTAGGGGGTTTGAATCCGCATAAAAAGGTTGGTTACCACTCGATCGATTTAGGTCCAACATACCTTCTTCTCCGATAGCTCTGCAAAAAAGAACATCGTTAGCCTCGCCAAGGGGAGAAGAGGGTTCTCTCCTTGACCCGACTCCGGTGTGAGAATAAGTATTGGTAATGAAGAAGAAGGTGTATTTGAGAAGTGAGAGTAACTTGTGTTCATACCTTATTTTTCTCATATTTATAGCCGGGAGTCGTTTAAAGGCGGGAAAACCCGTTAGTGAAAAGAAGACGGAAGATGCTAACTCCGTAAGCGGTTATGTTTCCTTCCGTTAATACTCCTTGATCCGACGTGATAGCACACGGATCGTGGTTTAGATCAAAGGCTAGGGATTGGCCACGTGTAAAGTGACTTAAGTGGAGATTACTCTTCATTTGCATGCATTCGTTGTGAATTTAGGGACGACTGATATAGTGACACGTGTCCAGACGGTTGTAACCGTCTTGGTGGTGCACGATTGTATTATTTCTAGAAGATTACTGCTGTAATCTGGTGTGACACCTTATCGTGTGGAAACAGGTGAATAAATCCCAAGTCTGGGCAAATAATATCCAAGTCTGGATATTAAGCGGAAGTATCTAACTCCGGATTCTTATCCTTTGTTTTGTGTAAGAAAGGCGCAAGGTTTTATGGTTCCCTTTGGGCGCAAGTGTTGACTGTTGTAAGCCTTTTAAGCCTTTCTTTTTGTGAGACCAGTGCGCGGCCGCGCAAGGTGCCAGGCTGAAAGTTAAGGTTGTGGTATAGTCCCAAACACTTATTATGAGGTTTTTGGGACCTTACCCCTTCACAATAGTATACTTAAAATAAGTAGCATGTTTTAGTTTCTTTCACACATAATGTAAATTGTTATTTGTTAGGTTAAACTCTTTTAACCAACTTGTATTTGATTTATGTATTATATCCCAACATTATTTGATTAGGGAAATCATCTAGTTTATATAATGGTTAAGTGCTTTATAAGTTTCTTCTATATATATTTCATGTCAGATACAAACCGAAATTAAAATCCTAAAAAAAATTAAAAAGGACCTCGAATTTTTAATTCGTTTTGAGCCTCCGAAATTCTTGGACCGACCTTGAGCTCCCTCAATCATTACTTAATTATTTTTTATGTTTTTATATTTTATAACATATATATATATAATTACATATATATATATATATATATATATATATATATATATATATATATATATATATATATAATAGGCATAAAATTTAAATTAAGAAAAATACATGACATTGAAAAAAAAACATTACACTGAAAATAAAAACATCCCACTTAAAAAAATAACATTTTAAAACATAAATAACTTCTATTTTTTGAGATATATTGCTCGAATCTCTTGTTTCTCTTGTTCCATGATCATAAGGTCCTCCTCAAATAGATGAGAGGGGATGGGTTTTTGGAGTTGTTGTGTAACGTAGATTGTTCGAAGAAAACGCATTTAGGTCGTTATTGAACAGAAACATACAATAACAACAACCAAACCCAGTAAATCCCACAAATATCTTATTAATGGGGTCTGGGGAGGGTGAGATGTAGACAAACCTATAGATAGAGAGGCTGCTTCCAAAAAAGACCCCCGACTCGAAACCAAACTGCATGCAAACAATCTGAAACTAGACATTTAGCAATATAAATCTACCAGTCATAAAATACGTGGTGACAGAGTACCATAGCATAATAAAACATATATAACACCCTAGAGCAACAGATACATACACACATGATAATAATCACAATGTAAAGTCCACATTAAAAGTAGGAAATATTAACCCCTAACCCGGAAAGCTCAAACGAAAACACACACACACACACACACACTTCACTACCCTCTCCTAAAAATCCTTAACCATAATTATAAATCTCCACGAACTCGTATCCTAGACCATGTCCTCAGAAAGGTGCAACTCTAGAAAATATTGTCTAATCCGCTCATCCCAAGTTAATTTGGGTCTTCGTCTACTCCTCCTACATGATGGAGATAATGGGTTATGAGAGATGATTTTTGTGTAAAAAATATAAGTGAGAGTGATGCATTGTGTGTTAACAGATGGGTCGAAGTGGTATATATATATAGTGTTAAAATTAGTTTTTAAAATATTTTTTAAGTAGTCGTTGCCCAACGGTCAAACCAAGCATGGCCCACATTTCACACCCGTTATTGTCCGCTATTGCTTTGGTTGGGGTTCAATAGTCCCCCCCCCCCATAGCACCAACGGTATGGAGGGGGGGGGGGGGCGCTATTGTTTGAAAATCACTGAGGTGGCAAGCGGGTAGTGCCCCATTTCATGTAGCCTAATAATCATATTTTCAGCTAACTGTTTAACTATCGCTATAACGAAAGAAAGTCAACATGGTCAAAACTAACCCACCTGTCATCATGTAGAGTACCAAAATTAAACGACCTATCATCGTATAGTTAGGTTACTTGGTTATGTTACCTTAAAATATTTTTTTTGAAAAGTTGGTTGCCTTAATTAAAAATAACTTTTGAAACTATAAATGTTACTTGGTTACAAAATTTACAAATTAAAAGATAGTAGGTTAAACACACTCTCATCATCAAACTCCACGAATGCAAAGTAGAGACGTGAATGTGAAACACCACACACTTGAAAGTTCAGAATGTTAACTATAACATAAAATTTGGGTCATCAAATTAGTGTTTTAACACGAGACTAAGAGAGATGCTGATGCAGCCTCTCGAGCATGATAATTAGAAATGTCATTGTTTTGTTCGTGACATAGCGATGATAACAACACAAGAAATAATAAGAAAGCATCGTTTTACGTTGTATAATAGACACAAACAGTTTTAAAAATAAGTATGTTTGCAACTAGTCAAATAAAAATAAGTATACACTAAATAACTGTTTTATATTTTAGATTTAACTAGAAATGTAGTCCGCCGCGATGCGGCGGGGGCTAGAAAGAAAACAAAAAAGGAGAAATGATAGAAAGAAAACAATAAATAATTATCCAAGTACTGAAATGAACAATTAATGACTTAATTACTAACTCACAAAAAAAAAAAAACATATGAAATATTCCCCAAAGAGTACAATTGTGGTTGGGTCCTAAGAACAATTTAGAAACAAACATTCCGAAAGAAAAAAGAAGTGCGAAAAACTTGTTAGGATTGTTACCACAACCTAAGACCAGCAGCTGTTGTTCCAACACCTACATGGTGGAACTACAAACATTAAAATATATAAATTAAAAATTAGAATCTTTAATACGATTTACAGGCAGCACTAATTGGTAGCAAAGCGTTATGTTGATGAAAATAAGTAAAAGAGAGCTATCGATACCAGAAAAAAACAAAGCCTTCAATTTTTAGCAACAACCAAAGAAAGAAAACCATCAGATATTAAAATGGAAAAGCGTAACAGCCAAAGAAAGAAAACTATCAGATATCAAAAGGGAAAAGCGTACCTTCAATTAAGAGTTGTCGATATAAATTTCAGAAGACCATGCCCACGCAAACAAAAGTCAAGTAGGCCTGCACATCATGCTCCTGTTTTCTTTATACCCTATGACGCGTTATAACCACCACATCATTATTCATCATCACATAGAGGATAAACAAAAGCTTGCACATAACCAGTATGATCCATTAGTCTATTGTATACATTCATGAGAATCTCTTTTTCTTGCTGCATTTTATTGTTCCATAGTTATTAAAGGCGTTAGGCGCACTCAAAGCGCATAGGTCTCGCCCGTGGCCTAGGCGCAAGGCGCAAAAAAAGCGCGGGCCAGAGAAAAAAAAAGCGCACAACAAAAAAACTTAAAATATTTTTATATAATAGAAAGTTAATACTATTCTTCAAATAAACTAAAAACTAAAGCTATTATATAACATTTTATATTGTTTATAAGTGTAAAAAAAATAGTTTTCGTTAGATAAAAGTAGGAAATCTAGCTGGAATCTTGCCAGAATTTAAAGAATTTGGCCAGAAACTCTCCAGAATCTAGGAATCTCACTGGAATATGCGCATGAACTATCACTTGGAGAATTAAAGCGCAATTGCCTTGACTTAAGGCGCAATCGCCTCGCCTTGCTAGGAAATTGGGCCTAGGCGCAAGAGGCGATGGCTTTTAACAACTATGATTGTATCCCTCCATTAAATCATCTATTCTTTGTAATATAAACAACAAAATAAGCATAAAATATCATAAGATAAGCCTAAGATAGTATAGATTAAAACAGTGCAAGAACATAAAGAGATAAGTATAGAAATCAAGAGACATCAAAAGGTTAAAAATTTAAACACTTAATACTAAACCCGGATATGAAATTAAAATACAAAAAACATCTACAAATCAAAACCCGTATAAATTATACACAATCATCAAATTATTCATATACATACATTCAATGAAAACAAACAATAAAACACACCTTTCTCCATTTTTATCATCTTGGAAGCAAACCGTCCAACACCTTCAAAACTTCATTGTATTTTCTTATTCTTCCTTTTGCTTTGCACATGGCCAAAACCAAAATAATTTAAAAATTGTTTTGCTTTTCTATATTCTGCATGATACCAATAATATCACCCTTACAGTTAACCATTTACAACAAACATCAAACAAATTTCTCATTTAAAATGTATGTCATAAAATCATACACTAACGTCGCGGTTCCGAATCTTCAGCATGTGAAATACGATTTACCGGAAAACTCACCGGAACCCTAACTTCGCAGGAACCAAACTGAGACGTATTAAAAAAATCCTGCCTCGAGATGAGAATCGGGTTCGATAGGGAGTTAATAATCCAAATTACAACGTTCCTACATCATTGTTTCCGATTTAGGGGCTTAGTAATCCAAATAACAGTTGAACATAAACAAATAGTGCAAAAGAGAGGATAATAACCTAACAAACCTTGATAATAATCGACGCAGCACCTCAAGTTAATGACCCTTTCTTTGCTGCTATTTAACCCACCGGTGTACCCTCTTTGTCAAAATTAGCTTCCCCATCGCGTCGACTTCGCCGCCGCCACGCCGCCTAGAACCACCCTATCGGAACCCTAAAGCAACCACGATCTATCATCGTCATCGGCTTTGAAACGACGCCAATCGCTCAGAAATCTCTCTCTTAATCGAGGTTTGTGAGGTGGAGCGGAGAATTGTTTGTGTTGGGGATGAAGCAACTCCGGTGGTGGTGTTCGAGCAGGTGTTCGTGCGGTGGTTCAAACCACATCACCTTCTCCATCGCACTTCTCTCTCTCTAACTCTGTCTCTGTCTCTGTCTCCATCTCTCTCTAGGGTTTGGTAAGAAGAAGATCAGGTATAAATGAAAAGATGCATCAAGAGCTTGTACATACAACATCATAAAGCACAAATCACAAAATAAGCACAAAGTACAACCTCTTATGCTTAGAAATGTTATAAATTAGAGTATTATATAATAAACTTAAAAAAAGTAAATATACACTAAAATAACTGTTTTATATTTTAGATTTAGAGTAAACTTCCGTTTTGCTCCCTGTGGTTTGGTCACTTTAACGGTTTTTCTCCAAATCTTTAAAAATAGCCATTTTACTCCCTGATGTTTCGGTTTTTTTGCCAATTTGCTCCCCGCCTCTAACTCCATCCAAATTGTTTGTTTTTCCATTTTGCTCCCCGCAGGGAGCAAACTGACAACAAAACCATAACATCAGGGAGTAAAATGACTATTTTTAAAGGTTTGGGACAAAACCATTAAAGTGACCGAACCACAGGGAGCAAAACGGAAGTTTACTCTTAGATCTAAATTCTAATAAAAGACTCCAATTAATGCCACGTGTCATATTCTCCTTCAATCTTAAAAATAAAAATTTTAATTATATTTTATTATATTTTTTAATAATTAATAGATGAATATCATTTATCTTTATCCTTGTTCTAATAAATAATTTCAAATAATGTTTTGATAAGATTTAGTTAATAAAATCATTATCATTATCATTGTAAATTAAAATTTAAAAGTCTACTAATTAACCCAAATTAACAATTAATGTATTACATGTATATAGTTTGTACCCAAATTAAAAATTAGTGCACTACATGTATATAGTTTGATATCAGACTTAAATTTCCTAAACTGATTTTTTACCCCTATGCTAAATTTTAGTCCAATGTTACACATAATGATTTACGATTATTGCAGATACTTTTTTTATCCAAAAAACTTGTATATGCATTGGGGTGTTGTAAACAAAGTTTAGGGGTGTTTTCAAAATAAAAAAACTTAATATTACACTTTTAATCTAAAATTTATTTGATTTTTCATTTTTAACTCAAAAGTTTTCATCTTTTGTAATTTAATCTCACTTTTTACTTTCAATTTTGTTCCCCTATACTTATCATATTTATAAATTTTTTTGTTTTACGTTTCATTCTAAATTTTGCGAGGTAACACGGTGCAACGTGCGTGTGTGGTTCAACGTTATTATGTTTCATTTAACACTTCATTCTAAGTTTGCGAGTTAATAAGACGCAACATATGTGTATGGTTCAACATTTTTAGGTTGTTTTTTCCCGTTTAACATAACAGGTTGGTCGCAACGAACGGGTACTAAGTCGACTTAGTTATTATTTTCTACGTTTTACATTATGATCTAATTTGTTCACATTAATACGTGCTGGTTGTTTGCGGTGGTGTGACATTTGTACTATTTGAAAGAATTTTACACCCCCACCGTAACGCGGTGGGGCTTAATACTAGTTTAATAATAAACTTAAGAAAAAGAATTTTAATAAATGAAGTGTAGAAAAAGTGTAAAACCCAATATAAGTATTATTTATTTATTAAAAAAAATGGTATAAACTGGTCGTGATCGATCCATAAACCCTAAAAACATATCAGAAGCCGAAATCTCTCTCTGTCACACTCCAACCCAAAACCATGAGAAATCAATGGCGTCTTCTTCTTCTCCAACGATGCAAACCAGTTTCCGATCTTCAATACAAGGTACACTCATCACCCCTTCTTCCTCTTTCTCCCATCATTTCCCAAATTACCCCTCACTCTCGCACACCCACTACCCATTTCCAAAACCCCAATTTCACGCGATTCTTTTCATCCTCTGTTCAATCGAATATCACACCAACATTGATTGAACTCTATTCAGATCCATATAAAAGCAATGAAGATGTTATGCTTGAATTAGAGTCCAAAACTAATGATAATAATATTATTGAGTTGTTTAAAAATAGAGGATCAGATCCTGAAGCTGGTAGGCTGTTTTACGAGTGGGTTATGGGTAAAGAAAGCGGTGATTTCACTGATTTGAGGTCAAACTCATGTAACCAGCTGTTGGGAATACTGGGGGCAAATGGGTTGGTTAAGGAGTTTTGGGGTTTGGTTGAGGTTATGAAGAAGAAAGGGTATGGAGTGAAGAAAGGTGCGTCGGTTCGCGCGATGGAACGGTTTGAGAAAGATGGGTTGGAGGGAGATGTGCAGAGGTTGAAGGATTTGTTTGCGTTGGGGTCGGGTGGTGATTCAGTTGAGAAAGATAGTTCTCGGGTTTGTAAGGTTGTTAGGGCGGTACCGTGGGGGGAAGATGTTGAGAATAAGTTGAAGGGGATGGGGGTTGTGTATTCGGGTGATTTGGTTAAGTCGGTTTTGGAGAATCTTGGAACGGATTTGAATAAAGCGGTTATTTTTTTTAGGTGGGTTGAGGAGAGTGGGTTGTGGAAACATGATGAGAAGACGTATAATGCGATTGCGAGAGAGGTGGCTAGAGAAGAGTATTTGGATAAGTTTTGGAGGTTGATTGATGAGATGAGGGCTGCGGGGTTTGACTTGGAGAAAGGTACTTACGTTCGCGTTTTGAATCAGTTTGTTAGGAAAAGAATGTTGAAAGATGCGGTTGAGTTGTACGCGTTTGCTATGGGTGGAAACGTGAAGCCGTCGGTTCAAGATTGCCCGTTTCTGTTGAAAAAGATAGCGACGGGTGAGAAGTTAGACATGGATTTGTTTTCGAAGGTTTTAACGGTTTATAAAGAGGGTGAGAATACGTTGACGAATGCTGCGTTGGATAGTGTTCTCAAGTCTTTAACGAGTGTCGGTAGGTTTAACGAGTGTAACAAGATATTAAGAGCGATGGAGGAAGTCGGGTTTTTTCCTGATGAGAATTTGCAAAGTAAAATCGGATTCCAGCTCAGCAAGAACAGTGAAACAGAGGAAGCGAGTAAGTTTCTTGATTTCGTGGAAGGTTCCAGAACTATTCCAAGTTATAAAACTTTCGGGTCGTTGATTGAAGGATACTGTCTTTCCGGTCACCTGGATAAAGCTTGTGATTGTTTCGAAAAACTGATTGAAAACGGAGGGAGCTCTTATGCTGGTTATGCATTGGAAACATTGACAAATGCGTATTGCTCTAAAGAAAGAGCAAACGAAGCTTACAAACTCCTCGCAAATGCGGTCATTGAGAAAGAAGTTAAACCGTGGCATACTACATACAAGTTATTAATAAGTAAGCTATTGGATCAAGGGCTGTTCAAAGAAGCTACCGACCTTTTTGCACCAATGAAAGCTCACGGATACCCACCTTACTTGGACCCGTTTGTTAAATACGTTTCAAAGACGGGCACCACTGATGAAACTGTCATGTTCTTAAAAGCAATGACTTACAAGAAAGTACCGTCAACAGCAGTTTACTTGCGGGTCTTCAAAGCGTATTTTAAGGCTGGAAGGCATAACCAAGCACAAGATTTTCTTTCAAAATGCCCACGATATATTCGAAACCATGTAGATGTTTTGACTCTGTTTTCTTCCATGAAACTCGCTAAAGGTACAGCGGCCCCCACCCCTGTGGCTGCATAAGGATCAAGAATTCTTTTTTGTTCAAAGGGAAAGAATTAGAAGAAGTTCAAATGTGTCTCACTTTGATTTTTGGTAAGTCGGTAGCATTTTTATATTTTCAATAATATTTTTCTTGAACTCGTTTATAGTTTGTAACGTTCCCAAACGCTGCATGTTGTTGCCATGCTATGCAATGTTATATTATTGCTACTGGTGCTGATAGATTTTATACATCTGGGATGGAGTTGCTATATGTCATGATCTTGTGAATGTTAGGGAATTTGTTTACTATATTTACTATATTTATAACGGAGATCAAATTGATGAAAAACGATGTTGGCATCTAGTTGTTTTAACAAGGAATCGAAGCTCTAAGATCATAGCTGTAACACCAAACTAGAAGCAGCTATGATGGTAACTTTCCTGCAGCTTTGATGGTTTAACTTTCCTGCTTGTTATTTACGGTGCGCACTCATTTGTTACCCTTTAACTATGTAGACCTATCGTGGATCGGATAAAGAATATTGCGCGACATGCCAACACAGAGTAAATAAATACAAAAAAGATGATGATACATAAGTCTAAGACTACATGGAGTCATGAGGGCAACGGCAAAGCTGCCACGCTGCCACGTAAATTATGTGACCAAAAAATGCAAGGGGTGGAGGGTATGGTTAATCACTCTAGGGTGATTGAGTGAAATCCTACCCAATAATATTATATTATTATGCCTTGACAACTCTCCATTCCACTTCCCATTTTGCACTCAATCAGGGGGTTATGGTTAATCACCCTACCCTAGGGTGTTTGAGTTATATATTTTTTATTTTCTAGAAATTATAAACTATGCATAAATAAATAAAACATATTTTAAACTAAATAAAAGTAATTTTAATTAAAAAAAACACATTACATTTAAAACTAAAAAATTAAACCATAAAATAAACCTAATATTTAGAAATTGCATGGCCAATTATATTTTTTTGCGATATCTCGTTTCCTCGCCAGAATAAACAGCAACATCTCGGGTGGAGCATGGTCGTGTGGCTCAGTAAATGTCTTCAAATCCCGATCATACATAAGTTGTTTCACCGCCTCGCGTTGTTCCGCCATTAACGCTATGGTGTCTTCCTCGCGTTTCTTTCGTATACTCGTCAACTCTATCGCCCATGCTTTTTTTTCTTCTTTCATAAGAGTGTATTGCGCGAGCATCTCGGTGAGGGCCTCTTGGCTATCATTTGATGATGTTGCGGGCCTCTTTTCTTTCCTTTTTTGTCTTGTTGGTGACGGGTCTACGTTTATGTCCGGTATATCGATCGGTGACTCAGTTCCCGGTGTACCCGTATTGTAGTTGCCCGAATCGGACGACTTTCTTTTTTGCCCCGAACTTCCACTATCTTCACCCAACAATGGTACCGGTGCCCATTTGTCATGTTTACAAACGACCTCCCATGCCTCAATATGTTGAAAACCACTCGGATATTTAGGTTTGAAATCACTTAAAGCCCTATTCATGACGTCGAGGTCGCTAACCCCACTACCACGAATACGATCCTACATAGATAACAAATATAAAGTAAAAAAAAATTAAACATAAAACAATGTTATGGAAAATATTTTTTAAATGTTCAAATAAAATATTACCGCTTGTTGCAAAAGACCATTGAAGTGGTTTATCTTAGTCAACACAGGCATCCATTTTGAACGTACTTGATGAACTGTTCCAGTACTTCCGCCAACCGTTTCGTTGTAATGGGCGAGAACTTTTTTCCAAAAACTGTCCCCTTTTTGTGCATTTCCTTGTTTCTTGGTTAAAGAACAATGAACCTATACCTTGGCTAAGGCCTCTTCATGTGTTTTCGTTCAACTTTGACGCTCCGCCTTGACTCCCTTTTGTTTCAGGTCACTTGCTTCACCAATATCATCGTCTTCATCCTCATATTCTTCTTCGTCCTCGTCACTATCTACATCCAAATGTTGCGTTTCGGGGACAACCTCTAAATCTTGGTGTTCATCGTAGATAGGAAGCGGGCGCTCGACATTCTCTCTTGGTGATTGAATTGGCGGGGTCCTAAATCCAAATGGATCGAACTCGGTTGTGAAGCTTGGGTGTGAAAATATTTGTGGTGGAAAATTAGGTTGGGTGCTAAAAAAAGTTGGTTGTGAAGTTTGGGGGTAAAAAAATTGAGGTTGAGTGGTTGGTGAATATCCGTAGGAGGTTTGAACGGTGCACTTGGACCTCTAAAATCACCTTGTCTCGTTTGCGAAACCTTTTTTCTTGAATCCGATCCTTGGCTAGCGGAACCTTTTTTCTTGGGTTCACCTTTGTTTTGTTTATCCATGGTGTTTGTGGGTGTAGAAAGAGAGATTTTTGAAAGAGTTGTGTGTTTTAAATTGATTGAAAATATGGGTTTTATATAAAAAAATGAGGAACGGTAAAAAAAATGTTCAAAAATAAAAAACAATGGTAAAAAAAGGGGAAACGGTCAAAAAAATTAAAGCACTCTCTCTCAATCACTTCGGTGATTACACACCGATTTTGGTAAACTCTCACCCACTCACCGATCAAGTCATCAAGTGGGTATGGTCACCGATCGGTGACTCCCACTCCCCGCTTAACTCACCGAACATTATACCCCCCACCCTGATCATAATTTCCATTATGAATACTATGCCCAACCTGAAACTTGTTATTGGTAGTAAAACACCGATTATGTCACTGAGTCATAATTTTATCTGGATAGATTTCTTGAAATATTTTCTACGAAGTTTTGTTATAGCATCTATAATTGCTTCTGGTTTAGGTGGAAGGGCAAGAGGCAAAATTGTAATACTGGAAGGTAGCGATGCCTGTGGAGATTATGCCTTGGAGAGGGGCAGCACCCTAGTGGTCTAAATGTGAAAGTTAGATATGATAACGATAAATGTTTCATATTTAAGCTCAAAATTTGTCAAAATTATAGTTTAAAAAAACATAACTTTCCATGTAAACCCAGGGTTAGTTTTATTTCTATCAAATTATATGTAGCTTTATATATTTAAAAACATATTATCTTTTGAAGGCTTTACTGATCTAAAATGCCCAAAATACTCTTTCACTTTCAAAAGAAAAGTTTTTTTGAGTTTTGAGGTGGACAGAATTAAAAGATTATCTTAGGAAAGAAACAAACTAATAGCATGGTCAATGCAAATTTTGCTTATATGGATTTAGCATTTTAGGGGGAATGCATTGAAATGGTTTGCATTTGACTAAAATGTTCTTGTGGAAGAATGGTGCATTTGGTGGGATGGTGAGCCCCTATGTTTGTTTTGTATTTATTTACTCTTTTGAGTTAATTACGCTTTTCATCCTTATGGTTTGTCAAAAATCACTATCTCAGTCCATTAGTTTAAAAATTGCCAAAACAGTCCCTGTAGTTTCACTTTCGTAATTATTACAGTCCACCCACACTAACGCCATCCAGTTATTCAGTTAGTTTATTTGAAATGACCATAATGCCCCTGTTATTAAAATAAAAACTAAAATAAATAAAAAGTTAGTTATGTTTTTCGTCCCTGTGGTTTGTTAAAAATAAACTTTACAATCCATTAGTTCTAAAAATTGCCAAAACAATACTTGTATCCTTCACTTTACTTTTCACTCTCCTCGTTTCTTTAGATCCGGCCACCTAATTTTCCCTATCACAATCGACGTCAGTAGGAAAACCTGAGCCCTACCTGAAAAACTTGAGGGTTGGAGATGAAGTATGGGCGATGTGTCACACCCCAACAGATAGTGGAAACATCGGAGTGAGCGAAGAAAGATTGCTCGTCACACATAACGCTAAATTGTGACAATAGATTTAAAAATAAATTGATTTCATTCATAACAAAGTGTTACAATACATGAAAGTTGGAAATACAACATGTTCGATACAAGAATAACAATACAACAACAATTACGAAATTGATACAAGTTAAAACTTAAGACGTCTAAGTGTGTATCTATGCATCATCACTACTTCAATTTCAAAGCATCGTCATCCTCAACCTGTAACATGTTTAAAAATGAAGTTCAATGCAAAAGCAAAGGCGAGTATACAAGTTTTCGTGTAGTAGCATATAAGTATAAAAATCAATATGAACAATCCACATGGCAAACCTAGTTATCAAGATTAACGTATAAACTAGCATGCGATTTACAAGTCAACCCTTTGTTTACGCAAGTATGAATGAATGATTAACTTAACATGACCACAGTGGCGGACCCAGGAATTTTTCCATGGGGGTGCGAAACATTTTTAAAAATTTTAGGCCCCTAGGTATATAAGTAAAAAAATCGGTTCGTATCGGGTCGGTTCGGGTTGGGTCATGTAAAACAAAAGAAATTGCGCCATAACGTCCCTACTCATGGTTCCTATCACAAACAAATTGATGCATAAGTTCATCGCTCCATAAAATCGTGTGTAATCACCCTAAAAATCATCTAAACAACATAATCACCCTAAAAATCATCTAAACAACCATAAACAACGTCAAAACACATGAAATTTCAAACCTATTTAAGAATTTTGTTACCCTTTGGTGTCGGACGCCGGTGGTTCACGGCTGCTGATGATGTGCTGTTGTGGTCCATGATCGCTGGTAGGAGACGACCCAAGAGAGGGAGGGCGGGATGAATTCTAAGGTACTATTGGGCTTATTTTAATTATTATAGTTTGAACTTAGGTTGAGTTTGGTTAATGGGCTAGTAATTAGTGGGCTGATTATGTTTAATCAAATAGTGGGTTAAGGTATTGGGTATTTGGGTTAAGTTGGGTAGTATAAGTTTATATAATTTTGGTAGTTTTTTTAATTAGAGTTTACTAAAAAATTTAAAATATAAATTGAAAACATTTTTTACCTAACGTGTGTGAACGAAAAATTCCAAGGGGTGCGGATGAAAAAATTCAAGGGGTGCGGACGAAAAAAATCCAAGGGGTGCAGACGGGATTTTCAACGGAAAATAGCACTAATTTTTTTTTCCCGGGGGTGCGCCCGCCCACCTTGGGCTATATGTATGTCCGCCCCTGCATGACCTTAAGAATACGGGCGGTGCGTTACTCCTATAGCGCTATACATGTTAAGTGGAGGCTCGTACAAAGCTAATGACTAGTTCATCACATAAGAATCAACCAGAAACACGAATCAAGCATAACAAATAGTAAGCATGTATCAGATTGTTTGTTCGTATATTTGCATAAGAATATGTATACTAAGTGTGTTTTGTATATTAAAACATGTTACACCCAAAAGTGTGAAAACGGTAAAATGGGTCAAGTATACTCACAAAATTGCATAGGCTTTCCGATTATCCAAGTGTTGACGAGTAATGAGATTAGGAGATCGAATGTAAACGAATTGGGGTTCATGGTATGCTTAAGGTTAGAAATTCGAATTTAAAGTATAACAAGTAAATATACAAGAAAGTAATCACTTAGACTTAGCACTCGTTCTTGACACTATGAAAACCCATAGGGTTTGAATGATTTCATGGGTGTAGCACCCATTAGAATCGTAACGAGAAAACTAAGTACTTAGGTGATGTAACTTACTAACTTGACAAATAATTAGGTTTCTTACATGTTTTATATATCTTATATATAGTTTATATTATAAGTTATTAGTCCAAGATTATCATACAAGAATGTCATAGAAGTCATGTAGGAGGTAGGAAGATAAATCTTCCATTCAGGCACCTCTTGTGTTTCACCAATGCACAAGTTGTCATGGACAATAAGGATAGTCATGAATACATACAATAAGGAATGAATAACTACAAGCTAACTAAGAAAACATCAAGTGATGTGTGGATTTTCAAGTAGGATAACCCAAGCTATCCAAATAATCACACAACTTTCAAGCTTTAAGCTTGTTCATCACTTGTGGGTAAAAACCCTATCAAAACAGAATGTTTATGAGGATTATACCTCTGGATTTACATGTCACAACCTTGTTTTTAAGCCCAACTAACCATAGACTTGATTATGAGCATAAGGACATAGGAATGTGTTGAGAAATCTCAATTAAAAGTGAGTTAAACAAGTGTTTATACAAAATAAGAAAGTTTGTTGCACTTTGGAGCCTTATATGGTGATGTTCCAGCCTTGGTTTTCCGTGGAAACCCTGTGGAAAACATGCCTAAGGTTGTTCCAAGTGTTTAGAAAGAAGAATCATTGAAAAAGATGAAGAAATGAGGAAGTTATGCTTGTTTTTGTAACTTGGAACGAATCTGACTTCTTACTGATTTGCAGCTGAAATGAGAGTGTTTGAGAGTGAGTTTAGTGAGTTTTTAAAGTGGAAAATGTGTGGAGAGGTGTTGGGTTTTATAGGGAATGATTTAGGGTTGGTGGTTGGGTGTAATAAGTGTAAGAAACACAAAAAAAAAAAACACAAACTAGTGCCCAATCTCGTAGATGAATTGAGCTGGTTACGGATCCGGGTCTCTCACCGGCAGCGAGCCACTTAGGTGACCGGGTCATCGGGAGCGAGCCGGGGTGGGGCTGGTTTTAAGTTTCAAATATTGACATTTATGGTCCCTTGAGTTGATTTTTGAAGGTTTTAAGGTGTTTTAAGGGTGAATCATGACATATAAGCATAGTATAAGGGTTTGTCAAGTATAAATAACATAACACAAGTATGATAAAGTATGATTTATCGTATGTATGACGTAAACAAGTATCGTATGCATCCAAAAGACGTATGTTTCACGTATATCACGAAGTTACAAGTATAACGAATTGTTTCCAAGAATTACGAATAATGTATAAATTGTTTCACGAATTCAAATGTACGAACAAGTATGAAGTATGTATAACATGAATTTAAAGAAATATTCAAATGTACGAACAAGTATGAAGTATGTATAACATGAATTTAAAGAAATACGAATTTTATTTATGATCCAAGTCTCGGATTTTACAACGATTACAACGAAAAGACGATTACAAGAACACGAGACTTCCAAAAATAGAAATATAAACAAGACTTTCTAATTTAGGAAGTTTACGAAAAAGCGGAGCGTTACACGATGCCCTGTGTAATGGTCGGAATTGGTAGAATTCATTGGTAGAAAAGGAGTTGGCTGATGATTTGGTTGAAGAGAATGGTCATGGGGTGTGGGTGTGGGGTAGGGGTGGGTGGTAGTTTGATGACGGTGGTGGGCATAATGGGTGGTGGAGGTGGTCATCGTTTAGGTATATGTGTGTGTGGTGGGAGATGTTGAAGATAGATGAAGCGGAGAGGGTGTAGAGCTGGAGCAGGTGATCTTCTGGCTGGATTTGAGGAAAGAGAGAGAATGAAGAGTAGAGTAAAAGATAGTAGATAAATGAAGTTATTAACCGCCATTGTTGGTGAGTTGAAGGTGGAAGTTGTGAAAAAAATGATACAGTTTTGTCAATTTTTAAAACTAATGGACTGTAATGGTTATTTTTAACAAACCATTGGGATGAAAAACGTAACTAAGGGGATGTCTGGCAACTTCTGAATGATCAAGTGCTGAACCAGTAAGTGGTCTGAACCATTAAGTGTTGAACCAATAAGAGGTCTGAACCATTAAGAACCAGTATAATGTTTAACCGTTCACAAGGAAATGTCTGACCAATTCAGATTAGAGGTCTTAACCATTCAGACTTAGTATAATGTTTAACCATTCAGATGCATATGTCTGAATCATTCAGACATCTGCTCGTGAAACAAACAGTCTGAACCATTAAGGGCTGAACCAGTAAGATATCTGAGCCATTAAGAGCCTTATTAAGAGGTAAACAAACAGCCCCTAACTCTTTATTTATTTTAATTTCAATTTTAATAAAAAAAGCATTATGGTCATTTCAAATAAATTAACAGAATAACTGGATGGCGTTAGTGACGGTGAACTGTAATAGTTATGAAAGTGAAACCACATGAATTGTTTTGACAATTTTTAAACTAATAGACTGAAATAGTGATTTTTGACAAACCACATGGACGAAAAACGTAAATAACTCTATTCTTTTCTGTTTTAATTTTTGATATGCATAAATAAGTTGTACATTATAAGCTTTCGTGATTTGTATATCATTTTTTTTTTCATTTCAAATATAGTAATTGGACAAAATAACAAAAAAAATGTAATGTTTTTATTTTTAAAACATAAGTTAATTAATGCTACTTTAATAAAAAAATAATACAAAAGTTTAAGATACGTATATATTAATATTTTGTGTTTAGAAGTTTCGATATAAATAATGCGAAAATAAAAATATGTATATTGATAGAAATAACTTAATTATTAAAAATAAATGTAGAAGTGGTGATGATGTGGAAATATAAGTATTGATAAAGATATTTGTAGCATTGGAGAGAAAATATGTGTTTTTAGTGTATTTGTGAAAATCTGATGTGGTAGCTGACACTAGACACGTTTGTGAATGCATTTATCACCTTGCATTGATGAACGTTAGAAAACATTGGTCCTCTAAAATAGGTTTATTTCAAAAATTCTGACAACCTATTCAAAAAAAAAAAAAAACTTGCACTTGGTTTTGTTCCGTTATGCGTTGTAACACCTCGAATTTTTGTGTCCAATGATGTGTTAACACGTGTCGTTTGATTACACGTGGCATCTATAATAAATAAAGGACTAAATTTGACGAACCTTGAAGGTATGTAAATTCGAGGGTTATAAATGTCAACAAAGGGTAAAAATACTGTATAGTCACCCTAAATGATGCTCATACCTTCAAACGAATAAATCATAGATCATACGGAAGCGAAACGCGGAAGAAAGTGAGGGATTACAAACCACAGGGGTTAACTGTGTCAACATGTTTAAATTATACCTCTGAGTGACCCTTTAACGTTCCCAAAGCGTTGTAACAGTGTTATACACTCACTAGAATGTAATATATAAATTTCGCGAAGTTTCGTTATGAAACGAGAAAGTTACGATCGAATTCGTAAGAGAAGGGTTAAAAGCGTCAATAATATAAATTAAGGCCTTCTGAATAATAAATAAATTAACCAGGGGCTTAACAATACGGGTAAATAACGCGAGGTCCCTAATCGTAATTAATCGAGGGCCTTATCGCAAAGTTACCCCTTCAGACCCGAAAGGTCAGGTTATTAATTACCAAAGATTCGTTATTAATTGCAAGATTTTGTAATCATTTGAAAGAGATTTATTTTTAACCCCTTACGGACCGTAAAGGGTATTCCTTACGGACCGTAAGGAGGTGAATGATTGAACTTGATCCGCCTATGGCTTACGGACCGCAAGACCGAAGCCATACGGTCCGTAAGCAGCGCCCAGCGACAGATTGTTGGCTGTTGGCTGTTTTAAGCGGAAAAACACGAAATGATGGGTTCTCAGGGTCATGGGCGCCCCCTACACGACCCATAACACTTAGGGACACCTGCCCATCATCCATAAGCACTTGTAGACCCTTGTGTGATGATCTTGGACCATGTCTTTGGCTATAAATAGCAAGTTTGTGTTCATAAGTTCATCACAACTCAAACTCACTCATCTGGTCATTTCAAGAACTCTCAAGTCTTCTTCACTGCTCTCTAAACAAGTCTTAACTTCTGTAAGTTGCTTAGATCCTTTGAAGTTCAATTTACGCTTAGTAAATCACTAGAAACCAAACCGTCGTAAATACGGTTTGACTTTAAAATAAATCTGTGATGGTTCTGTCTTATGACGAATCAAAGGTAGTTATGAATTGGTATTTATGTGGGTAATAACCCTCTAAAAGGGTTCCCTCTGATCACCACTCTAACTATGTCAAATGTCGAGTCAAACGTGCGCTTAAAAAGTCAACAGAAAGCTATTTTGCCGTTTTATACATAATCTGTAATGTATATGCTATGAAACCTTTTAGACACTCTTAAAACATGATATTAAGTATATAAACTTGTTTGCGCTCGTTTGAATCGGCCATTTGCTATATTGACCCGGTTCGGAGCCGAATGTCGCAAAAGTTTGACTTTTGCTTTGACTTCAGTTCTGACCCGTTTTAGTGAGGTATAGATATGCCTTAGGACTCTCGTAGGACCAGGTTACATGATGGTGTAGACCTCTGTGATCGGTTCATGAAATGTCCGAGTCTTTTACGCATTTTCGTTAATCGCCTAAAAGTTGACCGTAACGGCCTTTTAAAAATAAAACGAGTATTTCGGACACGTGAACGGACCATAACCTTGCTTACTAAATTATAAGCATGTCCTTAAAGTTTCACGTCAATCCGAGGTCTAGAATGAGAGTTATGCTAAATAGCGCAATTAAAGTAAACTTTTGTAATAAACGGCGCAATTAGCATAACGCATATCTAAACCAAGATGTCGTCACCAAAACTTTTACCCACTGTTGTAAAATAATATTTCTGGAATTTTAAAGATTTTTAATAATTTTTACCTTGCTCATAACCTGCGGCTATGACTACGGTTCGGTAAATACCGAATATGCCCTTTTCGGCCAAAACATGAGTTCTACAAGGTCTTTTGACCCGATTCCAGTTGCTACTGATTTTAAATAATAAATAAAGTATTTTAAACTTTATAAACTGTTCAGGAAACTCAGATTTCCTGTAGAACTCGAAAAGCTCTTCAAAAGTCTTTAAAATGACCGAAAAACCCCTACGGGGCGATATATTAACTAAAACTCGTTACGGGCATCACGGAAGGTATCCTACTGATACCACAACCTCTTTAAGGCATATTGACTTAGGAAATAAGCGTAAGACTCTCATGGTTAACCGTTTCGCCTATTGCGCGCACGGTTCGGCTTATGAAACTAGTATTCGTAAATTAGCCGATACGGGTCAAATTATATTATTTGGACCCTAAAATCCAGAGTGTGAACCTTGAACCCATATAAAACAAGTCTCTGAACTTGTTCGGGGCAGAATCACATTCCATTCTCGGTTTTCGCCTTTTCGCGCGATTTAAACCATATTTATATTCCGGAACCAACCGGTCTAGGCTACGGCCAATATAAAGACCCGTTAGGATTCTAAGAGGTTAATTAAAACCTTCGTTCCAGATTAGGAGCCCAGTAAAAGCTATCGGTGATTTAATCAAATTAAGGAATAATACTTGCAAAGGTAAATACTTTTAACTTATTTCCCTATACGGGCTTAGGATACGGTATAATAATACCGCTTGATTGAGCATCATATCTTCCATCGCTTAGGTGGTTAATTAAATATTATGATCGGCTCATTTAAACAGTTTTGTTTCTTAAAAGCCTTTGGGGGGTTAATGACCGTTGTCCCGGATATCCTTGGCATCATTTTACGAAATGGCCACGACCATCGACATCCCGGTGTAGGCGTACACCCGGTATATATTGTCGACATTTAATTAAAAGGCGTAGCCGTTGGTTTCTATACTACGGTTTTACGCAATGTGGTGTGTCTATTAATCTTTAACCCGGCACGATCCGGACTACTGAACGCATAAAAGAACATGTAATACGTTCACAAGATTTTAATAATTTTCCCAAGTTATAAAAGAGTTTGTGCCTTGTGCATTCAAATCAATTTTAATAACATTTTCAAATGTGTCAGTTGAATGTATTTACCAGTGTAAACTGACGTATTTTTCCCCAAAAGATTAAGTGCAGGTACTATATGAAATTGGCTGGTAATAGCTTCCTAGGCATCACGAATAGTCTCGCGAACTCGATGCCGTATCTGATTGAACAATATTTTATTATTACTTTGATCCGCTGTGGATACATTCGACTTCTGTAATACTTTTGATATTGCAACCAGAGGTTGAAGTATATATTTATCTTTAAGTTTCCGCTGTGCATTTATATAATTGTGTGGTTTGACTATATTGTTGCCAACATCGTCACGGTAATCCCCCACCGGGCCCACCGGTGATACACGTGGAAATCGGGGTGTGACAGGTTGGTATCAGAGCCAACATTGAGTGAATTAAACACTATCCTAATGTGTTTAATCTCAATGACACAATTGCATATACTTGAGTCTAGACAAGAACTTAGGACAAATTCGAATTGTTATTCCAATTTGTCTTTTTCTTTTATTATTGGTATTTAAAGTTTTATAAAGCAGGAAAAATGCCGCCCGTAATATTCCGAGGAAGAGGAAGGGGAAGAAGAGACAGAGGAGATATCGTGACGCATCACGATCACGAAGCTGGACCGTCAGGAACAAGACCTCCTTCAATGACAAGGAGCGAAGAACCACAACGACGAAGAGACCTTTACGAACCCGCGAGGCATTCCACCTCGCACAGCTCGACGCCATCATACCGGCACTCCTTTGGGCCAAACTCAGAGAATGATCCCAACAACCCACAACCTTCCTTCATACCTCTACAACGTTCGGTATCGCACCGGAATTATGACGACCCTACTCCATACTTCATAGGCCAGTTTAATCCAGCTGACTACATACAGGAACCTTCAGGCTTTGTTCCATTAGGGCCACAAGATCAGTTCTCCGAAGACCATATGGATGAAGATACTGATCCAACAGAACCTGCTCGTGGTACGCCCACGCATCCGATAGAAGTCTCTGATGGGTCATCCTTCCATGGCACACCCTATCAGGGACCAGATAGTTTCCAAGCGTTGTTCGACCGACATGAGTGGTACTACACGCCACCTCAACAGACATCACAACAACCGCGCCATCCACATGATCCCTCTGAGGATTCACGCTTTGTGGCAGTTACGCCACCACCTCCGCCACCGGCGCAACCAGTAATGCCTGATCCGCCAAGGCGTAGGAGGACAAATGCTCGTATGTCCACACGAGGAGGCGGGGGTATCCACTTCAGCACCCCTCGACACTCTAGTAGTAGCCACTATCCGCCACTACAAGAAGAAGGACCTTCAAGTCCTATACAGGAGGCGAACTCCGCACCAGCTGCACCAAATTCGCCACCATTTGGGTATGACCAACCCATACCTGCTTACATGGGTCCAACGGCTTACAACCCGTTTGAACCATCACAAGCACAATACAACTACAATTATGAGCGCGACCCATATGTGGTGTCGGCTAGATATAATGCGCGCTACCCTGACGGAGCACATGGAAACATGGGAGCTCCGGACTACTCAGCTCATGGGTATCCAATACCTCCCAGACCTCCAGTTCCGCAACAAGCGCCACAACCACGATTCTCTCCTCCTGAACAGGAAGAGATACTCCATCGACTAGATCATGTGGAGAGAGAGTTCGAGGAAGAAAAGAAAAGCCACCGAGGATTTCTCAAAGGCTTGGCGAACCTACTAAAGGGCAAAAAGAAGAAACGTGACCACTAGCCCTTAATAGTTGTACTAATGTAATTTCTACTTTGAAAGAAGTCCCTACGTGGACATTTATCGTATTTCAGTCCCTACGTGGACTTATCTTTTTGTCCTTGCATGGACGCCTATCTTATATCAGTCCCTGCGTGGACTTGTCACTTATTTTAAACCTCTATGGAGGTATGTACTATTTGAAAGACCCGTTTAGGGCAATATGTGATTGTATTTGAGATTATGGAATGTATGTTATGAGTTTTGTTTTAATATATACGAAATAAATCAAAACCATTCCTTTTAAATTGATCTGCCTAAATAAAGAATCTTAAGAGTGAAACCTAGCCTGGTGTCTTTTAAGATCCGGCCAAGATGGTAGGACTTAGTTAAAAGATTCAGATTCCCTGTTAACCACTGCCAGCATGTTAACAATCATGGCAGATGTGATTCGTTAAAATCACGCGCGTCATTCTTATACAATAATCCCTTAAGGATTTCAAAACCCAACTAAATGATTTATAAATCGTGGGTTAAATCACCAATGAAGGTGATCAATCTTATTTAAACATCCATTAGTGATGTAGTGCCTACGGGCCAATCCTATTAAAACATCCATTAGTGATGTAGTGCCTACGGGCCAAATCTTATTAAATCATCCATTAAGTGATGTAGTGCCTACGGGCCAACCGTATTAAAACATCCATTAGAGGTGTAGTGCCTATGGGCCGTAATAATTGTCTTATAAAGACAAAAGACAGTGGTGGTCTATGACTCCCTGTCAGAAAAGGGATAAAAGAACTACGGTTCAAACCTCTATGCCTTTGATTCCCTGAAATCTCGGCTAATATTATAAAAAACATCCTCGTGATTAGGCTTTATGCCGCCAAAATTATTGTTATAGCTAAAATAGGATGTATTCAAATCCTAAGATTTAATGAAGTAATAAGCTAACCAAATATGGTCTCTGCTACCATGGTTGACAAATTGTCATGAAAGACAATTATATAATAATCTCCTGAATAAAATTTTGTTATCTTCTGTAACAGATTCAAGTTACAATGGCGGATCCCAATGGAGAGAATAGCCATACAAATGAAGATGACTACGACAATGCGCCAGTGCATTTGACAGGCGCACAATTAAAGGCTCTAATTGACAATGCTGTTCAGGCAGCTCTGGATCGTCAATATACTGAGTCCCAAGGCAGAACCGTATCAAAACCACCCTCCAAACCAAAGACACACTCCAAACCACCCTCTCAACCCAAGAAAGATGACGACAACCACTCGTCAGCTGAGAATAGTATTCGTCGTGAACGAGAATACACTGATGCATCCGGTGCCAAGGGTTGCACCTACAAGTACTTCGTGTCTTGTAAGCCCCGGGAATTCACAGGGGAGAAGGGTGCTGTTGATTGTATCACCTGGCTGGATGAGATGGACACTATTGTGGACATCAGTGGGTGCGCAGAGAAGGATGTGGTGAAGTTTGTGTCCCAGTCATTTAAGGGCGAGGCCCTGGCATGGTGGAGAGCGTTGGTGCAGGCCTCAGGTAAGTCTGCTTTATACAAAATGACGTGGGAGGAATTTATTGCTCTCATTAAGGAAAACTACTGCCCTCAGCATGAGGTTGAGAAGATCGAGGCTGACTTTGTGTCACTGGTGATGACGAACCTGGACTGCCAGGCTTATTTGACGAGCTTCAATACGATGTCTCGCCTGGTTCCGTACCTTGTGACACCAGAGTCTAGAAGAATCGCCCGTTTCATTGGGGGCTTGGAGCCTGCGATAAAGGCGAGTGTAAAGGCCTCTCGGCCGACGACCTTCAGGTCAGTTACTGACCTCTCCTTGTCTCTCACTTTAGATGCTGTCCGTCTGAGGACGCTAAGGAGCAAGGAGGCTGAGAAGAGGAAACGTGAGGATGATACCTCACGAAGGTCAGGAAAGAAGCACCGTGGGAACGGTGAGGGCAAAAAAGGGTCGGAGACGAAGAAAGATGGGCAAGCGGGTGAAAGACCCAATTGCAAAATCTGCAAGAAACCCCACTCTGGGAAATGTAGGTTTGCGTCGAATTCACAGTCGCAGCCAAAGACTTCCTCCTGTGGACTATGCAAGTCGAAGGATCATAAGACGGTGGATTGTAAGAAAATCAAGGACGCAACCTGCTACGGTTGCAATGAAAAGGGGCATATCAAGAGTAACTGCCCTAAGAATGCCAGGAAGGCGGAAGAGACAAAGAAGACCAATGCGAGAGTCTTCCGCATGGATGCAAAGGAGGCTGTGCTGAACGACAATGTGCTTACAGGTACTTTTCTCGTAAATAATATATTTGCAAGAGTACTTTTCGATTCAGGCGCCGATAAATCCTTTGTAGACCAAAAATTTTGCCAACTATTAAATATGCCTATCAAAACCCTAGATATGAAATACGAGGTAGAGTTAGCAGACGGCACGATAGAAACCGTCTCCACTGTGCTAGAGGGATGTGAAATGTCCATTAAGAACCATTCTTTTCCTCTATCTCTACTTCCTTTCAAACTAGCGGGTTTCGACATTGTCCTAGGCATGGACTGGTTATCCCATAATCAGGCCCAAATCATTTGCAGCAAAAGGCATATAGTATTAAAGACTCCGAGTGGTGAATCGCTTACCATTCGAGGAGATACGCAGTACGGATTGCCCGAGGACGTATCTATGCTCAAAGCTTCTAGGTGTTTGAACAGAGGCTGTGTCATTTACATGGCTCAGGTGATAATTGAAGAGCCTAAGCCGAAGATAGAGGATCTTCCTGTCATTTCTGAATATCCCAAGGTTTTTCCCGAAGAACTACCTGGTTTACCACCAGATAGACAAGTGGAATTCAGAATAGATATCATACCAGGAGCAGCTCCTACAGCTAGAGCACCTTACAGGCTAGCTCCTACTGAAATGAAGGAACTGAGAACCCAGTTGGATGAATTGTTGGCAAAAGGCTTTATCAGACCTAGTTCATCTCCCTGGGGAGCACCTGTCCTATTTGTAAAGAAGAAGGACGGATCGATGCGGTTGTGCATCGATTACCGTGAGCTGAACAAAGTTACCATAAAGAATAGATATCCTTTGCCAAGGATCGACGATCTGTTCGATCAGCTGCAAGGAGCGAGCTACTTCTTAAAGATCGACTTAAGGTCGGGCTATCATCAGCTAAGGGTCAGAGATGAAGATGTACATAAGACAACATTTAGGACTCGCTATGGTCATTACGAGTTTCTAGTGATGCCTTTTGGGCTCACAAATGCGCCGGCTGCGTTCATGGATCTCATGAATCGCGTCTGCAAGCCGTATTTGGACAAATTTGTCATCGTCTTCATCGACGATATTCTTATATATTCCAAAAGCCAAGCTGACCACGAGAAGCACCTCCGTTGCATTCTCGAATTACTACAGCGTGAGAAACTCTACGCCAAATTCTCGAAATGTGAATTCTGGCTACGAGAGGTTCAGTTTTTAGGTCACGTTGTAAGTGAGCGTGGTATCCAAGTGGATCCCGCTAAGGTAGAGGCAGTCATGAACTGGCAAGAGCCAAAGACGCCTACCGAAATTCGTAGTTTCCTGGGGTTAGCAGGATACTACAGGAGGTTTATTGAAAATTTTTCGAGAATTGCTGCACCCTTAACCTCCCTAACCAAGAAGAAAGAAAAGTTCATTTGGGGCCCAAAGCAGCAAGAATCCTTCGAAATCCTGAAGCAAAAGCTGAGCAACGCACCTGTGTTGACCCTACCTGAGGGTACAGAAGAATTCGTAGTTTACTGCGATGCATCACACACAGGCATGGGGTGTGTGCTTATGCAGAAGGGCAAGGTGATTGCCTATGCTTCAAGGCAATTAAAGGTGCACGAAAAGAATTACACCACCCACGACTTGGAGTTGGGTGCCGTTGTATTTGCACTGAAATTGTGGAGGCATTACCTTTATGGTATTAAATTTGTGATTTATTCTGATCATAAAAGCCTCCAGCACCTGTTCAATCAGAAGGAGCTGAACATGAGGCAACGCCGCTGGATGGAAACATTGAACGATTATGTTTGCGAGATCAGGTACCATCCCGGCAAGGCGAATGTAGTCGCTGATGCCTTGAGCAGGAAAGAAAGGGTAGAACCTATTCGAATCAATGCCAAGAGCATTGAAGTCAAGAACAATTTGATTGAGAGGATATTAGCTGCACAGCGAGAGGCTGTGTTGGAAGCTAATTATCCTAATGAAAAGTTAGGAGTAACTGAGGAGCAGTTGACTCTTAGCAAGGATGGAATCCTTAGATTAAACGGACGAATATGGATTCCGATTTATGGAGGACTACGAGATGTTATCCTCCAGGAAGCCCATAGTTCCAAATATTCGGTCCATCCTGGAGCTGATAAAATGTATCAAGATTTCAAGGCAAATTATTGGTGGATAGGCTTGAAAAAGTCTGTGGCCACCCACGTAGCAAAGTGCTTGACTTGTGCTCAAGTCAAAGCCGAGCACCAAAAGCCGTCTGGCTTGCTACAACAGCCTGAACTTCCCGAGTGGAAGTGGGAATGTGTAACTATGGACTTCATAACTAAGTTACCCAAAACCAGGAAAGGAAACGATACAATATGGGTCATAGTCGATAGGCTGACTAATCAGCTCATTTTCTACCCATCAAGGAGACGTATAGCTCCGATATGTTAGCCCAACTTTATGTTGATAAGATTGTAGCCTTACACGGCATACCTGTGTCTATTATCTCCGACAGGGATACTAGATACACGTCTCATTTCTGGAAGAGTTTCCAGCAATCTTTGGGCACGCGTTTAAACTTTAGTACGGCTTACCATCCACAGACGGACGATCAAAGTGAGCGTACTATCCAAACGCTAGAAGACATGCTTCGTGCATGTGCAATCGATTTAGGCGGTAACTGGGATAAGAACCTACCCCTAATCGAATTCTCCTACAATAATAGCTACCATACCAGCATAAAGGCTGCGCCTTTCGAGGCATTATACGGTAGGAAATGTAGATCGCCTATTTGTTGGGCGGAAGTAGGAGAGGTCCAATTATCGGGACCAGAGATAGTTTTCCAGACGACGGACAAGATTGTCCAGATCCGGGAACGTCTCAAGGCTGCCCGCGATAGGCAGAAGAGCTACGCTGATCCAAAGCGTAAGGATTTTCACTTCGAAGTGGGTGAAAAGGTGTTGCTTAAAGTATCACCCTGGAAGGGGGTGATGCGTTTCGGCAAGAAAGGCAAACTGAGTCCGAGATACATAGGACCTTTTGAGATCATTGAACGGGTCGGGTCAGTTGCCTATAGGTTGAACTTGCCTGAGGAGCTCAATGGAATTCACAACGTGTTCCACATCTGCAATCTCAAAAAGTGCTTCGCCGATGAATCATTGGTGATTCCACACACAGATGTGCATATAGATGAGAGCTTAAAGTTTGTAGAAAAACCTTTGTCGATTGAAGACCGACAGGTGAAGAAGCTTCGAAGAAAGCACGTACCGATTGTCAAAGTCAAATGGGATGCTCGTAGAGGTCCCGAATATACGTGGGAAGTCGAAGACACAATGAAAGAAAAATACACCTATTTATTTGAGTAAATCTCGGGTCGAGATTTATTTTAAGGGGGTGAGGATGTAACACCTCGAATTTTTGTGTCCAATGATGTGTTAACACGTGTCGTTTGATTACACGTGGCATCTATAATAAATAAAGGACTAAATTTGACGAACCTTGAAGGTATGTAAATTCGAGGGTTATAAATGTCAACAAAGGGTAAAAATACTGTATAGTCACCCTAAATGATGCTCATACCTTCAAACGAATAAATCATAGATCATACGGAAGCGAAACGCGGAAGAAAGTGAGGGATTACAAACCACAGGGGTTAACTGTGTCAACATGTTTAAATTATACCTCTGAGTGACCCTTTAACGTTCCCAAAGCATTGTAACAGTGTTATACACTCACTAGAATGTAATATATAAATTTCGCGAAGTTTCGTTATGAAACGAGAAAGTTACGATCGAATTCGTAAGAGAAGGGTTAAAAGCGTCAATAATATAAATTAAGGCCTTCTGAATAATAAATAAATTAACCAGGGGCTTAACAATACGGGTAAATAACGCGAGGTCCCTAATCGTAATTAATCGAGGGCCTTATCGCAAAGTTACCCCTTCAGACCCGAAAGGTCAGGTTATTAATTACCAAAGATTCGTTATTAATTGCAAGATTTTGTAATCATTTGAAAGAGATTTATTTTTAACCCCTTACGGACCGTAAAGGGTATTCCTTACGGACCGTAAGGAGGTGAATGATTGAACTTGATCCGCCTATGGCTTACGGACCGCAAGACCGAAGCCATACGGTCCGTAAGCAGCGCCCAGCGACAGATTGTTGGCTGTTGGCTGTTTTAAGCGGAAAAACACGAAATGATGGGTTCTCAGGGTCATGGGCGCCCCCTACATGACCCATAACACTTAGGGACACCTGCCCATCATCCATAAGCACTTGTAGACCCTTGTGTGATGATCTTGGACCATGTCTTTGGCTATAAATAGCAAGTTTGTGTTCATAAGTTCATCACAACTCAAACTCACTCATCTGGTCATTTCAAGAACTCTCAAGTCTTCTTCACTGCTCTCTAAACAAGTCTTAACTTCTGTAAGTTGCTTAGATCCTTTGAAGTTCAATTTACGCTTAGTAAATCACTAGAAACCAAACCGTCGTAAATACGGTTTGACTTTAAAATAAATCCGTGATGGTTCTGTCTTATGACGAATCAAAGGTAGTTATGAATTGGTATTTATGTGGGTAATAACCCTCTAAAAGGGTTCCCTCTGATCACCACTCTAACTATGTCAAATGTCGAGTCAAACGTGCGCTTAAAAAGTCAACAGAAAGCTATTTTGCCGTTTTATACATAATCTGTAATGTATATGCTATGAAACCTTTTAGACACTCTTAAAACATGATATTAAGTATATAAACTTGTTTGCGCTCGTTTGAATCGGCCATTTGCTATATTGACCCGGTTCGGAGCCGAATGTCGCAAAAGTTTGACTTTTGCTTTGACTTCAGTTCTGACCCGTTTTAGTGAGGTATAGATATGCCTTAGGACTCTCGTAGGACCAGGTTACATGATGGTGTAGACCTCTGTGATCGGTTCATGAAATGTCCGAGTCTTTTACGCATTTTCGTTAATCGCCTAAAAGTTGACCGTAACGGCCTTTTAAAAATAAAACGAGTATTTCGGACACGTGAACGGACCATAACCTTGCTTACTAAATTATAAGCATGTCCTTAAAGTTTCACGTCAATCCGAGGTCTAGAATGAGAGTTATGCTAAATAGCGCAATTAAAGTAAACTTTTGTAATAAACGGCGCAATTAGCATAACGCATATCTAAACCAAGATTTCGTCACCAAAACTTTTACCCACTGTTGTAAAATAATATTTCTGGAATTTTAAAGATTTTTAATAATTTTTACCTTGCTCATAACCTGCGGCTATGACTACGGTTCGGTAAATACCGAATATGCCCTTTTCGGCCAAAACATGAGTTCTACAAGGTCTTTTGACCCGATTCCAGTTGCTACTGATTTTAAATAATAAATAAAGTATTTTAAACTTTATAAACAGTTCAGGAAACTCAGATTTCCTGTAGAACTCGAAAAGCTCTTCAAAAGTCTTTAAAATGACCGAAAAACCCCTACGGGGCGATATATTAACTAAAACTCGTTACGGGCATCACGGAAGGTATCCTACTGATACCACAACCTCTTTAAGGCATATTGACTTAGGAAATAAGCGTAAGACTCTCATGGTTAACCGTTTCGCCTATTGCGCGCACGGTTCGGCTTATGAAACTAGTATTCGTAAATTAGCCGATACGGGTCAAATTATATTATTTGGACCCTAAAATCCAGAGTGTGAACCTTGAACCCATATAAAACAAGTCTCTGAACTTGTTCGGGGCAGAATCACATTCCATTCTCGGTTTTCGCCTTTTCGCGCGATTTAAACCATATTTATATTCCGGAACCAACCGGTCTAGGCTACGGCCAATATAAAGACCCGTTAGGATTCTAAGAGGTTAATTAAAACCTTCATTCCAGATTAGGAGCCCAGTAAAAGCTATCGGTGATTTAATCAAATTAAGGAATAATACTTGCAAAGGTAAATACTTTTAACTTATTTCCCTATACGGGCTTGGGATACGGTATAATAATACCGCTTGATTGAGCATCATATCTTCCATCGCTTAGGTGGTTAATTAAATATTATGATCGGCTCATTTAAACAGTTTTGTTTCTTAAAAGCCTTTGGGGGGTTAATGACCGTTGTTCCGGATATCCTTGGCATCATTTTACGAAATGGCCACGACCATCGACATCCCGGTGTAGGCGTACACCCGGTATATATTGTCGACATTTAATTAAAAGACGTAGCCGTTGGTTTCTATACTACGGTTTTACGCAATGTGGTGTGTCTATTAATCTTTAACCCGGCACGATCCGGACTACTGAACGCATAAAAGAACATGTAATACGTTCACAAGATTTTAATAATTTTCCCAAGTTATAAAAGAGTTTGTGCCTTGTGCATTCAAATCAATTTTAATAACATTTTCAAATGTGTCAGTTGAATGTATTTACCAGTGTAAACTGACGTATTTTTCCCCAAAAGATTAAGTGCAGATACTATACGAAATTGGCTATTTGGCTGGTAATAGCTTCCTAGGCATCACGAATAGTCTCGCGAACTCGATGTCGTATCTGATTGAACAATATTTTATTATTACTTTGATCCGCTGTGGATACATTCGACTTCTGTAATACTTTTGATATTGCAACCAGAGGTTGAAGTATATATTTATCTTTAAGCTTCCGCTGTGCATTTATATAATTGTGTGGTTTGACTATATTGTTGCCAACATTGTCACGGTAATCCCCCACCGGGCCCACCGGTGATACACGTGGAAATCGGGGTGTGACATGCGTCCACTATGTTTTGGTTTACTCCATCATGTCAGTTATGTCATGTTTAGTAGAGGTCATTGTATGTGAAAGCTAGTGATTATTTATTATCCAATGTCAATGAATTTCTTTATTTAAGCAACTATTCCCTCCACATATGAGCTAACTTCTTGCAACTTTCATATACATTTCCAACTTCCAAGAAATTTAAGCAGCTTTCATATATGGAGCGACATCATAGATTAACAAGATAAGCAGTGTTCTGTGAGCTATGGTGTTTTTTTTTTTTTTTGTCTAAACACTAATCTTGTAACTATGAGTTGTGACCAGAACAACTGATATTCACAATCATTGGTTAGCAAAAATAATGAACATTACCGAGATTAGAGAGAAGTAAAGTAATATAATGATTTGTACCAATGTATTAGAAAGAAGCTTTAATATAATTTTACAACATGACATATGTCCGTGAATACAAACTGTTAAAATAACAAGATATCTTGCAAAGATTCAACACAACACAAAAATACTCAAACCAATTTGTTATTTACCCAAAAACAAAAAAAAAGTATTTTGAAGATTACAACACAAACACAAACACTCTCAACCTCACAATCAGATTATCAATACGATAATTTGATATAGACTAGACTAGAACAACAACAACTACAACTCAGATTCAAGGTGAATCTGAGTTTAGAAACCCTAATGGTCTTTTATAGAGAGAACCAACGAGGGAACAATAATTGTGACGAGTGATCTTAATCTAGAACTATCCCTTGTTTATATACTCAGACTCATTAGGGCGGCCTTTGGCCAAGCCCACACCGAACAACATGAAGCCCATAATAACATCTTCAAGCCCATAGCATCTCAACAAAGCTACAAGCCCATCTTTATGTCACAACTACAAACCCACTTGACCAAGTCAGCTACAAGCCCAAGTCATCCATAGCCCGTCTCAAAATACAAGGCACAAAAAATACATTTAACTTTGTAACAAGAATAATAAAACTTGTAAAACAATCGTTTCTGAAATATTTGCTTTGTATTTGTAAAATATTGATTTATATTATTTTAATACCCTCGCACAAATCAATAATTGAACAAGTCTTAACATATTTAATTTTTTTCACAAAAACATTAATTTAAGAAACATGTAAACCTTTGGTAAACAAATCTGCAGTTTGATTATTTGTATGAATGCCTAAAGTAGTTATAACCCCTTTAGTTATAGTCTGCAACAAATCTATTTCCAAATGTTTTGTTCTATCATGGAACACTGGATTTGCAGCAGTTGCTAATGTTGCACTACTATCACAAAACAATTTAACTGGTAATTGCACATTCACACCCAATCATTTTAACAAATTTATCAACCACATAATTTCAAATGCAGCTGCACAAAGAGACCTGTATTTAGCCTCTAGAGATGACCTTGAGATGGTTGACTGTTTTTTTTTATTTTTCAAGATACCAAAGATCTACCAAAAAAAAAAGACAGAACCCAGTTACACTTTTCTTAGACTCTACACATTTTCTCCAATCAGAATTTGCAAAACCCCTAAACTCAAATTTTTCATTTTTACCAAACAACAACCCTTTGGCTGGAGACTATTTTAAATATCTTAACAGTCTAAAAGCAACAATCAAATGACCTTCAATAGGATTATGCATAAACTGACTCAGAATATGTACAACATAAGCTATATCAGGTCTAGTATGAGACAAATATATAAGTTTCTCAACAAGTTTTTGATAGAAGGTTAAATTACTTAAAACCTTATTCTTTACTGTACAAAGATTTGTAATAACATGGTTAGACTCAATAAGGGTATTCACTGGTTTACAAGCAGACATTCCAAGTGCACATAAAAGTTCAATATAATACTTTCTTTGTGATAAGCAAATTCTTCCATTACACTCATAACATTTCTATACCCAGAAAGTATTTGAGTTTTCTTAAGTCGTTAACAAGGAACTTTGCTTTCAAGGCCATTTTAATTTTGTGATTTCAGTCAAACAATTTCTTGTTATTATAATATCATCTACATAAACCAACAATACAACAAATACACCATAATTATTTTTTACGAACAAAGAATAATCACATATACTTTGACTAAAACCATAATCAAGCAATACTTTCACAAGTTTCTCATTCCACATTCTAGGAGCTTTTTTAAGCTCATACAAAGATTTTTTTTTAATTTAAAAACTCTTGTTTAGTTTTCAGAATAATAACCTTCCCGCAATCTCATATAAACATCTTCTTGAAGATCACCATACAAAAAAGCATTATTAATATCTAGATGAAACAAAGAGCAACTATTTTGAATTGCTAAAGTCAATACACACCTAACATTTACCATTTGAACGTGTGCAAATGTTTCATCAAAATCAACACATTCCTTTTAACTATAGACTTTAGCCACTAACTTGGCTTTATATCTTTCAGTTTCACCATTGGTGTAACACCTCGTAAAATCACGTCCAATGATATGTTGACACGTGTACTAAACCTGAATAAAGTCAAATGTTGACTATGAGGGACTAATTTTGTGAAAAATCAAAAACTTTGATTTTGGAAGGACCGGAAGTGTTAACATGATTAAAATAAGTTTCTGAATAACCTCTTACGGTATTCATATTCACAAATGAGTCGCTTGTTGATCGAGAGTAGCCGTTTGCGTGATTAATTGAAAGTTTGGGCAACGAAGGGTTAAAAGCGTCAACATGTTAATTCTTACCTCTGAGTGACCTTTTAACAAACCAGGAGCTTTATGATATTGGATAATACTCTCAGGAATGCCAATTATTGTCCATCTAAGGCTTTTATTCCTTTAAGTGGCGTTATACACAACTTTGCAAGTTTAAGTGGTTAAAAGTGTCAATATGGTTAATTATACCTCTGAATGACCTTTTTACGAACCCGAAGCATCGTGATGTTTAATAATACTTTCAAGAATGCCTAATATGGATTAGATAAGGCTTCGATGCTATTAAACGATGATATACTCAAGTTTGCGCATTAGAAGGACTATTTGCGTCAAACTGCAAAAGTCTATCAATTCGTATGATATCGAACCTTCCGGAATATGATCATAAGTTAAACATGCACTAAATATCCTTTACATAGCTTAGAAATAGGCTTAGAGGTGTTTGGTGCGCAAAAATAAACTTATTTGATAAACAGGGACTAAAAGCGTCAAAAAATGCATAAGTTTGCATTTTCGCGCATATCTTACGTTCTGAATATATCCGGACATCCAAAAATTTATGTAATCATTAAAATATTTTATTTTAGTGATTGGCATGATAAAATTCCATTTGTCGTGTAATTTGGATCATTTTTCGCGTCCGTTCGTGTTTCGTCGTAATTAACCGGATAACGAAACCGTACGAGCAAATAAACCGACATCCGAGATATTTTTGAGCATGTTTTATGTTCCCTATGTTTAGGCATCATTTTAGAGCCTTGAAATGGGGTTAACGGGGTTTAAACGCATAAAAAATGGCTCAAAAGTGTTGCATGGACCAAACCTATCAATTATTGAAACTTTCTGGGAGCTGGCACATGGTGGCGCTGCGCCACCACTATAGGGTTTTTCCGTGGCACGACACCACAGCCTCATCTGGGCAGAAACTTCATTTTTGCAACCAGGTTGAATTTCAGGGGCCTAAGTGTAACTTTTCTCAATACCGTGTGATGGTTTTGGACACACCTAGTATTCCAAAACCATGTGCCTTATGTGTAAGGTCCAGATCGAAGCTCAATTATCGAGGAACGATCCTAACGGTTCTTGAAATCCTATAAATACCCACTAGTTTTGCTCTCATTTCTCACACTTGATCTAAATTGCTCTAAGTTTAAGCTTTATGCTTTATACCTGAGTATTCTAGATCAGTATCATCCTTGCTTGGACCCCTTATAAGTGCCCTCTTATGGCTAGTTATTTTTATTTGGCTTAAAAGCCGAAAAGTCAAGCGTTTGCGATAAACGCTTTGACTTTTAAACGATCGAGCCATTGTTCGCAACGAACATGGCTACGTGATCGTAATTAGGTAGGTATTAAACCCTCAAAAGGGCACCTCCTAATTACCATGTTTGCTTAGTTAATTGTCGGGTCAAAGTAATTAAAATAAAAGTCAAGCGAGTCGGTTTTTAAATAAAATTCATAAGTAAAGATGTAAAGGCAATAAAATCAGTTTTGTTACTTTAATAACTTGGTAAATATAAATTGAACATGTCTAGGCATGTTCAACCCGACAATTTTGAGTTTAGACTCGGTTTGGAACCGAAAGTCGCAAAAGTAGACTTTTGCTTTGACTTTCAGTTCTGACCCAATTTAGCTTTGTTTAGATATGCCTTAGGATTCCTTTAGGACCATATTATATGTTAGTATAACCCTCCAAGGTTATACAACATGGTTCCATAGAAATCCTAGATCATTGCATGTTTCCGTTAATTGCTTAAAAGTTGACCATTATGCCCTTTTGATATTGAAACGAGTTTTTTGAAAATGTGAGAAGACAAAAACCTTTATTACTGATTTATAAATATGTCCTAAAAATTTGACATCAGTTTGTGGTCTAAATTAGGAGTTATGCTCAATATCGTAAATTGAAGCCTTTTTATTAATTAAACGGCATTTTCGGCATAAAACCCATTCAAACCCAATTTTTGTCACCTAACTTTATACCTACTAATATAATATAATATTTAGGGATTTTTGGAAATTTTATTAAATTTTAGATCATAACATAGAGTTCTTGCATAGACTCGGTAATTGACGATAATGCCCTTTTCGTTAATAAAATGAGTTTCACACATCCTTTACATATCAAATCTTTTTCAACTGATTTTATATACTGAATAAGTTATTTTAAACAGTAAAGGCTGATCAAAATCTCAGATTTCCTTAATCAATCCGAATATCGTCAAATACCGGCTTTTATGCGATTTAGGCGCATAGTTTGGTTTAAAACCATATTTGGCTCCTAAGGCTTGTTACCTCCTGATGTTTATGAATACATTTTTTATATTTAAACAGTAACTAAAAGTTTTGAACTCAGATTTCCAAATTTGGCCCTTTTAACATATGTGAAATGACCAAAATGCCCCTCCGGTGCATAGTTTGGCCATAAATGATAAATTTCACATATATATGATATCCTACTGATATAACTTATTAAAATAAATATTATTACTGATTATTTTAGACCAGAACCTCAGATTACTATTTAAACTCTTTTATAACCTTTAAAATGACCAAAATACCCCTACGGGGCTTAAATTAATTTTGAATCCGTTTTGGGCATAATGGAAGGTATCATACTGATATCATAACATATTTAAGGCATATCAACTTGTGAAACATGTTCATGACTCTCTTGGTTACAAGTTATGCATTTTTCGCGTTCGGTACGGTTTATGTAACTAGTTTGCATAAATTAACCGAAACGGGTCAAACCTTATCATTTTCATTTCAAAATCCATAATGTGTTTAGTTTACCCATATTATACAAGTCTCCATACTTGTCGGGTCTAAATCACATTCTAATCCGGTCTTCGCTTAATCTTGCGTTTTGAACCGTAAACCTTTCCTTAAAACTAACCGGCCTAAGTTACAACTTAAATAAGACCCATTAGGAATCTAATAGGTTAATAAAACCTTCGTTCCAGATTGAGAGCCCCATTAGAGGTACTTGTGCTTGCTGATTAGAATATACGGCTGAGTATAAAGTGCATTTTAAGCTCAGGTAAATACTTTTAACTTATTTTCCGTTATACGGGCTTGGGATACGGTATTATAAAAATACCGCTTGGTTGGGTGTAGAAACCTTTTAATGGGAGATGATTAAATTGCATAATCCGTTTTAATCAGTATTGCTTGATAACAAATAACATTGGGGGTTAATGACCGTGTCCTGGATATCCTTGGCTCATTTAAAAAGTGTAAATGGCCACAACTTAAGCACAAGGTGTTGGCATAACACCTCCTGTTGCGTATGTAAAAGATATACTCACTCGTGAGGTAACTTCTTGTGAGTTATATTTGTGGTGTGTCGATTAATCTTGATTGGTTTGTTTATTCACCGGCCCTAAATGTTGGACAAACATGTAAATCTGATGCAAGATTGTTATTAATATAATTATCCCAAGATATAAAAGAATATTTGTGCCTTATGCATTTAAATCAATTTTCATAAAGATTTTCAAAAGAGTCAGTTAATTGTATTTACCAGTGTAAACTGACGTATTTTCCAAAAAGGTTAAGTGGCAGGTGCTATACGTAAATTGGCTGGGAGCTCAGGGCGTTAATAAAGGAATCTTGCAAGTTCTAAACGTCTAATGTCTGTTGAACAGTGTTTATATTTCTGTTTTAAGATCCGCCTGTGGATCGGTTTGTTTAACCACCAGCCCTAAATGTTGGACAAACATGTAAATCTGATACAAGATTGTTATTAATATAATTATCCCAAGATATAAAAGAATATTTGTGCCTTGTGCATTTAAATCAATTTTCATAAAGATTTTTAAAAGAGTCAGTTAATTGTATTTACCAGTGTAAACTGACGTATTTTCCAAAAAGGTTACGTGACAGGTGCTATACGTAAATTGGCTGGGAGCTCAGGGCGTTAATAAAGGAATCTTGCAAGTTCTAAACGTCTAAAGTCTGTTGAACAGTGTTTATATTTCTGTTTTAAGATCCGCCTGTGGATCCATATACAACCGCTGTGTAATATTTTATTACACTTTCGAATCGGTTTGTATTATTATTGTATTATGATGATATCAACTACGTCACGATACTCCCCACCGGGCCCACCGGTAATATGTGGAAATATCGGGGTGTGACAATTGGACATATATATAATTTTATATATCCACTTAGAACTTACAAGACATCTACCCTTAGGTAAGTCAACCAAATACCAAGTACGATCTCTATGTAAAGCCTCAATTTCATTATTCGTGGTTGTAATCCAATTAGGATCACTAACAACCTTGTTGAAATGTTTAGGCTCAACACTTTTATTTAACAAAGTAGCAAATGACCTATTCTCATTTGATAACCTCTTTTAGGCTCAACACTTTTATTTAACAAAGTAGCAAATGATCTATTCTCACCTGATAACCTAGAATAATTAGCAACCTTTTCCATACCATATTTAACTTGGCCTTCTATAATGTAATATTCTAACCTTCTAGGAACAATAACAGACCTAGTAGACCCTCTAAGATCACATGACTTATTTCAGAAGTGTCCCCCTCTGAAATTATTAAAGGTTCACTAACAGTAATCATATCCTCAACCCTATTAGAACTAATATTATTATTACTGGGTTGTTGTTTAACAACCGAACCTTTAGTGGGAACACTAGTTTCAAATTGTTATAATCCATGTGTTCCTATTTCTTTTTCACCTACATCCCTTTCCTCATCATTAGGATCACTCACCTTTGAGATATGTTTGGTTATTGTGTTATCATACAAATCAAAGAAGTTTAATACATTTACACTTTTGTAAATCATAAGTATCAAAAACAATTTTGTCTTTAAATGGGAAGAAAGACTTGTAAAACTTTACAGCTCTTGAAAATAGAATAGCTTAATTATCTAAACTGAAAAGTTTATAACCTTTCTTCTCATGTGAATATCCTAGAAATACAAACTTTTCAGCCTACTGTTAAACTTATTTGATTCATTTAAGATAGTACAAAATAGGGGTGTGTGCGGTTTGGTTTGGTTATTAACATTAAACAAAACCGTAACCAACATTTTCAGTCATTTTGTTAGACGGAGCTGGAATTGTTAGAGCAAAGTCATTGGTTCGGTTTGTTTGGTTAATTTTGTGGTTTTTGGTTCGATTCAGTTAATTACGGTTAATAGCCAAACCAAACAAGTGCTAATTTTTTTTTACTTAGAAATACATGAAATAGATGTATAAATACATGAAATAGATGTATAAATAAATGAAATGGAGGTATAAATATATGTAATGGTAGTATATAACATGAAATGGAGGTATAAAAGCTAGAAATATATGAAAATTTAATGGTTCAGTTCGGTTCGGTTAATTTCGGTTAACCAGTGGCACAAAAAAAACGATAACCGATTTTTGGTTAATTTGGTTTTGGTGAATTTCGATTTGATTTCGTTGGTTTTCTGTTCAGATTCGGTTATTGCTCACCGCTAGTACAAAAGCACAAGCACCCAAACACTCTCAGGGGATCAAGAAAAGGTTAAAATCCATAAATCAGCTCATAGGGAGACTTTCCACTCAGCACAGAAGATAGAGTCCTATTAATCAAATATGGGGCAGTCAAAATACACTCAGTCCAAAAACAAATAGGTAAATTACTTTGAAACATGAAATTCCTAGCAACATTAAATAAATGTCTATGCTTCCTTTCCACTATTCCATTCTGTTGAGGAGTATGGACATAAGTGGTGTGATGAACAATTTCTTCCTGTTTACAGAAGCTATTCATATTATTAGTTACAAATTCTAACCCGTTGTCACTTCTAAAGAACTTAACACTTTTACTAAATTGAAAATGAAGTATATTTACAAAATCTTGAATATTCTCAAAAACTTCAGTTTTTTGTTTCATCAAACACACCCAAACTTCCATAGAATAGTCATCAACATTGGTTAGGAAAATACTTATTCCCTTCCTTTCCAGTGACCCTATATGGACCTCACACATATAAGTGAATAAATTCATCTAACTATGTATTTTTATGATCACTTAGATGGAATGGTTCCCTATGTTGGTTGGCTCTATGACATACTTCACAAGGACCATGGTTTTCCACAGAACTAATTCCAATTTTATTTTTAAGAACTTTAACAACTTGATCAGCAGGATGACTTAATCTGTCATGCCAAAGATTATAAAAACCGATACTATTGTAACACACCTAATTAAACACACCAAGAGGTCCACAAACATAAAGACCATCAAGTTGTTTACCAGTCAGACGGGTTTTTCTTTGTTAATGAATCATGTACGTCACATTTATTCTCGTCAAAACTAACATATAGTTTATTATCTTTAGCAAGTTTATGAACATAAATTAGATTCACACAATATTCAAGAATTACCAACACATCTTGCAAAACAACATTATTTTTCAGTTTTAAACTTCCAATTTTGTAATAAGAGCATTGGTTCCATTAGGATGCTTAATTTAAATTTTAAATTAAAAAATATCAATAAACTCAAACAATTCAGTTTCATGTTTAACCATATGTTGGCTTGCTCCTGAATCTATTAACCACCCTGTTTCTTGCTTATTCCCAAACACATAATTAAAACCAAACGATGGTTTATAAAACACATTAGAACAATAAAACACATTAGAACAATAAAACACTATCTGTATAATGTTTTGGGTTGTTTTGGCAAGAAAAACACCAAACATAATAATTTAAGACACAATGCAATGAATTCTAGGCTTAAAACATAAAACACCATGCCAAGAACGTTAAGTAGTGTGTTTTAAGTGTTAAGCAATGTGTTTTGAATTTCACGCCCATAATATGTTGCATTGTGTTTTAAATTGTTATGTTTGGTATTTTCTTGCCAAAACAACCTAAAACATCATGCCTAAGTCCAAAATATGATGTCTATATGTCAATTTCTATGCCTTCTTACACTTCTCATGAAACAGGACCTTTTTACAGGAACCTCACCCATAAAACACATTAGAACAATAAAACACTACCTGTAACATTGGAGATTTGAGAAGACTCATTTGTCCAATCATTTAAAAGACTCAACAACATAGTCAATTGATCATTAGTTAAGGTAGTAAGAGGAACATATGAATCTTCTACACTACTACTATTACTAGTAACAGACTTTTTAACCTGATTTTCTCATGATTTCTTCCAAGAAGGATATCCAATAATCTCAAAACGTTTATCAATTATATGCCCAGTTTTATTACAGTGTGTGTATTTCAGACTTTGATTAGAATTCTTGTTTACCTTTTTATTGTTATTAGTTACTTGATTTAACTTTGTTGCAGAACCAATAACATGATTCTTTTTAGACACACTGCTAGCATTTCTATGAGAATTTTCTCTAGAAATAATAGCAAAAGCTTCCTTAACTGAATGAAGAACTTCCTTAGTTAACAAAGTATTCCCAACATTTTGATACACACTGTCTAACCCTATTAAAAACTACATAGTTTTGTCTTGTGATTGAAATTATTAAAGTCTTTGTCTATGTTACAAGTACATGCAGGCAAGTGTAGGATTTGACGTAATTATTTCCACATCATAGTTAATTTTGTGATAATATTAAGACATATACAATCCATTTTGACTAAATAGGTTAATTTTTTATAATCATCAAATACAACTGATTCATCTACCTTATCATATATCTCTTTTAATTCAGTCTAAACATCATAAGCTAGTTTAGAAAAGGCCTGACCCATGTACAGTTCATCACTTATTGAATTCAAGATCCAAGTTAATCCTACTGAGTTATTCCTATCCCATTGTCTAGCTGAAACATTATTATCCTCTGATTTCTTACAACTCTTAACAATGATCCCCATTCATATTTTACTTGTAATGCTAATATCATAGCATTAGACCATACTATGTAATTCTCTGTCCCTTTAAGTTTAACAGACACTATTGTTAAACTACTTAAATCAGACGCATGCAAGTACAAAGGGTCACTTGCATCCAACTTACTAACAAGCGTCTCACTAGAACTATCAGTATCACCCATCTAAACACAATGACAAATAACAATCGAGAAATAAACAGAGAGACTTTCACTTAACACGCAGATTAATCAAGATTAAACCAACAACTTAATCACAGGCTAATCTATATAGATATGAAACAAATAATAACACACAAGGCGAAACCAAAACAAGGATCCGATCAGAGGTTCGTTACTCAAGGGTGCCTCTACAGGCCTTATTGTGGGAGCCTCCTAGACACGGACCACACAATCAGAAATATACAATGAAACAAGAAACAACTCAGAAATCTCAATTTGAACAAATAAGCAACAAACATCAAATACATGTAATCAAGTAAGATGTAACAATGTGTGGCTCTCCCTGTGTCCCAAATTCACAATGTCGGTCCACCTAACCTGGCCAAGAATGCTTAATGCAAGAAAACAGTAAAGAACAATAAAGGAACAATCTCACCAAATTTCAAACCCTAGCTAGGGTTTCTCCATTCTTGTTCAAGAGTTCTACAACCTTCATTTAGGTTGAACTCAAGAACAAGAATAATAACTTCCTTTAATCACTAGATCTTTAGTTTCCTTTGTCCAGTATCCAAGAACCTCAGATCCGAACACAACACCAACACAGGAACCACGTACACCTTTTATCTTCTAATCATCATCATCATCATCATCATCATCATCATCATCATCATCATCGTCATCATACTCAGTAAATCCCACCAATAGCAAAGCAAATATAGGGTCTGAGGAGGGTAAGATGTAGACAACCTTACCTCTACCCCGTAGGAATAGAAAGGCTGCTTCCAGCGAGACCCCCGACTCGATAGTAGTTTTGCATCAAGCCTTGGACATAAGGCACATAATACTCAGCAATCGGAACGAAGACCGATTAGTGCATGTACCTTTTTGTCTTTCAGCTATCAACGCCACCACATGATGCATGATTAACCTTCCTCAGCTTTTAACGTTATTTTCACGAAATTAGTAAAATAACGTTAAAGTAGTGCACTTTCACTTTTGTCCCATGATGGCCCACACATGTATACATTATATGCGCATACCGCAAGCGGGGCGTAACACCTTTTATCTTCTAATAAAACCCTAATTTCACCATATCCCAAATCCCTAGAAACCCTAATTTCAAAATCAACGGAGAACTACAACAACCAGAAAAGGAAGCGAACAATACTTAGAGCACCATGTGCTTTAATACCATGTTAAGATATAGTGCAAAGATTCAACACAACACAGAAATACCCAAACCAATTTGTTATTTACCCAAAAATCAAACAAAGTATTTTGGTGATTACAACACAAACATTCTCAACTCTCACTAGACTCAAGGTGAATCTTAGTTTAGGAACCGTAATTGTCTTTTAGAGAGAGAAACAACGAGAGAACAATAATTGTGATGGATGATCTGAATCTAGAACTATCTCTCGTTTATATACTCAAACTCATTAGGACGGTCTTTAGCCAAGCCCACACCGAACAACATGAAGTCCACAACATCTTCAAGCCCATAGCATCTCAACACAGCTACAAGCCCGAGTCATCCATAGCCCATCTCAAAATACAAGATACACAAAAAATATATTAAACTTTATAACAAGAATAATTGTTGGGATTGAACCATGCCAAAGGAATAGATAATGAAAGCCAAAACTGGATCAGAGCAATGGATCCAGAATAAGCAGATGTTTGGTTGCAAGTCTCTCCCCTTGAAAGTGGTTTCAACATCTGCTGACCTCCTATCTGCTGATCATGCAAACTGCTGACCTACAACTGCTGCTCAAGACAAAGACTGATTGAAGAACTAAAGCTCTGCTGCTCAATCTACTGCCTTGGTTCAAGCACTGCTGGGTTCACAGCAGTGGAAGGATGCAGCAACAGTTTATGTTTGTTTTATGTATTGAAATGTAATATCAGTAGTTAGCATAGCAGTGTCTGTATAGATCAGAGGTTAGAGTTTGTTAGGAGGTTAGATGTCACTTTCATGGTGACGTCAGCTTAGATGCTCAGTGGTTTGCAAGTGCCTATATATAGAACAGTACTCTGTACTGTTCTGTTTAGCTATTTCACCATCTTCTTTCTGCACGAACAAACACTGAGCTCGGGCTGAGGGGGAGTTTGTATATCATACATGCATTGTAATCAGAGTTTAAAAATAAATTTAATCATTTGATTCTGTGTTGAAAATGTATGATTGAAAGCATTTCTTCTGTTTGATTGTGAAAAGTTTGCTTCCATTTAAATTCCGCTGCATTACTCTTTCATTTGTTCATCCAAATTCAAACACAAATCACAATCAATCCAAACTCAGATCCTAACAATAATAAAACTTGTAAAATAATTATTTGTGAAATATTTGCTTTGTATTTGTAAAATATTGATTTGTATTATTTTAACACAAACTTTTGTTTGATAATCCAGAAGTGAACCTATGATGAGCCTCAAGCATTATAAATATAAATAAATATATTGTTGTGTCTTTCTATCTAACTTTTTATATACTTACAAATCTCAAAACATTAAAAAAAATAAATAAAAAACTATGGTATGGAGAAAGTCCTGTAGCTATCGTGATAAGGTCACAACTCACATGTTTTTATCACAAGTAGTAACTTTCAAGAATGTATTAGAAAATCAACTTGAAGGCGATAGAAAATACATAATGAAGAAATGGTTGTACTATATGCTGGTAAATCTGTATCAGCTTCTTCAAGTAGTAGTAAGATGTGCATAAGTACTTGTACTTTTTTTTATCTAGTTAAGTTTTCCACAACCCCAAGGTCTCGGTAACAATTGCCATTGTGGTGAAGTGGTCTGACTTGTGGTCCGGGATGAGGGGCTCATCCATCGTGAGCAAACCGCAGTGAGGGTGACCAAACAAGACGATATGAATATGTTTCTTGTCTCATACCACACTTTCTTTTATTCTTATAGACCAACGTACAACTCCCAGTGCATGGTAAAAGTTGGTGTAGCATGATTAGGGTGGATTTTGAATCTGTGAATAGTAAATCTTGTATGGGTGTTGGAATGTAGCCAAGAAACAACGAGACAACTAATTTTTCAAAAGTGGATATGACAAATGGCAATCACCTTGTCATCATTATTCAATTAATTGTTTATTTTTTTATCAGCAAGAAACGACGTGTTAACCATTGTGACATCGGGCGCTGTGGCTAAGGTTGACTACTCGATCGCCGCCAGCCCCTTGGCTCTCCCAGATGCACGGAAACCCGACCTCCACCCGCCCGAATGCACGACAGTGGAATAATCGGTAAAACCTCGCCTCCCATCAAAGACGAACCGGCGCCACCCGTGTTCGCCCTTCACCTGGATGCCGCAGAAAATAATGAGGAGAGTAAGAGTCGAACCTGCGTCACAAGGAACACTAAGTCTTTTCTCAACCACACCACCACTACCTTATTGGCTCAATTAATTGTTTATTGGATCTCATTTCTTTTATGTAAAAGTCATCTAATAATCAAGTTTGCTAACTGTTTTAATAAAGTCACTAAGTTTTTATGATTCCTACAAATCACTCAACTGTCTTTAGGTGTTATAATATTATGAGATTTTTTTTGAAGGTGCTAGAAGTTTTTAAAGTCAAATAACCTAAATAGAACATATATAAATAATAATCTTAGTTACCGTTTAGTGATTTTTTTTCTTCAAATTTAGCTTGATGTATGAGCTAATAGTTAAGAAAACAAAATTTACTAAATAATAATCAAGTTAAGTCATTTGATATAAAAAGTATCACTACATAGTAACAAGATTCATACATTTATTTCATTTTAAGTCATTTAACTTTTAAAAAAGAGAATATTTATGTAAAAAATCCTAAGATTGACATACCAAACTAAATTTGAGTGATTTTAGAGAGAAAAGAAAACATTTTCTTAATATTGGGTGATTTTTAAGTAACGTATTAATTTTTATAGATAAAATGATTTAATTTAATCGACCTTTCTTTAATTTACTCACGAGTTAAAGTTAAGTCCTACTAAAGAAAAGATTAAAGAACCAATGGCTTTGTTGGACCACTTTGTTGCTTTATAGCATCAAAGGCCTCAAATTTCAAAAGTAACTTGCCGATTAGTCTATTTATAATATAATGTGAATAACATATTTAAAGTTCTTCTAAATGCAGAAGATCTAAACATATCGCCAATATTTGGACAAAAAGGATTACTAATTTGAATGGAATTAGGATCTTGAGATTCCTCCCACTCGGAATATGATTTTAAACCTAAGATGGAAATACAATAGGAAGTTTATTTGGCTAAGAATGCTAGGAAGTGATCTTGACCATCCATTTAGTTAATCAATGACTAAGATTAAATGAATGAAATTGAAGTAAAAAAAAAGAGGCGCGTGGGTTTGTTAGGGACATTCTAGTCAAGTCAGCACAATAGTTTCTTTCTCCTCCAATTCCCCCCCATTTTTTAAACGTTAATAACTTTTTCATATGACATTATTTTTTTATAAAAATTTCACCAAAAAAACGAGCGTTTTTTTATCTTTAAAACGAGTATACTATTGCTATATTTTCGATTTTTTTTTGAAAACCCAGTTGCGTAAAACGCAATGCAGAAAACCCAGTTGCGTAAAACGCAATGAAAAAAAAACGTAAAAAATGACTTTTTCTAAAACGCAACGCACAAAAAACACAAAGAAATGTCTTATTTCTAAAACGCAATGACCAGAAAACACAAATAAATGTCTTATTTCTAAAACGCAATAGCCTAAAAACACAAAATAAAGTGTACTTTATAAACGCAATGGACTGAATGTGTTTTACCTAAAACGCAATGGCCAGAAAACACTTAAAAATGTCTTGTTTCTAAAACGCAATGGCCAGAAAACACTTAAAAATGTCTTTTTTCTAAAACGCAATAGCCAGAAAACACTTAAAAATGTCTTATTTCTAAAACGCAATGCCTAGAAAACACATAAAAATTTCTTATTTCTAAAACGCAATGGCCTAAAAACACAAAAGAAACTGTTCTCTCTAAAACGCAATGAACTGAATACACATAAAAATGTGTTTACCTAAAACGCAATGAGTAAAAACACTTCAAAAATGTTTTATTTCTAAAACGCAATGACCAGAAACTGTTGTTCACAGAACCAGAAACTGTTGTTCACAGAACCAGAAACTGTTGTTTACAGAACCAGAATCTAACTAAAACGCAATGACCAGAACCTGTTGTTTACAGAACCAGAAACACTGTCTACGAATGCAGTTTTCCAGAGGCAATTTACAGAAAATTAATTTTTCTGATGCATTAATTTACAGAACCAGCTCAACCCCAGCCAGGGGCTCTGCCCCTGGGACCCCGCCAGGGGCTGCCGCCCCTGGGACCCCGCTACCAAGGGCGCTGCCCCCGGACTCCCTCCAAGATCGTAAAACGCAATGACTAAATCAAAAACCCAGATCGTAAAAATGAAATTAAAGAATTTCTTACATGGATCGAAGTGATTTCTTCAACAATTGACGAAGTTCGAATGATAGAAACACTTATCAGCGTCGAAATCGAACGAATCGAGTGATTATCTTCAAAATCACCGGAAAAAACGAGATTTTTTATGAAATTAAACTGGGTTTTCTTCAAAAAAAAGGTGAAGAACACGTTGATCGGGTGTTTGAATCATTGATTTGTGATGAAAATCGCACTATAATGTAGTGATTATTGAGATAGAAAGTGAAGAAATGGTTGAAGATGGTGGGTTTTGAAAATTGTGGGTTTTGAAGTTACTGGGTTTTGAAAAAAAGAAGAAAGGGTTGGATTGACTAAAATACCATTTTTCTTTATTTTAAATGTTGCCACATGTCCTAATCCTATTGCTTCCTACACTTCATAGCAAAAAAAAAAAACTTCCTATCTGATCTTTTCACTTTAAACCTAATATCAAACTGACTTGAAAATATGTAAAAACTAAAATACAACTATACAAATTTTTAATGTGTAATAATTGCATATTTCGAACAACTTTTAAATATGATAAATATAACTTATATAACATTCTAACGAATCTATCTACTATAATAAAAGAAAACAAGTTTTGGATACGTGTCATTCATTGAATCCATCTATTTTTATAGATAATTAATATCAATTAATAGATAGATTATACAATTAAATTTAATATAAATTTAAACAACTCATATAGGAGATAATGTATATAATATTTTAAAATAGAGTAAATTACAAAAATCGTCCTTTATGTATGTCACTTATTGCAAACTGTCATTTGTCTTCAATAATTACAGAAAACGTACTTGATGTTTGCAAACCCTTGCAAGTTATGTCCTTTAGCCTAACTCAGTTAATTTAAATGATTTATTTATTTTATTAAACTAAAATAGTTAAGGGTAGAACGATTATTCACGGGTTTTTTAAAGATACGACGTTTTTAGTATTTAGTATACAAAATTACATTTATTTAATCTGTGTAATACACATGGTTTTTAAAGATATATTTTTTTATTATTTGATAAATATAATTACATTTATTTAGCCCGTATAATATACGAGTTTATAAAGATATAACTTTTTATTATTTAATATATAAAATTACATTTATTTAATATGTATAATACATATGATTTTTAAAGATATAACTCTTTTTTAGATCTATTCAACACGTGTAATATACGGGGTTTTTAAGGATGTAATTTTTTATTATTTGATAGATTTATTCAACCCGATTATATACGAGTTTTTTAAAGATACGACGTTTTTAGTATTTAGTATACAAATTTACACTGATTTAATCTATGTAATACACATGGTTTTTAAATATATAACTTTTTTTATTATTTGATATATAAAATTACATTTATTTAACCCGTACAATATATAGGGTTTATAAAGATATAACTTTTTATTATTTAATATATAAAATTACATTTATTCAACCCGTGTAATACACGGGATTCTAACCTAATTCAACATAAAAAAGGCTAAAAATCATAGTAAAACTTATGCCATGGAGGATGATGATGATGAGGGAATTGAAAACCCACTTATATTTTTGTATTTGACTATTTATAATATCTTTTAAATATTACTATAATATATCAATATTAATATATTCACTTATAGCGCAAGTAAACATGCTTGATAACATTTTCAAAAATCAGGTTAGTGATAACCTAATACCATCCGAGACTTATTACAAATAGTAAAATTGATCTTTTATCGGGTTAGCCCTTCGAAAACTTTCCATTTTCTCTTACACGAATGTCTTAATTTTCAATTCCTTCATGAAGTTCGGGTTCTTGTTCTGGTAAAGTAATTGTGTGGGAAAATTAAAAGGAGAAAGTGAATTTGGTAGCTTTGCCCTTTCAAACTCTCATCCAAATCTTTCTAATCTCATTATTGTTCTTTTCTTTCATTGCTTCTTTTACTGGTACTTCATGACTAGTTCATATGACCAACTTTGACCCCTTTCAGTTGAAATCACCTTTTTGCAATGTCTAGTTGTATCTTGTGATGAAATAGTTGTACCAAGGAGGACAACATGACTCGTGGGCCCGGTAGCCAATAAGTGCTATCAACGATATAAAGACTAGTGGGAGGATATCGAATATAACCATACGAGCATCAAGCATCACTATGAAAAGTTACACAACCAGTCCACAAAACGAAATTGTGTCGACATGCCCGAAATTCATAGTTTTGAAAATCAATTTAAAATTTTGTTCTAGTTTGCAACAACTTTTCGATTTTGTTCTCATGAGCTCGTGAAAGTTCTTTATTTCATTCAAGAGGTTAATTAGTTAGCACATGAATCAGATTTTTAAGGATCCCCTAAACATACTAAATAAGGAAATCTCTTTCACTATATATCTCATTTACATAAACGGTATTGTATTTTTTTTAAGGATACCGTAACAACACTAGCGTTAACTAAAGTGTTGTTTAAGAAAAAGTCAAAATTGTCCATTGGTTTAAAGACGGAGGACAAATAATGTAAGTACTCAAAACACCATGTCTGTTTCAGTATCTTAGAGCATTCTTATCCAATCCATCAAAACTTGTGAGGGTGAGTTTTTATATTGTAGAGGGTATAAAAAGTGGTTGTGAGTGGAGGAGAGAGAAAATGTTACTGTTCATCTGTATATTTGGGGGGGAACTGTTCACCCAGTATAATTTTTTTAATATATATTGAAAGTGGTTGTGAGTGAAGGAAAGAGAAAAATGTGATGATAATATTATTTAATTGAAAATGAGAGAGAAAAAGTATTTGTTTTTAATGAAAATATATTGATATAGGAGTTGTTTTTTAGTGGAATGTATGTATAATTTGATGGATTGGATGAGAATGCTCTTAGTTTTGGTAAAAGAAAAAGGGTCCCAAAACCTATCCTAATTGAATTTAGTTTAACTTAGGGGCTGTTTGGTAGCCTCTTAATAACCATTCAGATGTTACCTCTTAATGGTTTAAAACCTCTGAATGAATAAGAGGTAACCTCAAGTCTGAATGGTTAAGAGGTAACCTCTGAATGGTATATCATCACATGCCACATTCTTCTACTTTCTCATTGTTAAAATTATTAATGGTTCCATTAAGAGGTAGCCTCTTAATGACCATTCAGAGGCTACCAAACAGCCCCTTAATTTAATTTAATTTAATTATAAATGTGTTTAATATGATTTTTGAATAAGGAAGAGACAACTTTGCCTAGCTGTTATAAGCCAAACCATGGGGACATTTTTGTCATTTTCCAATATTAAGGCATCTTGTTTCCTTCTTTATGTTTTGTCAATTCCATTCTGGTTTTGTTAGATTCTTTCTCAATTGTCTTTGAGACCTTTAGTTTATTCCATTTTGTTAATTGTTATGAATATGAATTCTTGATTTCAAGAAAGACTTGTCATTAAATTGAATTATTTGTCATCATGTATTGAAATATGTACTACTCAAGGCATGCTTTGCCTATTCAGCATGTCACATACTTGTCATATACTAATACATATTATACTTTGCTAGACCTAGTTAAAACTTCTACTTGAAATCCATCTCGATATTTGATTATACTTGAAGGAAATGATACCTTTAAAAATCTTGAAATTAAAAATACCAAAATCGGAATAAGACTTGATATTATAAAATATCATATGATTCATTGATTGAGATGGCGGAACAGGCCAGAGACCAATTTATTTATTGGAAAAAGTTATGAAATAATAATAGGACTGATATAGAAATTAAAATACTAAATATTAACAAGCGGAAACTTTGTTTTTATAACGGGGCATTAATGAACAACATTCACACAAGTAACTTATAACATTATGTGTATGCCGGAAACTATGTGTGACATAATGAGCGTATAAGTCTGACCTCGAATATAAGATGAAAATAATTTCAGGCCAAGACAAGGCAGTTGTATACGTCTAGTCAAATCAAGTTGGGTTCACCATCAATTTTTTTTATCTAATTTTATTTTCATAAACTACAAAAGAAAATAGAAAGAAAAACTATTTTTAAAATGATAGTTTTCTTTTCTAACGACACCTAGAATTTTTAGGATAATTCTTTTCCGTTAGACTTAGACAAACGAGGGGCACAAAGTAACTGGTTAATTAACCGTAACCGGTTATTAACCGATTTAGGAATAATTAGTTTGTGGTTATTTTTTACCGTAGGTTAGTAACCGGTTATAAGTATTTAGTATAAGAATTGGTTATTAACCAGTTTTTTTAACCGATAGACCGGTTAACTAAAAAAAGCGAAAAATTAAAAAAAAAGGCAAAATAACCGGTTAAAATAATTGACCTGGCCAGTTAAAAAATAAACGGTTAAAGTAATAACTGATTAAAGTCAAAAAGTTAAATTAACCGATATAACCAGTTAACTAAAATGGTTATTAAAATTAATCGGTTTATGCACTCTAAACACGAGGACCCAATGCCCCACCCATTTAAAATGATAGTTATTGGAGGCAATTGTAATTTGCCAAGGAAGTGAATCCCTCCCGAAGGACTAGAAAGTAAAGATCAAGTTGGATGGTAAAACAGAGAATATTAATTAATATAGTTTCATTCATCACTGTATCTGTGACATAACCCTCTGTTTATGACATCGACTACCACTAAAAATGTACTACTAGTACAACAACATCAGAGTACAAACAACAAAGCATGCTTTTCCGCAGACCAATTTTGTCTATATGTGAGCATGAGTTTTAAAATTTACTCTTTGGCCCCTCTGTAATTTTGGATCATTATATTTGGGTCTTTTTACATCCCCACCTGCTCCTTGCATAAACCACAAACTTTCATTCATGTCATCTTTATTATTATTCGGATTAGTTATTGAGAATGGTAGGTATCTAATGTTTATCTAGACTCTAATTTGGTTACTCAATTACAAAAATACTCAGTGCGGTTATGGTTTCAGTTTTAGGCAATAACCGAACCGAACCGCACCATGCACCACCCTCCCTTTGACCCTCAACTCGGCACTGGATTCACGATTATTGAATCGCTGATACATGTATTTGTTGTAGGTATACCCCTAACTGGGCCAGACCTAAGAGGTTTGTGCCTAACACCTAGTGACCTATGAAAACTCTAGCCCATAGAGAAGACGATGTATGGTTATTTCATCTTCTTAGTTAATGTGACGACACAGACCTCCAACCTGACGGATCCATGTAGCAATATCGATTTAATACCAAATAGAAATTAAAAAAGAAAGCAAAGTTAGGTTATTAGGTGTCGTTAACATTTTTGTTCAATGAGCAGACGTTTAAAGATTGCTTTTACATATTTAACTCTTATTCTAAAAAAAAATTGAATCTCTATGAGACTCAAATCAAAAGAAAATCTATAGTGTCAACTCGGTGTCACGCAGGGGCGGACCCAAGCCCAGCCCAAGGTGAGCGGGCGCACCCCCGGGGAAAAAAAATTAGCGCTAAGTTTCGTCGAAAATCCCGTCCGCACCCCTTGGAATTTTTCGTCCGCACCCCTTAGGTAAAAAGTGTCATCAATTTATATTTTAACTTTTTTTAGTAAACTCTTATTTAAAAAAAAAAATACTACCTAAATTATATAATTTTTAATACCTAACTAACTAAACCCAAATACCCATACCTTTACCCACTTATAATTCCTAACTAGCTAGTCGACTAAGTCTTAGCCCATTAACCAAACCCAACAATATTTCAAACTATAATAAAATAATCAAAGCCCAAAACCTTTAGTCTTGGCCCACTAAGTCTCAGCCATCATACCACCGTCGTTTGACACCAAATCTAACCGGAATCCGAACACGGGTAAGTTTCTTTGTTATTTTGATGATTTTGGTTGATATTATAGGAGAAAAAAGGGTAATAAAGTTGTTAAATAGGTTTGAAATTTTGTGTGTTTTGACGTTATTTATGGTTGTTTAGATGATTTTTAGGGTGATTATGTTGTTTATATATTTTTAGGGTGATTATATTGTTTATATATTTTTAGGGTGATTACAACTTACGTTATGATTTCTAGGGCTTGAATAGTTGAAATTAAAACTAAAATTGAAACATTATGTTATGAAGCGATGAACTTATGTTATATAGAGAAAGAATTGCTTAAGAAATTAGTTTTAGATGATGTTTTGGATAGATTTCAAAAAATGAAAACCCGTAGGGCGTCGAAGTTTTAATTATGTTTGTAACAAAGTTTGATATGTTTTTGATGATTATATAAATTTAGTTTGATGTTCATTTGTTTTACATGACCCGACCCGACCCGATACGAACCGATTTTTTTACTTATATACCTAGGGGCCTAAAATTTTTAAAAATATTCCACACCCCCATGGAAAAATTCTTGAGTCCGCCACTGGTGTCACGTTCTTTCAAAATCGGTGTCATGTAATACTAATAACTCTTTTTAATGTATAATGTACATATGACATTTTAGTTATAGTGTACACTTTTGAACAGATAACACCGTATGTTTTCGTATGATGATATTGTAAACCCAGAAGATAAATAGAAATGCGAGATTTTGAAAACGTTTTAGTACTTTTGCATAATCCGATTCAAAACAACATTTATGTGATTAATATTGTATATACACGTTGTATCCTAAAGTGTACGATAGTATTGGAAATTTTGATTCATTTGGATGATACGATCCGATGTTACAAAAAGGTTTTTGAAGGCGATACACATTTCATCATTGAATATAATGCCATGATGAAAAAGAGTTTCCAAGGTCACTATTTTCTGTCTTGAAATTGTATCAACTTGAAAAAACCTTTGCACCATGTTGGAGACAAAAAAAAGTTTCTATCAAAGGGCAAACGGCCTTGTGGTATCTAGGTGTATAGAATAGTGCCCTTTCCAAAGAGTTTGATGCTTCGATCATGCGGTGGATATTTGTGTAGTACTAGGAGTATATTAAATCCCTATTAAAAGAATAAAAATTCGAATGAGGTGGTGGTCTATTTATAAAGATAAAACTTTTTAATATTTGAATTGTAAAGGAGAAGATCTTAGTTTAAATTTCACTGACGACAAAATTAAAAGAAATTAGCTGTTAAAAACAAAAGAAAAAGAATACGAAAAAAGTTTCTAAATTTCTTCACTAATTTAAAAAATGCATAATAAATATTGCTAAATAATTTATAGAAGGATATAATAATTCGGATAATTATCAAGTGTTCTACCACAATTAATGGCTCATGGAATCATCATTCAACAAAGTAACATAAGCTGTTCAAAAAGATAAATAAAGTAACTTACATATTGTCTCCCCTCCCCCTTACGGCCAAAAATCACCAATTTCAAGGTCTTGAGATTCCCAAATTCTATGTATTTTTTCCTTAAAAACATGGCATTTGTGAGTATATTGAATGGCCAAACTCAGGGAATGTTAGATTCCTCATTGTCTCTACCATAAACAAAATCCATTAACAAACTATAAAACTCAACAACACAAATCTAGACCATAACATGACTAGTGACCATTAAACCCATCAATTTCACGTTTTCTTCTTTGTCCTTTGGATTAATATAATATTACCTAAAATAAAAAATAACAATAATATTCCTTCATATTTTTTTTCTATAAATTGTAGGATTGGAATAAGTCACCTGTATTACTGCTGAAGAGTACACTACATGATTTTTTTAATTGTTTTAAAAATAAATAAAATTAGAAAACTAAAATCTATCATTTCTTCTTCTTGGTATATAAAACATAAAACTGTGTTATGGATGTGAGATATAAAGTAGTTAAACGAGTTGTATTCATGTTTAATACTTGTGCTATTTATGCACGTTGTTAGAGATCTGTTAAACAAGATAAGACACGATTTGCCTACCCTGATAAATTTCATGGTAATTTTTGTTTTTTGAGTTTTATTATATTTTCCTTAATCCCTGCCACACGAACAGGCGTGCTAAATTCTCTTTCTACTACAAAAAAACAACAAAACAGAGCTCATAGTGCTTTTTCCTGTGTTTTTCAGATTCTTGTGGAATAAGGTATGATCATCAAGTTTCAAAAACTCAAGGCATAGTCACAACACTGCATATTTGCATTCAACCCAACAAAAAATCTACTCAAAATCTTTCACAGTTTGTGTTGAAATGAGAGTACAAGCAAAGATTCCTCTGTTTTCTTTTATGTTTTTATGGTTTTGGGTGTCTTCAAATGGCTTGCTTTCACCTAAAGGTGTCAACTTTGAAGGTAAATCTTCATCTTTTTCATGAATTCTGGTTGTTAAACCCCTAAAAATGAGATTTTTTCATATGGGTATTGTGATTTACAGTTCAAGCTTTAATGGGTATCAAAGCTTCTTTGTTGGACCCTCATGGTGTTCTTGAAAATTGGGATGCTGATGCTGTTGATCCTTGTAGCTGGACTATGGTCACCTGCTCTGCTGAAAGTTTAGTCATTGGCTTGTAAGTTTTTTTTTTTTTTTTCTTCATAATTTTCACATACTAATAGTGTATAAATTCTTACTTTATGTGTTTGTAATATTGATCATTTTTAGGGGAACACCAAGTCAAAATTTATCTGGCACACTTTCTCCAAGCATTGGCAACCTCACCAATCTTCAGATTGTGTAAGCATCAATCAGTTTACAATATTATTTTATTAATTTTTTTTAGGGTTTAAACAATGGTTAATTCTTGATGCAGATTGTTGCAGAATAATAACATCACAGGGTCAATCCCAAAAGAAATTGGTAAACTGAAGATGCTACAAACACTTGATCTTTCTGATAATCATTTCACTAATGAAATCCCATCTTCTTTGGGTCACTTGACAGCCCTTCAATACATGTATGATTATTATTTAAATTAGAAAAAAAAATAATTTATTTATTTATTTTTTCTTAGGGTGCTTGTTTCTTGAAATTCAACTTTTGAACTGTTTCAGGAGGCTAAACAACAACAGTCTTTCTGGGCCAATTCCAGAATCAGTAGTTAACATGACCCAACTTGCATTTGTGTATGATTTCTCAATCATTTTCCCATTATATTATTATTATTATTTTTATTATTCAAATGATCAAATGTATGCATATATCAAAGTCTTGTTTTGTGTTCACTGCAGAGACTTGTCTTACAATAATTTGAGTGGCCCTGTTCCTAGATTTCCTTCCAAGACTTTCAAGTAAGTTAATTTGTACTTGTACTGTACAACAAGCTAATGCATTTATTTATGACACCAAATACATAACTAAAGTTTTATTAATTGCAGCATTGTTGGGAACCCTCTCATGTGTCCAACAGGATCTGACCAACAATGCTATGGAATGACACTTATGCCCATCTCTATGCCACTAAATACCACACAAGGTATGATTGTAATCATCTTCAACACTTTTTTTTTTTATGATCTATTCTTTTATGGTGTTTGATTTGATTATAATTTGAAGCTGCAAACACCTCATCAAGAAGAAAAACTCATAAAACGGCTATTGCCGTCGGTACTAGCCTCGGATGCGTTTTCATGCTCGTTTTCGTACTCGCGTTGTTGTGGTGGAGGCGAAGGCATGATCAGGGACCATTCTTTGATGTAAAAGGTTTGTGGATTATTTTGACTTTTGAGGTCAAATCTATGACTTTTCAAAATCAAAATTGAGGTGGATGGTGTGATGAATTTAACACTAACATCCTCCCATTCATAAAACTTTGTACACATTTTAATGTAATTATCAGAATTCCCTAAAAAATACAAAAACTTGGTAGTTGTTTCAAAGTCAAAATTGTTGACTTTGACTAGTCAGTGTGTAATCAATATTCTAAGTGTAACATGTATTGATCAAATGTCAAAACGACAATGCAGATAAGCATCATGAAGAAGTTTCGCTAGGGAATTTAAGGAAGTTTCAATTTCGGGAACTTCAAATCGCAACACACAACTTCAGCAACAAGAACATATTGGGAAAAGGAGGTTTCGGGCATGTGTACAAAGGAACCCTCCAAGATGGCACATTGGTGGCGGTCAAGCGGCTGAAAGATGGCGGTGCAGCTGGCGGAGAACGACAGTTCCAAACAGAAGTCGAAATGATCAGCCTAGCGGTGCACCGGAATCTTCTAAGATTATATGGCTTTTGCATGACTCCAACCGAAAAGCTCTTAGTCTACCCGTATATGCCGAACGGCAGCGTGGCGTCTCGGCTCAAGGGTATGCATTATATCTTATATTTAGTTTTTAAAAATATGTTCTTTCTACATGGGTAGTGTTGCATTTTCATTTTTATATGGATTATAACTTGTGTTCTAGTTTCAAGAAATCTTGAAAATTATGAGCATAAATTACGGGTGTACAAAAAGCTCGTGGCTCGCTTAAAAATAGCTTGGCTAACAAAAGCTCAGTTGCAAACGAGCTGGCTCAGCTCGGCTCGATGTGTAAACGAGCCAACCTCGAGCTAGGCCTGGCTAGGCTAGTGAGCTCGTGAGCCGGCTCGAATTATTTTATTTTACATAGATAATCTTAGTTTCTAATGTATTAAAATAAAAAAAAAATATGGGGAGGGTGTTGAAGTGTTTACATTTTAAGTTTAATTAATCAATAACATATAAAAATATGTGAAAGTAAACAAAAATTATAAGTGTAATACATAAAATATGTCTTTCGGTTTTAAAATATTAGAAAAAAATAATACATATATATGTGTAATTTTTATTTATTTTTGTTTCTTATTTTATCAAATTTGTAAAAAGTATTGAAAACTAAAATAAAAATATTAACGAGCCGGCTCGATTTGGCTCGAACATTTTACGAACCGAGCTTGAGCCAACTCGATTAAATAAACGAGCCGAGCTGGCTCGTTTAAGTTCGAGCTGCTCGGCTCAATTACAAGCCTAACATTAATCAAGACTTATGCAGTTTGTGTTGTACTTTTGGCAGCAAAACCAGTGTTGGATTGGGGTATAAGGAAGAAAATTGCTTTAGGGGCTGGAAGAGGGTTGTTGTACCTTCATGAGCAATGTGACCCAAAAATTATACATAGGGATGTGAAGGCTGCAAATATACTACTTGATGATTGTTGTGAGGCAGTTGTGGGTGATTTCGGGCTGGCTAAGCTTTTAGACCACCAAGATACTCATGTGACCACCGCGGTTCGAGGCACCGTGGGCCATATAGCACCTGAATATCTCTCGACGGGTCAGTCATCCGAGAAAACCGATGTTTTTGGTTTCGGGATTCTTCTGCTCGAACTTATCACTGGACAAAGGGCTCTAGAGTTTGGCAAGGCTGCAAACCAGAAAGGGGCTATGCTTGAATGGGTAAGGCTTGTAATCTCTAGTGATGTTTTTTAGCGTTGTTAAGCGGGAAAGTGTTAAAAAATTAGGAGTGTTCACAGTCCGCTTCGGACCCACGTAAATTTTGGGTAGAACAGTTAACGAGAGTCCTAAAAGGCGGAAAACCAAAGAGGCCTAAATGGTTCGGTTTGAACTGGTTTTTATATAAAAAATAAAAACATTATTTTGTATTATTTTTTTAAAAAAATTAAATAAAGATGGTTCAAGAATAACACATATGTAAAAAACATATTCTAAAATAAAATATAATTTAAAAAATAAAAGTAAACGGCCCGTTCTAAATTCCAAACTCTAAAACTGAACTGATAAGCCTAGTTTTAAAAACCATAAACATAAACCGAACCGTATAAATCTCAAACCGGCCTAACTACTTATTTTCTTCGGTCTAGGCCGTTCAATAGTTTTAAACCGTTATAATTACCTGAAAATAAATCCTACTTTCTGGATAAAAAATCTAGTTTCTGAAATTTCATTTTAGTTTGAATTACCAGGTGCAAAAGTGGTTTTTTCCTTAAAATTTTGAATTTTGGATAATAAGCATGGAAGAATATTTCAAAAACTTTTGTTATCCGGCTACATCAATAATGTTTGTACGTTATGCTTTTACTACATGAACCTAAAGCTATCAAGAATCTTAATAAAAAGATAAAGTGGCAATGCATGAAAATACTTTTTTGGGATCAAAATACCAAAGCTTTCAAAACTATGGTTTACCTTAGGGTTGCAAACGAACCGAACCGAACGAACACGAACAAGTCCTTGTTCGTGTTCGTTTGTTAAGAAATATATGTGTTCACGAACTGTTCATGAACACTTACTAAACGAGATTTTATGTTCGTGTTTGTTTGTTAAGGAGATGAACTTGTTCGTGTTCGTTTGTGTTTGTTTGTTATTTTAGGAAACAAATGAAAACGAACAATGATGAACACAAATGAGCACAAATTAATGTTCATGAACACAAATGGTAACAAACGAACACGAAAAACGTTCATGAACAAAATACATTGACACTTATTAAATATTTTATTTGTCGGAATTTTGAAATATTTAAATAAAACATAAAAGCTAAAAACACTGATTAACTATCGAACACAAACGAACACATTACCTAACGTTCACGAACATAAATGAATGAACGCACCATCTGTTCATGCTTGTTCATTTAACTAAACGAACGAAATTTCTTGTTTGTGTTCGTTTAATAAACGAACGAACACAAACGAACTTCTCACCGAATTGTTCACGAATTGTTCACCGAACGTTTGGTTCATTTGCAGCTCTAGTTTACCTACCAAACAGACAAGTACATGTACTTTGTGCATTAAAAGTTGTTAAGGGTACTTATAAACCCGCTATATATAATAATATATACAAAATATACCCATTATATATTTAAAAAGTACAGTCTCAAGTATGGCATTGTGTCTATAATACATACAGGTAAAGAAGATCAACCAAGAGAAGAAACTAGACATATTAGTAGACAAAGATTTAAAAAAGAACTACGACATAATGGAGTTAGAGGAGCTTGTAAAAGTGGCATTGTTGTGCACACAATATCTTCCCGGAAGCCGCCCAAAGATGTCGGAAGTTGTACGAATGCTGGAAGGTGATGGGCTGGCAGAGAGATGGGAAGCTTCACAGGGGATTGAGTCCTCCGGAAAGTACAGAACGCCGGAGCTCTCGTCGTCGGAAAGATACTCCGATCTCACTGATGACTCTTCCTTATTGGGCCAAGCCATAGAACTCTCCGGCCCAAGATGAAATTTCAAGTGTATTTAGTTTTCTTTCAATGATTTTGTTTATTAATGGTTTTTTTGTACATAACTTTTCTCTAGAACTGAAAGTAGTTAATTAGTTTGTTCAAGGTTTTAAAAAAGTTATTAAATAAGACTCCTAACATTAAAAACGAATATAAACATAAGGAAGCCCTATAAATAAATAGTTAACAATAGTTTGATAGAATGTGTTTAAATACCAATAGGGTGGTGATTCATTCGTAAAGGCAAAACCTTTAAATATCTCAGGAGAGGTAGGTCTTGATCATCGATATCCTTATCTTGTATGTAGAAAACTAATAAAGAACTACGACTTTGATTTAGGGCCCAGAACTTTATAAGTGGATCAATCCGCCAAGGAAACAATAAAAATACTGCCATTAAGTAATTATTGAGCGAACAAGTATGATCATCATCGTCCTCATTTTGCATGAAAACTGAATAAACAAATAAAAAAACAGTAATTTTGGATTTAGAATATTAAAAATAGATGAATCATCAAGGCAACAATAACAATATTGCCATTAAGCACGACGAGCGAACCCATATGATCTCACCGTCCTTATTTTGCATAAAACTTTTAATAAACAAATAAAGAAAGTTAACTTTGATTTTGGACTCACAATGTTAAAGTTGGATGAATCATCAAGAATCATCAAGGCAGCAATAACAATACTGCCATTAAGAAAGACGAGCGAACCAATACAATCATCGTTGTCATTATTTTGCATAAAATTTAATAAACTAACAAAAAAACAAGTTTTGATTAAAGACTGAATTTTAAAGTTGGATGAGTAGTCAAGGCAACAATAATGATATTGCCAATAAGCATGACGAGCGAACCAATATGATCATGATCGTCCTTGTTTTACCAAACAAATAAAAAATTAAGAGAGGTAACTATGATTTAGGACTCAAAATATTAAAGTTTGATGAATCGTCAGAACAACAATAACAGTTTAGCCATTTAGCATGACGAGCAAACCAATACAATCATCACCATCCTTATTTTACATAAAATTTAATAAACTAATGAAAAACTAGCTATGATTAAGCATTAGAATTTTCAAATTGGATGAATCGCCAAGGCAACAATAACAATATTGCCATTAAGCACGACGGGCGAACCAACCAATAAGATCATCATCGTCCTTATTTTGCATAAATTTTTTAATAAACAAATAAAGAAAATCAACTATTATTCCGGACTCATAATTCTTAAGTTGGATAATTCGTCAAGACAACACAAACGATATTGCCATTAAGCATGACGAGCGAACCAATATGATCGTCATCCTTATTTTGCATAAATTTAATAGCCTAACAAAAAAATAGTTATGATTAAGAACTCAAAATTTTAATATTGGATGAATCATCAATATTATTGCCATTAAGCACAATGAGCGAACCGATATGATTATCATCGTCCTTATTTTGCATAAAAATTCTAACAAATAAATAAAGATACGTAACTATGATTTAGGACGCATAATGTTAAAGTTGGATGAATCGTCAAGACAACAATAATAGTATTGCCATTATGCACAACGAGTGAACCAATATGATCATCACCGTCCTTATCTTGCATAAAATTTAATAAACTAATAAAATCAGCTATGATTAAGGACTCATAATTTTAAAGTTGGATGAATCGTCAAGGCAACAATAACGATATGTCCATTGTGCACGACGATCATCATCGTCCATATTTTGTAAATAATTTTTAATAAACAAATAAAGAAATATAACTATAATTTAGGACTCGGAATGTAAAAGTTGAATAATTGTCAAGACAACATTAACAATATTGCCATTTAGCATGATGAGCAAACCAATACGATAATCACCATCCTTATTTTGCATAAAATTTAATAAACTAATGTAAAACATCTATAATTAAGCACTTAGAATTTTAAAGTTGGATGAATCGCCAAGGAAACAATAACGATATTGTCATTAAGCACGACGGGCGAACCAATATAATCATCATCGTCCTTATTTTACATAAATTTTTTAATAAACAAATAAAAAAAATTCAACTATTATTCCGGACTCATAATTTTGAAGTTGTATAATTCATCAAGGGAAGACAAACGATATTGCCATTAAGCACGATAAGCGAACCAATATGATCATCGTCGTCCATATTTTGTATAAAAAAATTCAAAAAAATAAAGAAAATCAACAATTATTCCGAACTCATAATTTTGAAGTTGGATAACTCGTCAAGACAACACAAACGATGTTGCCATTAAGTATGACGAGCGAACCAACATGATAATCATCCTTATTTTGTATAAATTTAATAAACCAATAAAAAACAACTTTGATTAAGAACTCAGAATTTTAACGTTGGATGAATCCTCAAGGCAACAATAATAATATTGCCATTAAGCACGATAAGTGAACCAATATGATCATCATCATCTTTATTTTGCATAAATATTTTAACAAACAAATAAAGAAAGGTAACTATGATTTAGGAGTCAGAATTAAAGTTGGATGAATCGTTAAGGCAATAATAATAGTATTGTCATTATGCACGACAAGCGAACCAATACGATCATCACCATCCTTATCTTGCATAAAATTTAATAAACTAATAATAACAAGCTATGATTAAGGACTCAGAATTTTAAAGTTGGATGAATCGTCAAGGCAACAATAACGATATTGCCATTAAGCACGACGAGCGAACCAATATGATCATCATCGTCTTATTTTGAATAAATTTTTCAATATACAAATAAAGAAAGATAACTATAATTTAGGACTCTGAATGTTAAAGTTGAATGAATCGTCAAGGTAACAGTAACAATATTGCTATTTAGCATGACGAGCAAATTAATACGATCATCACCATCCTTATATTGCATAAAACTTAATGAACTAATGAAATACCAGCTTTGATTAAGGACTTAGAATTTTAAAGTTGGATGAATCGCCAAGGCAACAATAACGATATTGCTATTAAGCACGACGGACGAACCAATATGATCATCATTATCTTTATTTTGCATAAAAAATAATAAATAAATAAAGAAAATCAACTATTATTCCAGACTCATAATTTTAAAGTTGGATAATTCGTCAAGGCAACACAAACGATGTTGCCATTAAGCATGACGAGCGAACCAATATGATCATCATCCTTATTTTGCATAAATATGATTAACTAATAAAAAAAACTATGATTAAGAACTCAGAATTTTAATGTTGGATAAATCATCAAGACAACAACAACAATATTGCCATTAAGTACGACGAAAGAACCAATATGATCATCATCGTCCTTATTTTGCACAAAAAAATTAACAAACAAATAAAGAAAGGTAACTATCATTTAGGACTCAAAATGTTAAAGTTGGATGAATTAATCGTCAAGGCAACAATAATAGTATTGCCATTATGCAAGACGAGCGAACCAATACAATCATCACCGCCTTATTTTGCATAAAATTTAATAAACTAGTAAAAAACCAGTTATGATTAAGGACTCAGAATTTTAAAGTTGGATGAATCGTCAAGGCAACGATAACGATATTGCCATTAAGCACGACGAGCGAACCAATATGATCATCATTGTCCTTATTTTGCATAAAATTTTTAATAAACAAATAAAGAAAATCAACTATTATTCCGGACTCAGAATTTTGAAGTTGGATAATTCGTCAAGGCAACACTAACGATACTGCCATTAAACACGACGAGCGAACCAATATAATCATCATCGTCCTTATTTTACATCAAAATTATGCAAACAAGGTAAGGAAAATCAAATGTGATTCCGGATCCATGACCTAAAAAATGGACGAATAAACAAGAAAACAATATCACCTTAAACATGAAGACGAACCAGTACAATCATCATAGTCTTCATTTGCATCAAAATTATATAAACAAAATTAGTTTTGAAATAAAGAAAGAGACAACAAATTTGCAAATATGGTGAATGGTATACTGAATGAACTGAAACTGAACTATATTTATACTCCTCAAAATTAGTTTTAAAATAATAGTCATCACCTAATAGCCTTGTTTACCAAGAAAAGAAATGTATGACAAAATGGAAAGCAAAAGGAAGGCCGTCTTATTTGTGCTTTTTTAATTGGACTTTCAAGTCTTTCACACTAAAATAAGTTAATAACTTCAATCATTGTTTTAAGATATAAAGTAGGGATGACCAGAAAATCGAAATAATCATATTATAACTGAACTGAAACAAAAAACTGACGGTTTGGTTTTTGGATAACCATTTTCAATAACCGAAAAATCCGAACCGAACCGATAAGTTACAATCAATATATTTTTTATGTTTAGTTTTAAGTTGTTTAAGTGTTTAACCCAATGTTAGTAGAAATTATTAATTTTATTATTGAATATTAAGTGTTTATGATAAAAACATTTTATATGTTTATTTATAATTTTATTCTTTAAGTTTAAGTTGTTTAGGTGTTTAAGTGCATGACCAAATGCTAGTAGAAACGATTTATATATTATCAACAAGAAATAACAAAAATTAATCTAAAAATTAAATGATCTTCAAATTACTATAAAATAAAATGTCCTATAAAAAACTTTGTAGAAACATAAAAATAGATTAGAAGGTTAGGTTCAGGTAAGCAATATTAATTAAAGAGGTTAACTATATTAACTTAAGTATTAACATATAAGAAAGATTTTTATATTTTAAATTATATTTTTTATTTTTTTAATCTTACATAATTTTGTTTTAAAAACTGAAAAACCGAACTGTCACAGCCCCCGACCCCACCCTGGGAGCGGGAGCCGTGATCCAGTCAGGTGGTATCGGTGTTTATTAAATACGTAGTGGAAAAAAATTTCATCAGGATCGTAGTTAGGAAATAATTTCAGAGTTTGTAAAACACCAAACTTTTAATATTAAACAAATGAGCTAAAACCTATATTCCATTCAAATTGTTTTATAGGGATAAACCCCAATTCATAAAAAAAAAATACAAATTTCTTCTTTTATTGAGGTAATCAAAGCCACTTTATTTAAGCCTTCAGTGCTCCATAGCGGCTTCTATTACATTCACAGTAAGTTACCTGAAACGCGTTTGAAAACAATTTATCAGCGAAAAATACTGGTGAGTTCATTCTATTTTATAAAAAGGACACATTGTTATAACTTTACAGTATCAAGATGGAGATTACAATGTTTATATCTACCAAAAACTCAGTCAGTATTTGTCACACGGTGGCAGTGCCGTCGTGATTGTGGTCATATCACTCATTGGCTAATTTTCGTCCAATAGTGAAGTTTATCAAGTAATGTATACAAAACCCCACATACTGGCAGTAACTGTAGAATACAAAGACTTAATCACTGTAAGTAAAACTGAAAACGTTTATAGTTTTGTAAAGCAATTTGATAAAAAGAAAGAATGACTTACTTTGTAGATTTAGGGTTTTAACTTAAAGGCTCCCGGTATAATTCCTGAGTCCCTAATAAAATATACAATGCACATGTGTTAGTGTAACAACCCAACTCAAACGTTATCGATACATCACGAGATCAAAACCCCAATGTTTGTTGAGACGGTACACCTGGGTTGTTCTTGTTCGGTTGTTTGGTATTTTACATTCGGTTATTCATGACCAACCGGTTTGATTAACTTAGTTAACAAACTTGTGCTTTCGTGAACTTATAATGAGGTTATTACCTCCATACATGACTTTTGTGATCTATATGACTATAGGACTATTACTATACTATATAATATAACTAAATAACCCAACTGAACTCACAACATAACTGTTTAATAGCTAAAACGTTCAAAACGAAGTTCGGTTCGCACCAAACAGACCCCATTCGCACAAAAGGTAATCCCTTTCGAGCGAAGGGTGCCCACTCGTGCGAACTGTCCAATCGCCCGAACGGAGTTGTGATGTTCGGTTACTGTTTATTTCGTTTCCACGTTCCTCGTTACTGATTCTGACGAGCAAATCAGGACCCGTGAAATCACAGAAACTCAGTGTCTTAACAAGTGCCTGGACGGGATATATATTTTCTGTTTAAGTTATACTTTTATACTACGTACTTTAATTTCCGAAATTCGATTCCTCCGTTCAACTCCAACAACTCACACCTTCATTTACCCACCTGTAGGGTAACCTCAGTGTTCCAGCGCTCTCATCCTCTACTCAACGACTCGCGGTTTATCAACGAAGATTTGCAAAACCGTGAGTATACTCGAACGCCCTTTTTCCATTTTACACTTTTGGGTACAATATGTTTACTTATGAACCTACCTAGTTACACTTACATTTTATGCAATCACACAAACAAACCAATCATGCATGCAAATACGTTATACTTGATTCATGTTTCTGGAACATTCTTACGTGATAAACTTGTCATTAACTTCGTACGAGCCTCCCGGTAACATGTATAGCGCTATAGGAGTAACGCACCACCCGTAGTCTTGTGGTCATGTTAAGTCTTTAATACTTGCGGTAATCAGAGGATTGTATATTCGCATGCCAGTTTTACGTTAATCTTGATAACTAAGTTGCCATGTGGATTCATTTAAATCACTTTTATACTTATGCTATATTAAACTTGTACACTCGCCAATACATTTTGTATTGAACCATACTTTAAAACATGTTGCAGGTTGATGACGTTGATATCAAAGAAATCTAGTAGGGATACTTTAGATACACATTTAGAAATACTAGATTATGTTGTTGTACTTGTTGTATTTTGCTTCTTGTATTATTGTTGTATTTTGAAACAATTGTTGTACTTTGATTTTCACATGTTGTAACTTGACAATTTGCAATGAAATGAAATCAGTTTTGAAATTAATTATTGTCACAATAGTGTTACGATGTCTCAAGCAATCTCGTTTTCGTCTTACTCCGATGTTTCTGCCATCGGTTGGTGATGAAACAATGGTTAACCGGGCAGGGTTAACACACTGGTTTTGCCAAGAAGGGTTAATCCCTTCCTCTCGAGGATCGCTGGCTGGATCGCCTGCTGGTCGATCTCCTGCACAAGGAAACAAACCGTGACTCGTAACAAGGAGGATGGGGTGGGGGGTGCTCCTTGTTACCACTCTCCGGCGTGAGAATCAGTAGTCTGTTTGGGAAGCAAAGTTTGATAGTAGTAGTAGTGAGAGAGTTGTGAAGAGATACCTCAAACCTGGTTTGGGGTTGGTATTTATAGCCGAGGAGTGAAAGAGGAGGTGGATGGATAGACTGACGGCATGCTGCACCTTTGCAGGTGTGTCAGGCATGTCGGTTGTGGAGGTGATGCCACGTCAGTCTATCGCTTACGTAGACCTGACAGGCGGCTGCCATTGGTGCTACTTGCTCTGTGGTGTCAGTCCCACTTGCTGAGTGTACAGGATGCGGTGCGGGCCGCATCGCTGTATGCGGTAACTGTAGACGTTCCGGCTTCTCACTCTTTGATCAAGAAATACGCGAGATGCGGTGCCAAGCCGCATCGTCGTCCGTGGTGACTATTGTTGTTATCCAGCTCCCTTGTATTGATAGAAGTGTTCACTGGATGCGGTGCTAGGCCGCATCGCTGTGGACGCTTCCGTTTTCATACACTAGATGCGGTGCCATGCCGCGTCACTATACCGTTCTCATATTCCAGGTAAGTCCTCTATCACTGGGCAGATTGGATTCAACCACTGTGTCGGTGCGTCCCCGCATGGACACAGGTAGGTTGTTAGCTAGTGGGGGTTTTGATAAGGGTAATGGTCACTCGCGGTCGATGCTGACGCGAGATCTGGGACCATACCCCTTCAAGTCCCCCCAGTCTAGTGTTGCTGCCATATGCAAGTTGCATGTGGGAGGAGTACTGGACTATGGTGTCTAGAAGGTAGTTTGGAGTCTGGAGAAGATCCTAGGCCATGTAGATGGTCTTTGCTCTTTGTAAATCAAGCTGGAGATCTGGAAGGGTCATGTGATGCCTCTTCCGTACCGGTGAGAATGTTTCGTCTGATGCGAAATTCTCAGCCTCGGGTTGGATGCCACCTGTTGGTGTGTCGAACGAACCTTGAGATCTTGCTAGGGATGTGCACAAACTTCGAACCAACCTTTGAGGTGGTGAATGAAGAAAAGAGTGGTCTTCCGCAATAATTGGACATCTAATGATGATCCCTTTTGTGGAGTGTTCATGTTCTTCCAATTAGCTCTCTAGTAACCGTACGTCCTTTGCGGTTACCTCGTTGCTTGACATTGTTGGTCACGGTTGGGTGAACAATGTTGGATACTTGCGTCATTGTTGGCCATGTTTGGTCGAACAATGTGAATCTGGATAATGGTCAAATAAACATGGTCATAGGCATGGTAATGCCCACCATTGTTTATTCTATCCTTCTTACAAGTAGGGTAACAAAGTCATAAGCAAACTTGTTACCGCTGTTCGGCCGCTTGTTGTTCGACGAGATCTCGTATGAGCATTGGGGATCTCGTCCGCATCTCTTCCTTAGCCACTTTCCTTCACGCTCCAATACCGAGGAGTTTTCCTTGAAGTAGCTTCGTTCATCTGTGTGATGACTTAGTTGTGGCTCTTCCGTAGCAACCATTTGCGGAGCTATGGGTGTGTCCGCAGCGACTCATGAGTGTCTGCGGTTTTGTCACCCCATACTCGCTTGAAACGGGTGTGTTGCTCGGATGTGGCTCTTGAAGGATCAGGAGTCAGGGTTGCTGATGTGCTGGCGCGTACATTCCCCTCCTTCTTTTTGTTGAAGAAGTTGTTTATGCACCCTCTGTGGTTGTGAACCAGACAGGAGGGATTTGAAGCTTGAAGAGAATGAAGGCAATGCGGTTTACCTGTTTCTGAGATGCGGTTCAGTCCAAAGAACAACGCTGGTTCTGAGTATCTGACACACCTGTACGGGCTCGTGTGTGTCATCTCCGCATATTCCACGTGTGCTCGTGGGTATGTGCGGACATGTTTATACCCCCTTAACCGTGGAAAGATATATAATTTTTGGCTATTGTATGGGGTATGTAAAAAAAAAACGATATGCGGTATGGGTTATGGTGCGGTATACCAGAGAAACTGCATGCCGCTTGTGTTTAGATAATGTTGTCGCTTTTTGTTGTATACGTGGCTGAGCGCACTTGTGAGTTGGTGGAAGTTGGTGAGATTTTCTGGCATGTGCTGAAATGAAAGGACATTTGCACTGCCTGAGGTCATTAAATGCACTGTAGCAGGAGTGTAAACGTCTGCTATGTCAGGCGCGTGTGCGGCCACGCGCGCGTGATAACCGTCAGCGGAAGCGTTGCTTGACACGTGGTGTCGCATAATTCGCTCTTTTTGAACGTGATGATTTAGTTTCCATGTTGCATTAATTGCGATCAGTATATAAGGGGAAACCGTTCGTGGTTTCCCCTCACTTGTTCAAAATTTCAAAAATTCCGGTGAGAGAAAAAGTTTCCTCTGTCTTCTCCGATAAGATTTTCTGAAATTCCGGTGAGGTGGTTTGAGTTTTTAGTACTCATTTCCTTTTCTTCTACATTTCTTATGGCTGAACCATCAAATCCACACAATGTGGAGGGTGAAAACCCTGAACAGCCGGTAGCAGCGGCTGATGAAGATGAAGATGATGACGGTGGTGCTCCCGGTGGTGGGTTACCAGTACTGAAGTGGTCGAAGGGTGGTTTTAAGACCCTAATGACCTCTGTACAGATGGCAGTTGAGTGGGATGCCACTTACCCACAAGAGGGTGACACTGGTGTCGATGCTCCGGCCGGCTATATCACCCTGTGGGCTGATTTTTTTAACGATGGCAACCTCCGATTGCCGGTGACGGTGTTTGTTGCCGCGGTGTTAGAATACTATCATCTCCACATTTCCCAACTGAGTCCATTTGGGATGTTCCGGATTAGGAACTTTGAGTATACTTTTCGTGCCCATGGTTTGGACGTTACCGTTGAGAACTTCCTACGGTTTTACCAGTTGACGGTGAACACCGGATTTTTTTCCTTTAATCAACGACATGGGAGTTTGAAGTTGATGACACCTCCCAAGGGTGTGACCCACTGGAAGAAGAAATTCTTTTACGTTAAAGCCTGTGCGGTCTATGCCCATATGACTTTTCGGAACGTAAATGTGGGTGTTACTGGTGAGGATATTCCTGTTGCCACCGCATAGACTGTGGATTGGCTCTCTAGGCTGCGGCCTATTGAACTCAAGAAATTGGACAACAATCAGCTGTGGGTGTTGCGAATGATGCTCAGTAGGCCAGATAGGAGGGCAAGGCCCGTTCTGCGGGAAAAGAGTGGTGGTAAGCCTGTTACTCTTGATTGTTTTCCTTGCTTTGTTATCCTTTTAGTAATGTGTATGTATTTTATCAGAGGATGCGGTCGGCCTGTGGAGGATGTTTGAGCCCGATTTTGAGGGCAAAGTTGAGCTGATTCCGTGTGATGTACGGGAAGGTTTTAATTGGGAGATTGTTGGCAACTTCCGCGTTCCCACACGTGATGTGATGAATGCACCCGTGCCAGAAGGCGAAGGTATTTTCTAAGTTGCTCTTGTTTTCAAGGTTCTCCCTTGTAATCTATTTGCTTGATTGCTTAAATGCAGGTACCCTTGGGGATCTTGGGAAGTTTGAAAAACCTGTCCCCAAGAAGCATGTGGAGAAGAAGCAAGTGAAGAAAACCGCGCGGGGTCGTGGTAAGGAGAAGACTGAGGGTTCTGCCACCCCTCCTTTGGTGTCACAGGCCGCAGGTACCTATCGTTCTTGTTACCGCATATATACCGATTACGTGGTAGTATCTGACACCCTTGAGGGTTTGGGTGTTCCAGGTGGTGGTGCGGCTGTAGGTGGAACTGCTGCGGGTTCTACCGTTGCGGGTGAGAAGAGGAAACCGGAGCAGACGGCTGCTGGTGCCTGTGAACCGAAACGTCGGAAGTTGCAGTCCAAGAGGGCTGGTCCGACACAAAAGAAACCTGCGGTCACTGCTGGTAAGTGTATAACTTTTGCAAGTGTTTTTGTATGCACAACTTGTTTTCTGATAGTTGGTGCTTTCTTTGTATTGTAGAACCGCAAGGTGAATATTTTTCTTTCTTTGATGCTCCCTTGTCTCCCTCGCATACCACAGCTGCGGATGCAGGGGTACCGAAGGAACCTGCGGCACCTTTTGTTAAGGTGGTTCCTGATCCAACCGTGCAGGTGGAGAGGACTGTGGAGAAGGACGCGACCCAGATTTTCGATACCGTTGATTCCTCCAACAATCTGATCTCTCCAAATGATGGTGATAATTTGGATCTACGGTTTTCTGATGCTGGGAAGCAGAAATCGGATGCTGAGCCGCAGAAATCTGATGCTGAGCCGCAAAAGTCTCCGCAAAAGTCTCCTGCTGGTGAGAAGGTTACTGGCTCATCTTCTGGTGGTGCGGGTTATGATGGGCCTCCGATTCAGCCTGGGGAGTCTGAATTGGAGTATTATTACCGCACCTACACGCAGGATCGAGGTACAAGTTATCACCGACCCCCCTGGACTGTTTTGCAGGGGGATGATATTTCCAACGATCCCTCCGCTTGTAGGGAAATTTTGGGTGGCCTGGGCACCCCATTTGAAGTTGATCGCGCTCGTGCCGCATCCCCTGAACTTCGCATCAACCAACTTTCCACCATGCTTGTGGGAAGTTCCATAGTGGCGAACGCCATTATGGAGGACTATAAGTTGTTGAGTCGGAGGGAGGAAGAAGCTGCACGGATGCGGGCTGAGGCGGAAGAGTTAGTGAGAGCTGCTCGTTTGGGTGTGGAGCAGCTTGAAAAGGATAGGGCTGCTTTCGAGAAGCAGAAACAGACCGCAGAGTGGGCTGCGACTGCTGAGCTGAAACAGGTTCGTACTCTTGCTAAGTTACTTTCTGATGAACGCAAGAGTTGGAACGAAAAACTTTCCAATGAGCGCAAGACATGGAAAGAATCTTGGGCTAAACAGAATGAAAATCTGTTTCGTGCTCGCCAGGAGTTGACGAATGCCAAGGCAGCGAATGCTGTTTTGGGCAAAGAGAAAGCTGCGGCTGAGGTGATTGCGGTTAAAGCCCAGCAGGCGGAGGCCCGGGCTGTAAGGGCGCTTGAAGAGGCCAAAGAAGCGGGGGCCCGTGCTGCAAAGGCCTTTGAAGAGGCCAAAGAGACGGAGAGCCGTGCTTCTAAGGCTCTTGAAGAGGCGAATGCTGAGCGCACCCGTTTGAATCAGGTTGTTGGCAGCCTTCAGGTATGATTTGTTTTTCCTGTTTTATCTTTCCTTCTGCCTTTCCAGAATTTTTACTAACTTTGTGCAAACTGCTTCTTGTTTTTGAAAGGTTGAGGTGTAGACTCACGAGGCCAAGTTTGCAGACCTTACTGCCCGCGTGACTGTAGCCAAAGAGCGGGCTACTGAGGCTGTCGAGGCTGACCGTGAGTGGATGCGGAGTCACGGTATTGGACATGTAAGTATCCCGTGCCTTTGTATTTACTTGGATTAGCATGTGAATCTTATCGTTCTTTTATTGCAGATTGTTCAGGCTATCATGGATGCGCCTGAGACCACAACTGGCATAGACTTGATCAAGCAGCGTGCTCGTGATGCTGCGTTTAAAGCTGGTTATAGCCGCTGTATCGGTCATATAAACGTCATGTCTAAAGGCGGCTATACTAAAGAACGGTCCGGGTTTCGTGACGTGGACACCGAAGCGCTTCTTGAGGCGGCCGTTGCATCCTTTTATGATACGTCTCTCTCTTGTGTGGAGAAGCTTGATGAATGCTTAGAGGCCGCGGATTATGTAGACCGGATGCGGATGCTATATGCTGACGCGGAAGACGCAAATACTGCTGGTGGCGGCCAAGATGGCGCGGGTACCAGTGGTACAAAATAGGACGTAGGTTGGCCTGCGTGCCCTTTTTTCCTCTTTGTATATTTTGGAACTTTATGTAAATCCATTATGCAACCATGTGGGTGCCTGAATTTTTTGAATATAAAGTTTGTTGCTCAATTTGTACAAGTGTTTTTACTTCTTGCATGTTTGAACGTGTGTATGCGGAACTCTACCCATTGTGAATGGGGTTGAGTATACTCTATACCGTTGTCGTATGAGTATGCGTCAATTCCATTGCTTGCCTTGTTAGGTTTTAGGAATTGTGTAAGTTTTGTAAAAACTTGTGTCCGGAACTCTACCCATTGTGAATGGGGTCGAGTATACTCGATACCTTCGTCGTACGAGTATGTCAATTCCATCGTTTGCCCTGTTAGGGTTTAGGAATTGCGTAAGTTTTGTAAAAACTTGTGTATTTGGCCGGATAGACACTTAATGTTTTGCCTTTGTTGGCCTATTACAATATTTGTGTGTGGTCAGCACTTTGTGTGGGTATCGCGAATGAAGATTTTACCAATCTGTTTTTTTGCGGATACCGCAAAGTGGAACACGCATTTGTAATAGTAGTAACAAACAATATTGCATTGAATTGCTCGTTTATTTATTTGCAAATGGCCTGCGGCCCGATAGGTTACATGAAAATGTAAAAAACATGGCTTACATGTAGCAGCGTCTAAGCTGTTGTGCATTCCATGTGTGTGCGATAGTTTCGCCTTCTAACGTTTGTAACTTATACGCGCCTTTGCCCAAGACCTCTTTGATGAGGTAGGGTCCTTCCCACTTGGGGGCGAGTTTTCCTGGGTGCTCAGCGTTAGATGCTTCGTTATCGCGTAGGACGTAGTCTCCCGGGTTAAATTTACAAACCCGCACGTGTGAATTGTTGTATTTTTCAAGCTTGGTTTTGTACTTGGCCTCATTGATGGCAGCGTTTTCGCGCCTTTCTTCCAAGAGGTCTAAGTCAAGTCTGCGTGCTTCATCGTTGGCTATTCTGTTGATGGCCAACATTCGAGGTGAAGGAAGCCCTACTTCCGCGGGGATTACCGCTTCTGAGCCATAGACCAGGCTGAAGGGCGTCTCCCCATTGCTTGTTTTTGGGCTTGTTCGGTGAGCCCATAAGATGCTTGGGAGTTCATCGACCCAACCATGCCTGGCTGTTCCCAACCTTGCTTTGATGCCTTCAACTAGACTTTTGTTGATACTCTCAACTTGGCCATTCCCTTGCGGGTGTGCCACGGAGGAGAATATATGCTCAATATGTAGTTCCTCCAGCCATTTTTGAAATTCGTCAGCAGCAAAGTTGGTGCCGTTATCGGTAACGATGCACATTGGTAGACCGAAACGGCAGATGATGTGTTCCCAAATGAACTTCCTTGTTATCATAGCAGTGGTTAAGGCAAGTGGTTTTGCCTCTACCCATTTCGTGAAATAATCGACCGCTACTATGATAAACTTGACTGCACCTGGTGCGTTTGGGAATGGTCCGACCACGTCAATTGCCCATTTCTGAAAGGGCCATGCGGTGGTGACCGGGATCAAGTTGTTCTTGGGGCGCAAGGTCTTGGGGGCATGCCGTTGGCAATTAATACACTTGCGCAGTTCTTTGACGGCATCCAGGTGCATGCCGGGCCAGTAATACCCAGCATTCATGATTTTTGCCACTACCATGCGTGGTCCTGCGTGTATGCCGCACATTCCCTCGTGTATCTCTCTGATGAGGTATGTGGCATCTTGGGGGTCTACGCAGCGTAGGAGTGGTCCCAGGTATGATTTTCGGTATAGGATACCGTCTCCCATTTGATAATGGCACGCTTTGTATTGCAACTTGCGTGCCTCTGACTTGCTTTCGGGAGTCACACCTGATTGCAGGTATGCAATGATCGGCGTCATCCATGATGTTGTACCGTATTGGATGACATTGACTTGGCGCAGGGGTACTGAGGGATTCTGCAGAATTTCAATACGTATCTCCTTTGCTAAGTGTTGGAAGCTAGTGGACGCGAGTTTTGACAGTGCGTCCGCGGATTTGTTTTCACTTCTGTTGATATGACAGATGTTGAAGGAAGTGAATTTTGATTTTAGTTGCAAGGCTTGCTCGAGGTAGAGGATCATGATATCCCTTTTTGCGGTATAGTCACCGCGCACCTGACCTGCAACTAACAAGGAGTCGACGTGTGCTTCCAGATGTTGTACGCCGAGCTTAACTGCTAGACGTAGCCCTGCCAATAGAGCTTCATATTCTGCCTCGTTATTTGTGCTTTTGAAATCAAGGCGGATTGCATAGGTAAGCTCCTGGCCGTCGGGGCTGACGATTCGCAGACCTGCTCCCGCTCCTTCTTCGTTGGACGCACCATCGATAAAAAGTGCCCATATTTCTGAAGATGGTGGCGGTGGTGCAGGGTTTTGTTCTTGTTCGCATTCTTGGATGCGATTTGCTGGCACCTCGGCGACGAAATCTGCCAGGACCTGGCCTTTGATTGCGGGGCGCGGCCTGTAGTTTAGCGTGAGTGCGCCCAGCTCAATTGCCCATTTTGCTAACCTCCCAGAGATGTCAGGTTTGGATAGGATCGGTTCGATCCTGTAGTTGGTTAACACCGTGATGACGTGATTTGCGAAGTAGCGTCGCAACCGTCTTGATGCGTGTACTAGTGCTAGTACCAACTTTTCCATTTTTGAATATCTTGTTTCTGGGTCGTTGAGCATTTTGCTGATGTAGTAGATGGGTGTTTGAACTCCGTCCCGCTCCACTATTAGTACCGCACCCACCGCATTGTCTGCGGTGGATAGGTATAATATAAGTGGTTCGTCTTTGCGTGGTGCGGTTAGGGTTGGGAGTTGTATCAAACACTCCTTCATTTCCCGGAAGGCATATTCAGCCTCTGCGGTCCAGTTCCGCAGGGTCTTGATGAAAGGATAAGATTTAGCTGCATGATTGGCTAAGAATCTATTTAGTGCGGCTAGCCTGCCGGCTAGTCGTTGCATCTCTTTCATTGTTGAAGGCGATGGCATGCGGTCGATCGCTTGAACTTTTTCCAGGTTTACCTTGAATCCATCTTTGGTTACGATGAACCCAAGGAATTTGCCTTCTTCCATTCCAAACGAGCATTTCCCTGGATTGAGCTTCATATTGACGCTTCGCAGAGTTTGAAATGTTCTTTCGATATCAGTGAGCATGGTATCCTCTTCCATGCTCATGACGACCAGGTCGTCCATGTAGATTTCGACACTTTTGCTGATTTGCCCGCGGAAAGTGTCGTTCATCAGTTTTTGATAGGTTGCGCCCGCGTTGCGCAACCCAAACGGCATTTTTGTATAGCAGTAATTTCCGGTAGGAGTGCGGAATGCCGTTTTGTCTTCATCCTCGATTCCCATCTGTACCTGGTGGTATCCTTTGTAACAATCGAGGAAGCACTTCCATCGAAATGGTGCGAGGTTATCGACCTTTTCGTCGATTTCCGGAAGTGCGTAACAATCCTTGGGGCAGGCTTTGTTGAGGTCTTTGTAGTCGACGTACATGCGCCAGCCCCCGGATGGTTTTTCTACCATGACTGGGTTGGACAACCAAGTCTGGTACTTGACTTCCTGCAGGATGCCTGCGGAGAGCAGTTCTTCGACCTGCTCACGCATCGCCTGGTTTTTTTGCGGATCTAAGGTGGCGTTGGCCTTGGATCACTGGCTTGATACCTGGTAAGGTATTCAAGAAATGTTGCGCAATGTCGCGTGGGACCCCGGTCATGTCTGCGGGTGCCCACGCAAAAATATGTTGGTTTCTGAAGAGCAGCTGCTTCAGGTGCGCTTTGGTGTTGGGGGATGAGGCGTGGCCCAACGTGACCTTTTGTTCTGGGTACTTTGCGTTGAGGACCCATTTTTCTGGTTGGTTGTTGGGGGTTGGCCTTGCTATCTTGGTCGGACGCAGTTCGTCCGACGTCATAACTTCGCGACGTGCATAGATTATCGCGACCCCTGTTTCGGTTGGGAAACCGATTGCAGAATGGGGTACAGACGTAATCATGTTGAAATCACCTTGGGATTCTCTCCCAAGGAGCACGTCATATTTGGAAGTATGAGGTAAAACCATGAAGTTTACCTCTTCTGTTCGTGTATGCCTTCCGTTGGTAAGGCGCACAGGAAACGTAATCTGGCCCAGGGGAAAGACAGTTTCCCCTGCGAATCCGGCCAACGGGTAATCCACTGCTTGCAACCGATCTTTGTCTTCCTGATCGAACTGGTTGAAGCATTGCTCATATATGATATCAGAAGTACTGCCTGGGTCGATGAATAATCGCTCGGTGCAGTAATGAGCTAGTTGGCCGGTGATAACGACGGCGCGCCTGTCGCGCGGACCGCCTCGGACTTTTGGGAAAACGACTTGCTCGTCTTTCCAGTCATTGTTCGGTCTTCTTGCCGCCTTGCGCGGCCTTCCTTTGCCTCCAATGGGTTGAGGCCACATACATGGTCCTCTTCCTGGAGGAGGTGCCCTCGCCATGGGGGGTGATGCGTTTGGTGGCTTTGTGTCCACCTGGCAACAAGTGTTGCAGCTTCCCCTCCTTTAGGGCTCGCTCAATCTCCAGTCGGAGACTGATGCAGTTATTTGTTGTGTGGCCTGAGTCTTTATGATACTCACAGTAGAGAGTGAGATCTTGATTTTTCTTGGACTTCATTGGTTGGGCCGATCGCAGGGTCTGCGCATCCGTAAGGAGGACTTCGCTCGGCGACTTGGAGATCTCGGTCCAGTTGCGGTCCCGAGATTCTTTCTTTGACGCCCGGTTATCCCGTTGGGCGTTAATTGTCGCCCTTGCGTCAAACTGGTTGGTACGCGGGAAGTATGGTTTGGAATCGCTGTCGCGATTCGCTGCGTCCCGGTTGCGCTTATTGTTGCGCTTGGGTTCGTAGCGGGAGGTCTGACCTCCTGCTTGGGGCGGCGCCTTTGTGAGGTGCGGTTTAAGTGACCGCTGAGTCTGGGCGTATGTCTTGACCGCGGTCATGACATCCTCCCATTTTTTCGGCAGGCCGTCTTTGCCGGAGATAGTCATAACCATCTGTTCATCTCTAACGGCTTTGATGAAGTGGTTACGTGCCATTTGGTCGGCGACGTCGCCTATCATCAGGCACTCTTTATTGTATCGGACGACGAATGCTTCGAGAGATTCGTCGTCCCATCGATAGATATTCATGACGTCCATCGTATTGCGTACGTGACGTCGCTGCTGGCTGAAATGTGCGAGGAACTTTGCATGTAGTTCCTCAAATGAGGCCAGTGATCCTACTGGCAAAGAATCGAACCATGCCCTGGCCAGACCCGTCAGGGTCTGGGGGAAAAAATGACACAAGGTGGGCTCATCCCACCTGCCGTTGCACCCTGCGCCCATGAAAATATTCATGTGATCGTCCGGGTCGGACGAACCGCTGTATTTCCCAATGTTGAATGGGAATTTTGTGGTGGTGACATGGGCGTGTGCAATTCTTCGGGCGAATTTGGAGTTTTCGGCCGCGGCCCTGGGTTTGTAGGGTTGGTTCTCGGGGCGCTTTGCAGCGCGGAGGTATGTATTGCGGGGGTGAGTGGGAGGAGAATAGTTGCGTCCTCCCGGTCTGCTGCTGGTGTCATGCGAATCCCCGCAATATGTATGGTCGTCCGGGTCGGTACGGCCATAACCTTCATAATGGGGCAGCGGTCCCAGCCGGCTTTGGATGCCGGAACCGCGGTGGACTGTGGATTGCCGCCTGTTATCGCCTTGGGGGCCCAGGCGGCTGTGTATTGGGCCTCTGGTGCGAGACCCATATGAGGAATCGTCCTCATTTATTGTGCGGACCTCACAGTAAGAGGATCCGCGGTCTTCACGCCTGCTTCTGGAGGCTGGACGTGAGGGTGCCCTGCCGTCATATTGTAAAATACGACTCGCAGGTGTGTGTGGTGCCGGGGTAGGCCCGGCTTGTATTTGCGCTTCAGCGCAAGCTCGGTTATATGTTGCGGCCAGCAGGGCGGCCTGCTGGTCATACTAGGTGTGAGGGTCCATGTCCGGAGGGATCACAGATGCGTATTGTGATAGGTCGTGTCCGAACGTTAAGGATGGACGATGTGCCAATGTGGCCAGGATTTAGGTCTGGGGGAGTGGTCCCCGCATTCCCTGGGTTGGTGGGGAGTAGATTATCCCCGGTAGTGTTATGTATGCGATCTGACATGATCTTTTGAGAGGGAGAGGGATGGTACAAAAAAGTGCTTAAGAGTAGCGGTGGGCGCCAATGATGAAACAATGGTTAACCGGGCAGGGTTAACACACTGGTTTCGCCAAGAAGGGTTAATCCCTTCCTCTCGAGGATCGCTGGCTGGATCGCCTGCCGCTTGATCTCCTGCACAAGGAAACAAACCGTGACTCGTAACAAGGAGGATGGGGTGGGGGGTGCTCCTTGTTACCACTCTCCGGTGTGAGAATCAGTAGTCTGCTTGGGAAGCAAAGTATGATAGTAGTAGTTGTGAGAGAGTTGTGAAGAGATACCTCAAACCTGGTTTGGGGTTGGTATTTATAGCCGAGGAGTGAAGGAGGAGGTGGCTGGATAGACTGACGGCATGCTGCACCTTTGCAGGTGTGTCAGGCATGTCGGTTGTGGAGGTGATGCCACGTCAGTCTATCGCTTACGTAGACCTGACAGGCGGCTTCCATTGGTGCTACTTGCTCTGTGGTGTCAGTCCCACTTGCTGAGTGTACAGGATGCGGTGCGGGCCACATTGCTGTATGCGGTAACTGTAGACGTTCCGGCTTCTCACTCTTTGATCAAGAAATACGCGAGATGCGGTGCCAAGCCGCATCGTTGTCCGTGGTGACTATTGCTGTTATCCTGCTCCCTTGTATTGATAGAAGTGTTCACTGGATGCGGTGTCACACCCCCAGTATAGTACTTACTAGACTAGTGCAACCATGTGTTCTTCTTAAACCGAGAACAGGAATACGTACTGGGTCACGTAGGCTTTACGTGACGTGCCCTTCCCCGATGACAGTGGTACTTGTGGGGGGCTACGTAGGCTTTACGCAGCGTGTCCTTCCGACCCGGAAGACAGTAGAAGGTATTGGGTTACGTAGGCTTTACGTAACGTGTCCTCCCGACCCGGGAGACAAATGGAAATTACTGGGTTACGTAGGCTTTACGTAACGTTTCCTGACTATCCTGAGGACGATGGTCTATAGTCTAGTGAATGCGTAATTACGAGTAATTCTTTTCAACATATCCGACCCAATTCCCAACCCGGGAATCCCATGCCTTGGCTGTGTGAACTCACCTTGGTTTGCTCGGCAGATACACAAAGAGTACAGATAAGCTAGTAAACGGTCAATCACGTCCGGATTAGAGAAGAAACAAGAGTGATCCGAATAGGGATCTTGTGCCGTCAGGTTCCAAGCAAACGAGAGAGAGAAGTCGTCTAGGGTTGTGTGTGTAGATTGTTTTGTAAAAAGTGAGAATGGTTACAACATCCCTAAGTGTCATTCGGTTTAGGGAAGGATGGGCCGAACCCACCACTTGGGCCGCCCTATAGCTCAATTACAAGTAACACGGCCCAAAGGCCTTGTGCGGATGATGTGTGTGTTGTGCGATCCTTGTGCGGTTCAATACATACATACATACAATATAAACACAACACATTTTTCACAAAATTCACGTAACATTCATTAGTTCAAGGTATCGCATAGACACGTAACGTTACATTAAAGTGAGTCTAAAGTTCGAGTTGTCACATTATCCCCAACTAATTGGAAATTTCGTCCCGAAATTTGGTATGCACTCACTGAGGAAGCTAGGTAAGTTCAATCGTTCACTGGTTTTCCTGGGGTGTCACATCCTCCCCCCGTTGATCTGGAATTTCGTCCCGAAATTCCGAAGTAGTAGCTTCAGCCTCAGCAGTGGTTGCATTGGTTTCGAATAACTGGGGGTACTTTTCTGTCATCCTATCTTCGCGTTCCCAGGTGTACTCTGGCCACGTTTGGAGTTCCAACGTACTCGAACAAGAGGGATTCTCTTGTTTTTGAGGACCTTCACATCCCGGTCCGTGATTTCAACTGGTTCCTCGACGAACTGCAACTGCTCGTCGATGGTGAGTTCCTTAAAAGGAATGATGAGGGTTTCATCTGATAGGCACTTCTTTAGGTTCGACACATGAAAGACATTGTGAACTGCCCCGAGTTCAGCTGGTAGGTTTAATCTGTAGGCTACCTTGCCAATCTTTTCTATGATTTCGAATGGTCCGACGTATCGCGGATTCAGTTTGCCCCGTTTGCCAAAACGAACCACACCCTTCCAGGGTGAGACTTTTAGTAAAACCCGGTCCCCGACCTGAAATTCCAATGGCTTTCTACGCTTATCCGCGTAGGCTTTCTGACGGTCACGTGCTGCCGCCATGCGTTGTCGTATCTGTGCAATCTTTTCTGTGGCGTCCACTACAATCTCTGGACCCGTGATCTGACTATCCCCCACCTCTGCCCAACAGAGAGGTGACCGGCATTTACGCCCGTACAATGCCTCGAATGGAGCGGCTTGAATGCTGGTGTGATAACTATTATTATACGAGAACTCCACCAAAGGGAGATGCTTTTCCCAGCCGTTGCCGAAATCGATAACGCATGCCCGAAGCATGTCTTCTAGTGTTTGAATCGTTCGCTCAGACTGCCCATCCGTCTGAGGATGATATGCTGTGCTCATGTCTAATCGTGAGCCGAAAGATTTGTGCATTGCTTGCCAAAGTTCTGACGTGAATCGTGCATCGCGATCCGAAATGATGGAGATGGGCACCCCGTGCCTCGAAACAACTTCTTTAAGATAGATGTCTGCGAGAGTGGAGAACTTATCCGTTTCCTTTATAGCTAGGAAGTGTGCAGACTTGGTGAGTCGATCCACGATCACCCATATAGTGTCGTTCCCCCGCTGGGATCTAGGTAGGCCTGTAACGAAATCCATGGAAATTTCTTCCCATTTCCATTGAGGTATCTTAGGCTGCTGGAGTAGACCAGCTGGTTTCTGATATTCAACCTTGACCCTTGCACAGGTCAGGCATTTTCCAACGTATGTAGCGATGTGGGCCTTCATACTAGGCCACCAATAAGTAGTGCTGATGTCGTGGTACATTTTGTCCGACCCTGGATGTACCGAATAGCGAGACTTGTGAGCTTCATCCATTACAAGTTCGCGTAGACCGCCATAAAGTGGGACCCAAATACGCCCCGTTACATAGTAGGCGCCGTCTGCCTTCTGTTCCATTTGCTGTCGTGAGCCGCGTAAGGCTTCAGCCTTGATGTTTTCGGGCTTCAATGCTTCTGCCTGAGCATCTCGTATCTGTGCAGGAAGGCTAGACTGAATTGTAAGCTGTAGCGCTCGCACGCGCCGAGGTAAAGTGTCTTTCCTACTGAGGGCGTCAGCCACAACATTGGCTTTGCCTGGATGGTACTTGATAGCGCATTCGTAGTCGTTCAGCAATTCGACCCATCGCCGTTGACGCATATTCAAATCCTTCTGCTTAAGAATATGCTCGAGACTCCTGTGATCGGTATAAATCGTGCACCTGGTACCGTACAGGTAGTGTCGCCATATCTTAAGCGCGAAAACAACAGCTCCCAGCTCTAAATCGTGCGTCGTGTAATTCCGTTCATGAACCTTGAGTTGACGAGAGGCGTAAGCAATAACCTTGTCGCGCTGCATTAACACACATCCAAGTCCCCGAATGGATGCATCACAATAAACCACGAAGTCATCTGTGCCCTCTGGCAGAGAGAGGATAGGTGCACTGCAAAGCCTATCCTTTAGGTGCTGAAAAGCAGTCTCCTGGGGATCTCCCCAACGGTAGGTGACACCCTTCTGTGTCAGCAGTGTAAGTGGTTGCGCGATCTTGGAGAAGTCTTTGATAAACCGTCTGTAGTAACCTGCCAAACCCAAGAATTGGCGTATTTCCGTTGGCGTACATGGTGCAGGCCAATTTCTGATCGAGTCTACCTTGGATGAATCGACATGGATCCCATCCTTGTTCACTACATGGCCTAAGAAGTGGACTTCACGAAGCCAGAAGTCACATTTCGAAAACTTAGCGTACAGCTGTTCCTTCCGAAGGAGTTCCAAAATAAGGCGTAGATGCTGCTCGTGTTCCTCCTGACTCTTGGAGTAGATCAGAATGTCGTCGATGAAAACAATGACGAACTTGTCAAGATAGGGTTTGCACACCCTGTTCATAAGATCCATAAATACAGCAGGCGCGTTCGTTAATCCGAACGGCATGACAAGAAACTCGTAGTGGCCATAACGAGTTCTGAATGCGGTCTTGGAGACGTCCTCATCCCGGACTCTCAGCTGATGGTAACCTGACCTCAAGTCTATCTTCGAATAATAACACGACCCTTGCAACTGGTCGAATAAGTCGTCTATGCGTGGAAGAGGATAACGGTTCTTCACCGTCACCTTGTTGAGTTCACGGTAGTCGATGCACATTCTGAAGGTACCATCCTTCTTTTTCACGAAAAGTACTGGAGCTCCCCAAGGCGAAGAGCTTGGACGAATGAAGCCCTTTTCCAAGAGTTCTTGTAGCTGCTTTGACAGTTCCTCCAATTCTGATGGAGCTAGACGATACGGTGCGCGAGCTATGGGTGCTGCTCCTGGAGCGAGCTCGATTTGAAATTCGACCTGACGATGAGGCGGTAAGCCAGGTAAGTCTTCAGGAAACACCTGAGGGTAATCGCGTACAATTGGAATATCCTCCAATTTCTTTTCTTTTGCTGAAGCGTCTGTAACGAGTGCCAAGATTGCGGTGTGACCCTTCCGCAGGCACTTCTGAGCCTTCAAGAAAGAGATGATGCCAACCACAGCACCACTCTTGTCACCTTGAACTTCTAGAGGTTCCTGACCAGGATGTGGAATACGAATAATCTTCTCGCTGCATAAGATCTCTGCCTGGTGTTGAGATAGCCAATCCATCCCAATCACGACGTCGAAACTACCCAAAACTATGGGAATGAGATCGATAGAGAAAGCTTGACCAGCTAGGATAAGATTACAACCCTGAACTACGTGCGTGGCTTCTAGACTTTTACCGTTAGCTAACTCTACTACATGTTTGGTGGGTAAAAGTGTTGGTGCACGTTTTAGCAGTTGACACATTTTCACAGACATATAGCTTGTATCCGCACCCGAATCAAACAAAACAGTAACATAAATATTGTCGAGGAGAAACTTACCCATAACCACATTGGGATCGTTCACTGCGTCACCTCGACCTAGCACAAAAGCGCGTCCCCTAGCCTCGTTGCCATTATTGTTGTTGTTCCCACCGTTGTTGTTCCCGTTGCCCTGGTTATTGTTGTTGCGATTCTGGTTCAACTGAGGGCAGTCGCGTTTGAAATGACCTTCAGCCCCACACTGGAAACATCCCCGGTTCCCACGCTGTGGCTGCTGCTGCTGCTGGTTCTGTGGAGCTGGTTGTTGCGGTTGCTGGTTCTGATTCGCAGGCCGTGGACTCCTACAGTCTTTGGCCTCGTGCCCCATCTTGAGACACCTTTGGCAACGACCCTTGCTGCATGGGCCGCTATGGTGCCTGTTGCAATTGCGACACTTGGGGTGAAATCCCTGATATCTTCCCCGTCTATGACCACCAGAGGATTGCTGACTGGGACTCTGGTAGTGGTCAGTCTTCTGTTGCTGAGCTTGAGACTGAACGGATGCTGAACCTTTACTAGAATCTCCATCCCATTTTCTTTTGCTGTCGCTAGTAGTAGCAGGAGTAGCTGAAGGAGTGACTGTAGCCGTAGCGCTGACACGCTTAGGCAGTTTATTCTGATCCACTGCCTGGTCGGTGATGCGATGAGCGAGACGTTGAATATCCTGGATGTTATCGAGATTAGCCGAGGTAACATGGCTCTGGATCTCTGGCGCCAATCCCTTGAGATACATCTCAATGCGTTTGTATGGAGGGTCCACCATAGTTGGACATAGCACGGCCAGCTCATTCGACCGTTTAGTATACGCTTCGATCTCTGACCCAACCATTTTCAAATTATACAGCTCGTCTTCCAACTTGTGAATATCTTCACGCGTACAATACTCCCTCTTGATAAGTTCCTTAAAATCGTTCCAGGGTGTGGCGTTAGCAGCTGCCAACCCCAGAATTTGCACCTGCGCGTTCCACCAGGTTAGCGCGTTTCCTTCCAAGGTGCCAGTGGCATACTTGACCTTGCGAGCCTCAGGGCACTCGCACATTTCGAATACTGACTCTAGCTTTTCAAACCAGTGGAGGAGTCCCACTGCCCCCTCTGTGCCGCTGAAAGTACTTGGACGACAGTCCATGAAGTTCTTAAAGGTGCAAACTTGCTGCGCGGGTTGACCTATTGTGTACGAATAGGACGAGATTAAATACGAGAGTTAATGCAGGATCTAAGGATCCTAGTATGAATCTATACTGCAGGGTATACTACCTGCTTGAGCAGCTGCAAGTGCCGCAGCAACTTGAGCTTGAACGAGAGCCTCTAGCTGGGCTTGTGTCATGTTAATTCTTCCATACATGATCTTCATAGTAAAAAGTAACGTGAGTGAGAGTGGTTCGCGAGTAGGGCGATGACAGAAAAGTGTAAGCACGTAGGGATTCTCATGCTATAGTATCATGTGTATCTAAACGTAATGCGAGCAAAGTTCTAAGCAGTTCTAGCAAACAGGCAATAAACATAAACCTTATTACCTAGGATGTCGAGTCTTGCACGTGGAGTGAAGCGTCGTTGTGGATCGTTGAGAGCACTATTCTGGTTATAGTCTGGTTTTAATAAAAACGTTTTTCCCCATATTAAAACCAAGTTCTCTATAACCAATGGCTCTGATACCAATCTGTCACACCCCCAAAATCCACCCGCGGAGTACCACCGCTTGGAGGCGTGACATGACCAGGATCAAGCCACCAATTATATCAAACATAGTGTACAATAATAACCATAGACATAATTGATGTTCAAAACCAAACACTGTATATGTAGCGGAAGCATTTAAGTAAAACCCAAACATAAATGTTAACGTATGAAATATCATAAGTGTTTAGTAAGCATTCATAAATCCTTGTCCACAACGACCCGCTCCTCCTTGTGCAAGCTCCATATAGTACCTAAGGTCCTGCAAGGCATGCAGCAAATAATCAACAAACTAGTTGAGCGAGTTCACAGAAAGTAAGTTCGTAACAGTAACGCGCAAGTTCATCTAGTGGGGGCTTCCCATACAAGTATATACTATTTGTGAGGGATTCTCACGTTTATCCTTAACAATGGGGGATTCCCATTATAGTACTTATTAGACTAGTGCAACCATGTGTTCTTCTTAAACCGAGAACAGGAATACGTACTGGGTCACGTAGGCTTTACGTGACGTGCCCTTCCCCGAGGACAGTGGTACGCGTGGGGGGCTACGTAGGCTTTACGCAGCGTGTCCTTCCGACCCGGAAGACAGTAGAAGGTATTGGGTTACGTAGGCTTTACGTAACGTGTCCTCCCGACCCGGGAGACAAATGGAAATTACTGGGTTACGTAGGCTTTACGTAACGTGTCCTGACTATCCTGAGGACGATGGTCTATAGTCTAGTGAATGCGTAATTACGAGTAATTCTTTTCAACATATCCGACCCAATTCCCAACCCGGGAATCCCATGCCTTGGCTGTGTGAACTCACCTTGGTTTGCTCGGCAGATACACAAAGAGTACAGATAAGCTAGTAAACGGTCAATCACGTCCGGATTAGAGAAGAAACAAGAGTGATCCGAATAGGGATCTTGTGCCGTCAGGTTCCAAGCAAACGAGAGAGAGAAGTCGTCTAGGGTTGTGTGTGTAGATTGTTTTGTAAAAAGTGAGAATGGTTACAACATCCCTAAGTGTCATTCGGTTTAGGGAAGGATGGGCCGAACCCACCACTTGGGCCGCCCTATAGCTCAATTACAAGTAACACGGCCCAAAGGCCTTATGCGGATGATGTGTGTGTTGTGCGATCCTTGTGCGGTTCAATACATACATACATACAATATAAACACAACACATTTTTCACAAAATTCACGTAACATTCATTAGTTCAAGGTATCGCATAGACACGTAACGTTACATTAAAGTGAGTCTAAAGTTCGAGTTGTCACATTATCCCCAACTAATTGGAAATTTCGTCCCGAAATTTGGTATGCACTCACTGAGGAAGCTAGGTAAGTTCAATCGTTCACTGGTTTTCCTGGGGTGTCACATGCGGTGCTAGGCCGCATCGCTGTGGACGCTTCTGTTTTCATACACCAGATGCGGTGCCATGCCGCATCACTATACCGTTCTCATATTCCAGGTAAGTCCTCCATCACTGGACAGAATGGATTCAACCACTGTGTCGGTGCGTCCCCGCATGGACACAGGTAGGTTGTTAGCTAGTGGGGGTTTTGATAAGGGTAATGGTCACTCGCGGTCGATGCTGACGCGAGATCTGGGACCATACCCCTTCAGTTGGGGTGTGACATATGTGGATCTACACTTTAACCACATGGAGGTTATCAAGTAGTAGATTTTTTGGAGTTCTATGTATCTACACATATATAGTTAGGGGAGGGATCATGAGAAAACTTATCTTCATGAGAAAACTCGAGAAACCTATATCTAATCATTACTAAACCCTAAACCCTAAACTCTAAGCCTTAATTTCTAAGTCCTAAGAAATAAACCCTAAACCTCCAAAAAAAAAAAACTAAATCCTAAATGCTAACGCCTAAAAGCTAAAAGCTAAAAACTAAATCCTAAAACTAAACCCTAACCTCTAAATATTAAACCCAAAACCTTAAAAATTAAACCCCAAAAAAATTCAACACAAATATCAATTGTATGATAGAGTTTTCTCATAATCCTCTCCCATGTAGAAATACTATTTAATAGTGTGTTTGAGTTGTTATATACCTAAACATTTACATAATCAATGATATCAACATATTTTCTCAATGTGTGTATATATGGGTATCAGCGCCGTCTTAGGAGGTGGGCAAGCCGTACCCCCGGCCGAGGCACGAAAATTATATATATAGGGAAAGGATAAAATGAGAACCACCTTCGATCAGTTGTGAGAACCATGAAAACTAGGCCTTCCAAATGGTTTTTCAAAAAAAAAATCTAAAAAATCTTAAAAAATCACTTGTTTCAGGAAAAAAATAAAAAAAAAGTCCCATGCAAAAGTTTACATCAGGTGTAAAAAAATCATCGCCATAACAAAATTTACATCAATCGTAAATATAAAAACTAAACACAAAAGGAGAAACTCGATGTTGCTGTTGTTGTCGTTTTTTGATTCCAGCAACGACTAACCCATTCAACAATCAACATCAACACATGTCACTTCAAGTCTTCACGCCACCACAGCCACACCGACACCATCGAAATTGACGTCGACGGCCACTAAAGTCCAATCAAGGTATGTATTATAATTATTCTACTTTCTTGATTCACACAGTTTTGCCCTAATTTATAATTATTAATTTAGCCTAAATGGAGTGTTTTATTAAATGTTGAGCCCTTAATTGTGTGTGTTTTTGAATGTTGATCTTAAATTGCGTACGTTGTTATATGTTGAGTCCTAAATTGGATGTTTTATTGATTGTTAGACTTAGAAATTAGAATTGAGTATTTATTAATTGTTAGATAAGAGTACAAAATTGATTATTGGTTTTGAATTTTGAATTTGGATTTGATTTTTAGAAATGAGTAAACTGCAATTTTACCCCCTGGGGTTATATGAGATTGGCACTTTGAACCTCTCCCAGGGAAATTTCGCACTCTGATCCCCCAACTTATGAAAAGGCCTGCAATATGACCCCCTGCTGTCAAATAACTTAGCAGATCTGTTAAGTGGTATGTAAAATGACTATGTTACCCCTTCATATTACCCCCTATGGTTTGTTGTAAGCAAACGTATTACCCCTAGTGTTAAATGACTATACTGTCCTTTCTTATTACCCCCAATACTTTGTTGTAAGAAACAATATTACCCCCCGTTTTAAGTATCTCATTGCTTCTTTACCCCCTGCAGAAAACAAAACCATTCCCGCCAAACATTTTTCTTCTCCGGCGATCTTCTCATCTCCTCCAAAAATGTTTGACCATCCTGTTTTCTAATCCCACCTTACCCCCTGAATTAGTTGGTTTTTGGTGAAATTAGAACATTTGCAGTGTATTTCGATGTGATTATTGTTCATTTCGATTGATTTTTGATCAACTATAAACTGGTTTTCATAGATAAAATCAACCAAAAGTTTAAGAAGTTTGTTCACGATGTCTAAATCGATAAGGTTCAGTGTGATTTTAACGAGTTTGAACATGTTTCGTTGATTTAGGTGACTACCGAATAGTCGAAGAAATGCCTAAGTGAGTTCGTTGAACTCAATTGTGCATTTCATATATATTAAAAAGGGACAGTTGACTTTTGAAAGTCAAACTGACCATTAATAAGATCGAATGAAAATTTTAATAGGAAATGCGTAAGGTGGAATAATCGTATTAAATTATGATTTAACTAACCACCTTGAAAACGATGATGATAGTTTGACGCGTAACAAACTAGGTGGAAGCTTGGGGAAGGAAGGAAGCGGGTCAAACGAACTAAGAAGGAAAAGAGAAGCATAGTTTGGATGCGAGGTAAGTGAAGCTTACGCCTTTTTATTTTTATTACAAAATACTTGATTTCGAGCATTGCATCTGAATTATATTAAGTAAATGAAACATGATGTTCCGGCACGATATAATGCGATTCGGAAAAAGTGAGAAAGGTAAGAAACCATAAATTATGGTGAAAAGGGTAAAAACGGTCAAATAGTAATCCGGACATGGATTAACGATTAGATAAAGGGATTTGAAAGGACACCATTTGGCATGAGTCATAACGGGTCAAACAAAAGAAGAAACGATTTTCAAGTAAGATGAATTCAAAAGTAAACCGGGATAGGTTAAAGGGGTGAAATGGTAATTAAATGCCATCTCGTAACGATAATTGGTCATTTCGACTAAACGGGTCAAATGGTGTTGTTAACACCATCTGTCAATAATATTTGATGATCGCTTGTTGAGTTTTGTGATAACAGGAATTAACACATGGTTCGCGTTGCTATTAACTAGAAATTAATAGCCAAAGGTATTTAAACGGGTCAATCCTATGACCCGAGCCAGGTACGCATGTTCAGAATTATAGCTAAAAGCGATATTTTGGTCAAATATTAGCGAAAGTCCTTCGTCGCAAAAATGAAGGACTAAAATTGACCAAAAAGCCCTTGAGGGGTAAATAGGGCAAACAACCTTTAAGAGTTGTTTAGAAATAAGCGTTTTGTTAAATTGAGTCCTTGAGATACGTATAAAAAATGGAGATAGGATGTAAACTAAAAAGAAGCGTGATTTAAGCTTGAAAATGTTAAATATCCATAACGGGTCAAAATAAGTAGATATGCAAAACGGGTTAAGAATTGCATAAGAACCCGTAATTTGAACCTTGAATATTAGTAAACTGATATAATGTGATTTGCATGATATTTCAAAGATAACCAACAAGTTTGTTTGATCAAAACGCAAACGGGTCAAAAAGTGTCAAAATTGAATTTCAAGCCGAGAGCTTGAAATTCTAAAATTTTGTGAATTTAGATGTCGGGCTTTTACTCCATGAGACGGAGAATTAAATTACGGTCGCGCAGTAAAAAGAATCACGCGAATCGGATAAGTAGAACAAACGTTATGCACATTTAAGTTTGATTTTTTTTTGGAAAAACTGGTGCTGGGGAAAAATGCAGGTGCAGAAACAAACCTGCTGGAAAATAGCTTCCCCCGCGGCACGCGACGGGGTGTGCTGATCCGGGCGCGACACGCGGAGCCGCTCGCGGCCCGCGAAGGATATAGTAAAGTCTCTCGCGTGGCGCGAGAGACACAGTTCCGAAAATTTTATTTTCTTTTCATTTGTTTGATGTTAGAACTTGGTTATACACATTTTTAAGCTACCAAAACTAACTTCTATGTTGGTTTTGGATTTAGGTGGTACTAGCAAGCTCTCGGATGCCGATCAAGCAATGGACAAAAACCGATCACCCGTCTGAACAAAGCTTCCGCGTTAATCTAATATGTTTTTGTTTTTAAGTAAACTATGTAAAACACTTGGTACTATATTTGAATATTATAGACATGTAAGAATGTTAACTTGGAAAAGTTTTTGTAAAGTCGCATTTTAGCATAAAATGCATATTTTATTATTATAATCTTGATAAACTAAGACGGGTGTTACAAGTTGGTAATCAGAGCTCATGGTTAAAGAATAAAGTGTGTTTGGTTCGAGGCTTGATCGCAAATCCGGTAAGTACATGTATGTTAATAGTTTAGTATGATTAAAGTGATGTGAACAACACATAGGGTTATCGTGTAATACATGTTACCCCAATGAAAATGATTGGTATAGTTAATGAAATCACGTGCGTTGACACGTACAGTAAAAATCCTTGTATTACAATACGGGCGTTTATTAATGTCGAAATTACTGACTTTTGTAAATGTTTAGTTGAAGGATACTCACATTGAAGATGGCAAGAATGTAACAAGTGACGGACATGACAGAGGAACGGTCCGAAATACGACAAGTAGAGTATGCTCATCAAGGACCTAAATTGCGTGATGATCGCGAACAAGGTTAATGACATGGAAAGCCCGATAGGGCAAGCATCTATAGGTGCACATTTTAAATTGATTGCACGAATAGTAATATGCAACAAATACATAGAGACTGACTGTTGCATATGTAAATTAAAAACTTGGAAAAACCTGAATAGAATACCTATCCAGGATATTATTTCCAAGAAAACTAAATAGAGGCGTTACTTACATGGGTTGTAATGTGAAAATTATAAAAGGGCATGTATATCAGGTTTTGATCGCTTACTCTGGCCAAGTAAGTAGTGAACACGTGGTACCATGAATTTTTATGATGGACATACTTACATCCGATGTAGTAAGGACGGGGTGAATGAGGCGAATTAAAAAGGTACCCAAATGAATCAAACAAGTAAGATGTTTGATAGTAAACGTAAACGTAAGTCGGATGACGGGAGCATATTACGTTAGGATAACGAGCCCGAGAGAAGGGACAAAGATTAAAGTAAACGGAAATACATACCGACTAATAGGAATGCTAAGGTATAGAGATAAAAGTTTGACTGTCACAGGTGATGAAATTCACACGGACAAGTCGAATGAATTAAATAAAAAAATAAAGGACTTAACTGAATAAAAACAATGGATTTCGCTAAGATGACCAAATAAATTAAAAACGACGTCTAAAACAATATAAGAATGGTTACTTGATGATAACCTTGGTAAAGATACTCGATGATGGGTAGGATTTTTGAAAGTATGCGTAAACCAAAAGATGGGAACGCGAAATAGAAAGTCAAAAGACTCGGATAAGGAGTCATTACTAAAAGACGATGAGAATTTGCAAACAGAAATTTTGATAACAGCGTTCAACTATTTTAAAAATTGAACGGATCGAATAAAGAACGAAGTTTAACGTTCATAAGTGATGAAACCTCACACAAATAAGTCAAACAAAATAAATAAAGTATAAAAGCTTGGTAGTACAAGTAAGCGCAAACCGAATAATGGAAGCGCGAAATATTAATGAACCTATGTGATGGGTCGTATAGGAATGTAGATAGGAAAAGCGCAAACTAGCGAAACAAGAATGTTAAAAACACTAAGATAAAGAACCCGGGTAACGGGTCGTAAAGAAGTATAGGTAAGAACCAGGTAACGGTAAGCATAGGACAAACCGACGTGTAAATGACGTTAGAAGTCATAAAGTCGGAAAGATAAATTCGAAAGGAAACAAATGTATCCTTAGACTACGGTCATGGCCAAATGAAATCCAAAAAACAAAAGTAAATAATTCTAAACATAAAAAGGGGTGCCTTGACGCCATATATATATATATATATATATATATATATATATACACACACACAATTGAATAAAGACTCGAATAGAAGATGGTCTACGGGATCATCATAACCTACAGGATTATAAGGAAAAAGCCTGCGAGGCTATGTGAAAGAACCTACGGGTCAATAATGTAAAACGATGAAACCGGTTGTAACTCCCCGCGTAAAATAATAATGGGAGGTAAAGTTAGTATAAAAATGATAAGTTTCACTAAGTTAATTGAATGGGTTAAAGCGAAGAGAATGTGAAAGGTCTGGTTGACAAAAGTGAAGAATTTCACTAAAACATTTAAACGGGCAAAATCGACAAAAGAATCCACAAATTATTTAAATTGTGTTACGTCACAAAAAGGGCGAAGTCATTACCGAAATGACAACAGAAGGGGATAAATCCTTGGACGTAAACTTCCTGATGTGAGAAGTTGACACGAGTTGACAGAGAAAACGTAAACTAAAAAAAAATTTAACACACATAAGGCCGGAGATGGCAAAATAGTATACCCGGATGACGTGTTATGAAGTGACGACGACTAATTAGTCTAGCCGGTAAAACTATTTAAAGTTAGGAAAATGTCATGACAAATACAAGGCGCTTGTTAATATAAGACAAGCGCGGGATAAACATGTTAACAGACTGATGAGACTAAGTGGTCGAGTTACAACTCGGTCAAAAAAAAGAGATAAAGATAAAGGATATAAGCTAAAAATAACGGCCCGCGAGGCCTTACACATGAGAGACGTACGCGTCAATATAAATGAAAACGTTAGATCAAAAGGAACGAATGAATGTCTTGAAAACGAAACTAAGTTCGTTTAGTCAAAATTAAAAGAATTACGTAAATAAGGTTTCGGGGACGAAACCACTTTAATGGGGGGTAGACTTGTAACAGGTTTGGTAATCAAACCTCGTTAATAGTAATGAACGGGTAAAATACTGTCAGTGGTAAAATTTAACCCGGTGAATATTAGGACTTAAACAAATAATCCTAATATTAGTAAAAAGGAGAATAAATGTTTTGAGAAAACAAAGTTACAAGGAGCCTTTTATAAACCTTGAATATTTGAGGGACCAAAAATGGACAAACTAGAAAGTGGATTATTAAAAAGAAAAAACTAAAACAACATACACACACAATGTAACACCTCGAAAATTCATGTCCAATAATGTATCGACATGTGTCATGAGCTTAAACGTGTAAAAGATTACTTTAGAGGGACTAAAGTTGACAAACAATGAAACTATGTGAATAAAAGGGTTCAAAATGTCAACAGTGGATAAATATACTTCACAATAGCCCTACATGATGTCTATACCCTTAAACGAATAAATTATGGATCATACGAAGCTAATTGTGAAAAAAAGTGAGAGATTACAGACTACAGGGGTTAAATGTGTCAACATGTTCAAAGTATACCTCTGAGTGACCTTTTAGCAAACCTGAAGCTTTGTAACGATTAATTATACTCACGAGAATAAGTGATAAAAATTTCACAAGGTTTCGATAAAGTATGAGAAAGTTATGACAATATTCGTATTCGAGGGGTTAAAAGCGTCAACGTTGAAATCTAGGAACTTACGGGTGATCACAAAGTTAACCGAGGACCTAACGAAGTTTGGTTAAGTCTTAAGGTCCTCAAAAATCAAGTTAGAGGGCGGAAAATGCAAATTTGGAAGTTAAAACCACGTTTGGAAGGACCAGGGACCTAAAGTGCAAAACTTGAAACTTGTTTGGCTGGTTCTGGGGAGCCATACCGGCCGCGTAAGCCCCTAAGGGATTCTTACGCGGGCCTGCCAGCAACAGAAAACATAGGCAGCTGCTTGTTAAAGCTATTAAACCGACTTAAAACCTTGTTTTTACATACCAGGGACTCCTCCACTGGTATTTCATGCATTAGGGATAGATGGGACCATCTTGGAACACTTATAGACTATGTTGGCACCATCTCATGCATCCTAAGTTGGTATATATAGAGCATTGTTGCAACACTTGGGACTTACTCACTTCATTCTCATTCAAGGCATATTTCTGGAGCTCTCTGGTCAGCAACCAAGTTTTCTTAGGCTTCCTAATCATGCATAGGTACCTTGTAAGTGTCCTTAACCTTCCTTAATTCAGTTTTGCTTAGTTAATTAGCTTAAAGTCAAACCGTCGTAATTAAGGTTTGACTTCGAGATTAATCCATATTTTTCCAGTCAAATCTCGAATTGAAAGTACCTATGAGTTGGTAATTATGTGGGTAATAAACCCTTAAAAGGGTACTCTCTGATTCCCACTCTAACTAGGTCAATTGTCGAGTCAAAGTTAATCTTAAAAAGTCAACAGAAAGCTTATTTTCAAATTAATGCATAATTAGCAATGTAGAAGCCATGCAACCTGTTTTATCTTTAATATAACTTGGTAATTAATGTAAGAACATGTCTAAACATGTTCAACCCGATAATTTTCAGTTTAAGCTCGGTTCGGAGCCGAAAGTCACAGAAGTAGACTTTTGCTTTGACTTTCAGTTCTGACCCATTAGAGCATAGTTTAGAAATGCCTTAGAGCTTGTTTAGGACCAGGTTTCATGATAGTATAACCCTCTGTGATTATACAACTTGGTTTATTAGTTACCCGATTCACATGCATGTTTCCATTAAATGCTTATATGTTGACTATTATGCCCGTATGACCTTAAAACATGATTTTTGAAAATTTTTAGTAAAAGAATAGAAACCTTAATTACTGATTTATAGACTTGTCCCAAAATTTTGACATTAGTTTGAGGTCTAGATCAGGAGTTATGCTCATTAGCGTAAATGAAAAACTTTTTATTAATTAAACGGCATAATTAGCGTATAGCCTATCTAAACCGAATTTTTGATATCAAACTTATTACCCACTTATGTAATATAATATTTTGGGATTTTTGAAGATTTTTATTTATTTTTAGGCCGAGGATAACATAGAGTTCTAAGCTTGATTCGGTTATTGTCGGTTTTGCTCTTTTGGCCTATAAAATGAGTTTTACAAATCCTTTTAATACCAAACCTTTTTCTACTAGTCTAATATGATAAATAAAATATTTTGAGCCTTCTGGAATAATAAAAATATCAGCTTTCCTTTAAAAACCCGGAAATAGCTCAAAATCGCCTTTTTAAGCGTTTTTAACGCATAGTATGTATTAAAACTATTTTAAACATATAAGGTTTGATGCCCACTGTTATTTTTAGTAAATTTTTATATTTTAACAGTAAGCAAAAGTTTTAAACTCAGATTCCAGTTTTGACCCTTTAAGCCTATGTGAAATTACCAAAATGCCCCTAAGGTGCAAAGTTGGATATAAATGATAAATTTCACACATAAGTAATACCCTACTGTTATAACTTGTTAAATTAAGTATTTTTACTGATTATATCAGACCTGTAACTCAGTTTGATATTTAAACTCTTTTATAACCTTTAAAATGACCAAAATGTCCCTACGGGGCATAGTTTGAGTTTAAATTCGTTTTGGGCATAATAGAAGATATCTTACTGATATCACAACATATTTTAGGAAACCTGTATATGACTCTTATGGTTACCCGTTATGCATCTTTCGCGTTCGGTTCAGATTATGTAACTAGTTTGCATAAATTGACCGAAACGGGTCAACCCTTATCATTTTTGTCTCAAAATCCAGAATGTGTTTAGTTTACCCATATTATACAAGTCTTCAAACTTGTCGGGTCTAAATCCCATTCTATTCCGGTTTTCGCTTCATCATGCGTTTTAAACCGTATCTTTCTTTAAAACTAACCGGTCTAAGTTTAGGCTTAATTAAAGACTCGTTAGGAATCTAATAGGTTATTATAAACCTTCGTTCCAGAATAGGAGACCCGGTAAAAGCTACGTGCACTTGCTTGTTGTGATTATTACTTGCAAAAGTAAATACTTTTAACTTATTTTCCCTTATACGGGCTTGGGGTACGGTATATAAAATACCGCTTGGTCGGGCATTGAATCTTTAATCGTATGATGGTTAATTTATTGAAATGACCCGTTTAAATTGTTTTGTTTGCTTAAAGCTATTGGGGGGTTAATGACCATGTCCCGGATATCCTTGGCATCATTCATTGAATGGCCACGACCTTAGCACGGGGTGTAGGCGTACACCCGCCTGTGCATATATAAATAATAAGGTATAACCGCCGGTTACGAGAATAACTCACCGCGGGATTATACCATGTGGTGTGTCTATTAATCTTTAACCCGGTATTCAGCCCGGGCAACTGAACGTATAATGAACATTTAATTCTTTTACAAGTTTATATATAAATAATTATCCCAAGTTATAAAAAGTTTTGTGCCATGTGCATTCAAATCAATTTTCTTAAACGTTTTCAAAATGAGTCAGTTAAATTGTATTTACCAATGTAAACTGACGTATTTTCCCAAAAAGGCTAAGTGCAGGTACTAATCGGAATAGGCTGGCCTCTCCTAGCATCACATAAAAGTCTCGCAAGCTTAGATGCCTTAAAGTCTATGGAACAAAGTTTCTTTTTATCTTTTGATCCGCCTGTGGATCTTTTCAGCCATGTTGTGATACTTAATATTACACTTTTATTCGGTTGAAAATAAATCTATCTTTTGCTTCCGCTGTGTATTTAAATTTGTGTTGTTTGACTATGATGATATCAACTACGTCACGATACTCCCCACCGGGCCCACCGGTAATACGTGGAAATATCACGGTGTGACAGGTTGGTATCAGAGCCAACACTGAGTGAATTAAACACTAGCCTTTTGTGTTTAATCTTAGTGACACAAATTGCACATTCCTAAATTTTCGAGTCTAGAGAAAGAACATAGGACAAATCCTGATTTGTTTTATTTTTGTCTTTTTATATATTCTTGTTGTTATCTTTGTTTATGTTGACAGGAACAAAAATGCCGCCACGATTCAGAAGAGGTAGAGACAAGGCCCCAGTGACGGGTCATGATCATGAAGCCGGACCTTCCCACCGGCGCACGCCATCCACAACTATGAGCACAAGTCCGCAAGAACCTTGGAGGACTTATATTGAACCAGGGAGGCGATCCGTCTCTCTAAGCTCATCACCATCTTATCTCCACTCCTTTGGGCCTCAGTCTGAAAATGAGCCCAACAACTCGCAACCTTCTTTTATACCTCTCCAGCGGTCCAATTCGCACCATTCCTTTGGCGACCCCACTCCTGTCTTCCAGAGCTGGTTCAACCCGACAAACTATATTGAAGAACCAGTGGGTTTTAACCCACTAAGGCCTGAAGACCACTTTTCGGGCGACAATAACATGGACGAGGACACCGATCCAGCTGAGCCACCGTCCGGAACCCCTAACCACCCCATCGAGATCTCCGATCGGTCATCCTTCCATGGATCACCTTACTGTGGTCCACATAGCTTCCAGGCAAAATTCGCCCAGTATGAATGGTATTTTACACCTTCCTACCATTCATCACCTCACCAGCAGCAGCAGCAACAACAGGAGGATCCCTCCGAGGATTCTCGTTTTTTGGCAGTCACTCCACCGCCACCACCACCAGTTGAGCAACCGCCTCCGGAACCACCGAGGTGAAGAAGATCAAACGCACGGATGTCCGTGCGAGGAGGAGTGTGTATTAGCACCCCTCAACCATCAAGTGGCAGCCACAACCCGCCACTCCACGAAAAACCGCAGATGGGAGGATCTTCAAACCCCGTCTCGGAAGTAGACTCTGCGCCTGTCGCGCCACCGTTGGGTTTTGGTAACCCAATTCCTGCATAAGCTGGTTCAGCGGCGTATAACCCATTTGAGCAGCCGGCCCACACCAACTACAACTATGCTGACGTTGACCCGTACTAGGCTGCATGGGACTACAACGCTCTTCATCCTGAAGGGCCCTATGGTGGTCCTTGGACTACTGGGTACCCACCTTATGTGTACCAGCAACCGCCACCTCTTCAACCTCTGCAGCAGCCGCCGCAGCCGCAACTGATTCCTCCAGAACGCTAACAAGGAGGTTCTTGAAAGATTGCACCAGGTTGAGCGGGAGGTTCAAAGGGATCGCAGGGAAAGTCAAGGCTTCTTCAAAGGTTTGGCAAGCCTAATCAAGGGGAAGTCCAAGAGAGGGGATTTTTGAAAATCCTTATTTATTTTAATTTATTGTAATCATGTCCCTGCGTGGACATTTATGTCTGTACTCAGCCCCTGCGTGGGCTTGTCTTTTTGTATTCTGCCCCTGCGAGGGCATGTCTTTCAGTTGACCCCTGCGTGGGTATGTTTATTTGTTTAGCCCCTGCGTGGGCATGTTATTTCTTTAGAAGTCCCGTTTAGGGCAAGAGTGTACTTGTTTAAATTTTTAATGGAATGGTTAGTTTAAATTTTCATTTTATTAATTACATGCATAAACATAAAATGTGAAATAAATGAAAATAACATTCCTATTATAAGATCTATCATTATAATAAAATGACAAAATCTAAAAAGGACAAGACCTGGCCATGTGTCACCTTAAGACAGGGCCAAGATGGTAGTTCCACAATTAGATTTAGATCCATATTAACATCTCAATTTAGGATTGTTCTGCATTAAATATTAAAACGAATCTTAAAGGTAAAACCTAGTCTATATGTCGTTGCGACATGGCCAAGATGGTAAAACCTACACAAAAGATTCCAATCCTTGTTAACATCTGAAAACATGTTAACACTCTTGGCAAGATGTGATTCGATAAAATCGTATAAGTCATCCTTAAATTGGGGTTTTCCAATTTCCCTTATTTATATAATTATCCCTTAAGGATGAAGTGCCTACGGGCTATAATTAACGTCCTTTGGGACTAAAGACAGTAGTAGCCTACAACTCCCTGTCAAGAAAAGGTAATGAACTTTGATTCAAACCTTAATACCTCGATTCTGTAAAATCCTGGTTTATAAATTAAATCTGTCCGTGTGACTGGGCTTTTTGTGCTATTATTAAATTGTAATCAAGGATTGTAATAAAGATCCTGAATATATAAATACTTAACAAATTAACCAGAATGGATATTAAAACCATGGTTAATAAATCATAAAAATACTGTAAAAGCTTCTAAATAAACCTTGTCAGTTATTTTCTTTTATGTAGCAATTAAAGCTACATGACTAGGTCAGAAGAGGTAAACAGTCATCCGGTGGAAAACCATGAAAATACTAAGATACGTGTGACCGGTGCGGAACTGCAAGCATTAATAGATAATGCTGTTGCAAAAGCTATGGAGCGGCAGTATAGCGAATCTAGCGGGACTCGAAGCAGAACCCTATCTACGCCGCCCTCTAAATCTGTCCCTAAAACTCATTCAGAAGCCCACAGCAAACCACCCTCTACCCAACCTAAGCCCAAGAAAGAGGATGTTCAACATTCCTCAAACCAACACAGTGTTCCATCCAAGAGGATAGTGTTTGATAATGAACCACGTGCCAAGTCCTGTACTTATAAATACTTTGTTTCTTGTAAACCCCGGGATTTCACAGGGGAAAAGGGGCAGTGGATTGTATGACATGGTTGGATGAGATAGACACTGTGGTAGATATCAGTGGTTGCGCTGATAAGAATGTTGTAAAGTTTGTATCTCAGTCATTCAAGGGTGAGGCCCTACCCTGGTGGAGGTCGTTGATTTAAGCTACCGGGAAGATTCCATTGTACAATCTGACATGGGATCAATTTGTTACTCTCATCAAGGAGAACTACTGCCCTCAGCATGAGGTTGAGAAAATTGAGTCTGATTTCTTATCGTTGGTTATGAAGAACCTAGATTGTCAAGCCTACCTTACAAGCTTCAACACGATGTCAAGGTTGGTTCCTTATCTTGTGACACCAGAACCCAAGCGGATAGCTCGGTTCATTGGGGTTTAGCCCCAGAAATTAAGGCGAGTGTGAAGGCCTCAAGACCAGCTACTTTTCGGTCTGTAGCTGATATATCATTGTCCATTACTCTGGACGCGGTCAGGCAAAGATCGCTAAGAAACACTGATGCTGAGAAAAGGAAGCGTGAGGATGATAACTCACGACGTTCGGATAAGAAACATAAGGGAAACAATGACCACAAAAAGAGTTCTGGATCTAAGAAAGATGGTCATCAGTCGGGTGATAAGCCCAAGTGTAAAATCTGCAAGAAGCAACATTTCGGGAAGTGTAGTTATAAGTCGAAATCCCAGTCACAGCCAAGGGCATGTGGGATTTGTAAATCTTCTGAGCACAAGACTCTAGAATACAAGAAGATAAAGGATGCAACGTGCTACAATTGCAACGAGAAAGGGCACATCAAGTCCAATTGCCCAAAGTTTGTGAAGAAGGCTGAGGAGGGGAAGAAGGCCAATGCTAGGGTCTTCCAGATGAACGCACATGAGGCTATCCAAAAAGACAATGTGATAACAGGTACCTTCCTCATAAATGATGTTTATGCAAGAGTGTTGTTTGATTCTGGTGCTGATAAGTCATTCGTAGACAATAAGTTTTGTGAATTGTTGAAATTGCCTGTTAAAACCTTAAGTGTGAAGTATGAGGTTGAATTAACCGATGGAACCATAGAAACAGCCTCAACTGTGTTAGATGGATGTGTTATATCCATTAGGAACCACTCTTTTCCATTATCCCTGCTTCCCTTGAAATTAGCCCGATTTGACATAGTTTTAGGCATGGATTGGTTATCTAATAACCAAGCCCAGATCGTTTGCAAGAAGAAGCAACTGGTGGTCAAGACTCTGTCTGGTGAGTCAGTTACCATTCAGGGAGATACCCAGTATGGAATACCTGAGCAAGTGTCTATGCTCAAGGCATCTAGGTGTCTGAAGAAGGGTAGTGTCATTTATATGGCACAGGTGACTATTGATGAGCAGAAGCCCAAGGTTGAAGATATTCCAGTCATTTCTGAATACCCTGAAGTATTTTCTGAAGAACTACCTGGTTTACCACCAGATAAGCAAGTAGAATTCAGAATTGACATCATCCCTGGAGCAGCGCCTGTTGCGAGAGCACCTTATAGGTTGGCACCAACAGAGATGAAGGAATTGAGGACACAACTAGATGATTTGCTAGCCAAAGGTTTCATTAGACCTAGTTCGTCTCCTTGGGGAGCGCCAATCCTATTTGTCAAGAAGAAGGATGGATCGATGCGTCTATGCATCGACTACCGTGAACTTAATAAGGTCACTATCAAGAATAGGTATCCTTTGCCCGGGATCGACGATCTGTTTGATCAATTTCAAGGGGCAAGCTACTTCTTGTAACACCTCGTAAAATCACGTCCAATGAAGTATTGACACGTGTAATGAACCCTAATGAAGTCAAACATTGAATTTTAGGGACTAATTTTTTGAAAAATCGAAAACTTTAAAGGACTGGAAGTGTTAGCATACCTAAAATAAGTTTCCAAATAACCTCTTACGATGTGTATACTCACAAATGTGCCACTTGATGATTAAGTGTAGCCGTTTGCGTAATTAATTGAAAGTTTGCGCGATGAAGGGTTAAAAACGTCAACATGTTAATTCTTACCTCTGAGTGACCTTTTAACAAACCGGGAGCTTCATAATATTTAATTATACTCTCGGGAATGCCAATTAATGGCCGTCTAAGGTTTTTATGCCTATAAGTAAAGTTACGCGCAACTTTGCAAGTTAGAGGGACTAAAAGCGTCAATATGTTTAATTATACCTCTGAATGGCCTTTTAGCGAACCCGAAGCATCGTGATGTTTAATAATACTATCAAGGATTCCTAATATGGATTAGATGAGGCTTCAATGCTAATAAATAATGAAATGCGCAAGTTTACGCAATAGAGGGGCCTAAATTGTCAACTTTTGAATCTACGCCATTCGGTGACCATTTAAGCAAACGCGAGCATAGTAATATTTAAATATATGCTTGGGAATACTTATTATGGGCCATGGAAGGCTTAGATATAATTAAACGGCATTTAGCGCTACTTTGCGCAATTAAGGGACTAATTGCGTCAAACTGCAAAAGTAGGACGAATCGTATGGTAACGGATCTTCCGGAATATGTCCATAAGTTTAACATACTGTATTTATCCTTTATATTGCTTAGATATAGGCTTAGAGGTGTTTGGTGCGCAAAAATAAACTTTTACGTCATGCAGGGACTAAAAGTGTCAAAAAGTGCACAAGTTTGCACTTTTGCGCATATCTCGCATTCTGAATGTCCCCGGACACCCAAAAATTTATGCAAGCACTAAAATATTTTATTTTAGTGTGTGGCATGATAAAATTCCATTCGTCGCGTAGTTTGGATCGTTTTTCGCGTCCGTTCGTGTTTCGTCGTAATTCGTCAAACATGTGACCGTACGGCCGAACAAACCGACATCCGACATGTTTTTGAGAATGTTTCATGTCCCCTATGTATGGGCATCATGGTGGAGCCTTGAAATGAGGATAACGGGCCTTATAAGTGTCAGAAAAGCCTTTTAACAAGTGCAGGGACTGAAATTGTACATTCTGGAACTATGTTTTGCTGGTTTGGACTTGCAGGCGGGCCGCGTAAGCTGCCTGGGTTTCCCTACGCGGGCCGCGTGGGCTGATCAGATGCAGAACAGCTGCAGACAGCCTGTTTATTGATGGTTTTTGTTCAAACTGGTTTCTATACTCACATTCTTCAATCTAGGGGCTGTCCAGAGTAATTTAAAACCACTATACATGTGTTTTGATCTGATTACCTTTCCCCGACACTTGTCGATCATCCGTGAGCTCTCCAAAACTAAAAATAGACCATATTTTTCCCTATTTCATTTGCTCATCATTCTTGCTTTTGGCTCTCTCCCAAAATCAAGGGGATCCTGATCTTATTAGGAACCTCATTCAGTCCTTTGGACTCTTGTAAGTACTCTTAACCTTTCTAAATTCGTTTTAGCTTAGTTAATTAGCTAAAAGTCAAACCGTCGTAATTAAGGTTTGACTTCGTGATTAATTAAAATTTGTCCAGTCAAATCATGAATTAAAAATACCTATAAGTAGGTAATTATGTGGGTAATAAACCCTTAAAATGGTATTTTCAGATTCCCACTCTAACTATGTTAATTGTTGAGTCAAAGCTTACCTTAAAAAGTCAACAGAATGTTTATTTTCAAATTAATGCATAATTAGCAATGTAGGATACATGCAACATGTTTGATCATTAATATAACTTGGTAATTAATGTAAGAACATGTCCCAACATGTTCAACTCGACAATTTTCAGTTTAGGCTCAGTTTGGAACCGAAAGTCGCATAGTTTGACTTCTGCTTTGACTTTCAGTTCTGACCCATTTAAGCCAAGTTTAGGATTGCCTTAGAGCTTCTTTTGGACCTATTTTCATGTTAGTATAACCCTCTATGATTATACAACTTGGTTCATTAGATATCCTATTCACATGCATGTTTTCGTTAAATGCTTATATGTTGACCATTATGCCCAAATGACCTTAAAATATGATTTTTGAAAATGTAAAAGGGTAGACACCTTAGCTACTGATTTATAAACTTGCACCTAAAATTTTACATCAGTTTGAGGTATAGATTAAGAGTTATGCTCATTAGCGTAATTAGAAGCTTCTTTAGTAATTAAATGGCGTAAATTGCATATAGCCTATCTAAACCCAATTTTCTATACAAAAGTTTGTACCTACTGTTATAAAATAATATTTTGGGATTTTTAGAAATTTTTATTTAATTTTAGCCTGAGCATAACTTAGTGTACTAAGCTTAATTCGGCTAATGCCGGTTTTGCCCTTTTGGGCTATAAAATGAGTTTTATAAATTCTATTGGCCCCAAACCTTTTTCTACTGATCTAATATGTTAAATAAAGTATTTTGAGCCTTCTGGAATTTTAAAAAATAGCAGCTTTCTATACCAAACCCGGAAATGGCTCCAAATCGCCTTTTTAAGCGTTTTTAACGCATAGTATGTAATAAAACCTTTTTAAACATATGGGGATGATACCTACTGACGTATTCAGTAAAATTTTATATTTTAACAGTAGGTGAATATTTTAAACTCAGAATTTCAGTTTTGACCTTTTAGGCCTATGCGAAATTACCAAAATGCCCCTACGGAGCATAGTATGGTTATAAGTAATAAATTTCACATATATATGATACCCTACTGTTATAACTTATTAAATTAAGTATATTTACTGATTTAATCAGACCTGTAACCCAGGTTATTATTTAAACTCTTTTACACCCTTTAAAATGACCAAAATGCCCTTATGATGCATAGTTTGGGTTTAAAACAATTTGGGGCATAATGGGAAGGTATCTTACTGATATCACAACATGTTTAAGGAATATTAACTTAGGAAACTTGTATATGACTCTTATGGTTACTCGTTACGCACTTTACGCGTTTGGATCGGCTTATGTAACTAGTTTACCCATTTTAGCCGAAACGGGTTAAACCATATCATTTCTGTCTCAAAATCCAGAATGTGATTAAGTTACCCATATTAAACAAGTACGCAAGGTTGTCGGGTCAAAAACATATTCTAAAACGGTCCTCGCCTTATCGTGCGATTAAACCGTAATCTTCATTTAAAACTAACCGGTCTAAGCTTAGGCTGAATTAAAAGACCCGTTAGGATTCTAATAGGTTATTAAAAACCTTCATTCCAGATATAGGAGCCCAGTAAAAGCTATCTGTACTTGCTGATTTGATACGGTTGGGATTAAATTTATATTTAGCTCAGGTAAATACATTTAACTTATTTTCCCTTATACGGGCTTGGGGTACGGTATATAAAATATCGCTTGGTCGGGTAATTGACCTTAACCGGTCGGTGGTTAAGTGTTGTCAAAATGACCCGTTTGAAAATGTTGTTTTGTTTGTTTAACGCCTTTGGGGGTTTAATGACCATGTCCCGGATATCCTTGGCACCATTCAAAGAATGGCCACGACCTTAGCACACGGGTGTAGGCGTACACTCGTGGTGCATTCAAATCAATAAAGTATAATCGTCGGTACGAGAGAAGTCTCGCGGCAGAATTATACTAAGTGGTATGTCTATTAATCTTTTACCCGGCACGACCCGGACAACTGAACGCATAACAAACATGTAATTCTTTTACAAGATTATAAGCAAATAATTATCCCGAGTGACAAAAAGTTTTGTGCTGTTTGCACTCAAATCAATTTTTAAACCATTTTTAAAATGAGTCAGTTAAATTGTATTTACCAGTGAAAACTGACGTATTTTCCCAAAAAGACTAAGTGCAGGTGCTACGCATAATAGGCTGGTTTCTCCTAGCATCAAATAGAAGTCTCGCAAGCTTAGATGCCTGAAGTCTGTTGAACAATGTTTCATTTTATTTCTGATCCTCCTGTGGATCCTTTACTTTCCGTTTGTAATACTTTGATATTACTTTATATCGGATTGTAATATATTTATCTTTATCTTTTGATTCCGCTGTGCATTCAAATTGTGTTGTTTGACTATGATGATATCAACTACATCACGATACTCCCCACCGGGCCCACCGGTGACACGTGGAAAATAGGGGTGTGACACTTCTCTAAATCGATTTGAGGTCAGACTATCACCAATTGAAGGTTAAAGATGAAGATGTACACAAGACTGCATTTAGGACTCGTTATGGTCATTACGAGTTCCTAGTGATGCCTTTTGGGCTCACTAATGCACCTGCCGCATTCATGGATCTCATGAATCGCGTCTGCAAGCCTTACTTGGATAAATGTGTCATCGTCTTCATCGACGACATTCTCATTTACTCGAAAAGCCAAGCTGACCATGAGAAGCACCTCCGTTGCATTTTGAAACTGCTTCAACAAGAAAAGCTCTATGGCAAATTTTCGAAGTGTGAATTCTGGCTTCGTGAAGTCCAATTTCTTGGGCATGTTGTTAGTGAGCGTGGTATCCAAGTAGATCCCGCTAAGGTTGAAGCTGTCATGAATTGGCAAGAGCCAAAGACGCCTACAGAGATTCGCAGCTTTCTAGGACTGGCGGGATATAATAGGCGATTTATTGAAAATTTCTCAAGAATTGCAGCACCCCTGACTCTACTAACTCGAAAGAATAGCAAGTTTGATTGGGGGCCTAAGTAGCAAGAATCTTTCGATATTTTGAAGCAGAAGTTGAGCAACGCTCCAGTACTGACGCTGCCAGATGGAATTGATGAATTTGTGATATATTGTGATGCATCACACACCGGTATGGGATGTATGCTTATGCAGAAAGGCAAAGTTATTGCCTATGCTTCGCGTCAGTTAAAGGTGCATGAGAAGAACTACACAACCCATGACTTGGAGCTGGGTGCCGTTGTATTTGCACTAAAACTTTGGAGGCATTATTTGTATGGAACTAAGTGTGTGATCTATTCTGATCACAAAAGCCTTCAACATCTGTTCAATCAGAAGGACTTGAACATGAGGCAGCGACGATGGATGGAAACTTTAAATGATTATGATTGTGAGATAAGATACCATCCTGGCAAGGCAAATGTAGTCGCTGATGCTTTAAGTAGAAAGGAGAGAGTGAGGCCTATAAGAATCAATGCCAAGAGCATTGAATTAAATAATAGTTTGAATGAAAGGTTGTTAGCTGCGCAGAAGGAAGCTGTATTGGAAGCAAACTATCCTGAAGAAAAGCTAGGAGTAACTGAAGAGCAGTTATCCTATGGCAAGGACGAAATCCTAAGGTTAAACAGACGAATATGGGTTCCAGTTTATGGAGGACTTCGGGATGTTATCCTCCAGGAAGCCCACAGTTCTAAATATTCCGTCCACCCGGGAGCTGATAAGATGTACCAGGATCTAAAGGCAAACTATTGGTGGATAGGCTTGAAAAAGTCTATAGCTACCTTTGTAGCCAAATGTTTGACGTGTGCACAAGTCAAAGCTGAACATCAAAAGCCGTCAGCTTTGCTACAACAGCCTGAACTTCCCACCTAGAAGTGGGAAATGGTGACAATGGATTTCATCACCAAGCTGCCAAAGACAAAGAAAGGAAATGATACTATTTGGGTGATAGTAGATAGACTGACTAAGTCAGCACATTTTCTACCCATTAAGGAGACTCATAGCTCCGACATATTAACCCAATTGTACATAGATAAGATTGTATCTCTGCATGGCGTACCAGTGGCTATTATCTCTGATAGAGATACGAAATACACATCACATTTTTGGAAAAGTTTCCAACAATCTTTGGGCACACGCTTGAATTTTAATACAGCTTACCATCCTCAGACGAACGGACAGAGTGAGCGTACAATCCAAACTTTGGAAGACATGCTTCGTGCGTGTGTAATTGACTTAGGTGGCAGTTGGGATAACCACCTGCCATTGATCGAGTTCTCCTATAACAATAGCTACCATACAAGCATTCAGGCTGCGCCTTTTGAGGCATTATATGGTAGGAAATGCAGAACGCCTATTTGTTAGGAAGAAGTATGAGAAGCTCAGTTATCAGGACCAGATATAGTCCTTGAAACAACGGACAAGATTGTCCAAATTCGTGACCGCTTGAAAGCTGCCAGGGATAGGCAGAAAAGTTATGCTGATAAAAGGCGAAAACCTCTACAGTTTGAGGTTGGTGATAAGGTTTTACTTAAAGTATCACCTTGGAAAGGAGTGACGCGATTTGGAAAGAAAGGTAAGTTAAGCCCGAGGTATATAAGACCATTCGAGATCATCGAATGTGTAGGAACAGTGGCTTATAAGTTAAACTTACCTGAAGAGCTCAGTGGTATTCATAATGTATTCCACATCTGCAATCTGAAGAAATGTCTGGCTGATGAATCGCTAGTCATACCACATACGGATGTGCATATAGATGAGAGCTTGAAATTTGTGGAAAAACCTTTGTCGATTGAGGATCGACATGTAAAGAAGCTTCGAAGGAAGCATGTGCCAATTGTCAAGGTTAAATGGGATGCCCGCAGAGGTCCCGAGTACACGTGGGAGGTAGAATCCACAATGAAAGAAAAGTACCCTCATTTATTTCAGTAAATCTCGAGGTCGAGATTTCTTTTAAGGGGGTGAGGATGTAACACCTCGAAAATTCATGTCCAATAATGTATCGACACGTGTCATGAGCTTAAACGTGTAAAAGATTACTTTAGAGGGACTAAAGTTGACAAACAATGAAACTATGTGAATAAAAGGGTTCAAAATGTCAACAATGGATAAATATACTTCACAATAGCCCTACATGATGTCTATACCCTTAAACGAATAAATTATGGATCATACGAAGCTAACTGTGAAAAAAAGTGAGAGATTACAGACTACAGGGGTTAAATGTGTCAACATGTTCAAAGTATACCTCTGAGTGACCTTTTAGCAAACCCGAACCTTTGTAACGATTAATTATACTCACGAGAATAAGTGATAAAAATTTCACAATGTTTGGATAAAGTATGAGAAAGTTATGACAATATTCGTATTCGAGGGGTTAAAAGCGTCAACAATGAAACCTAGGGCCTTACGGGTGATCACAAAGTTAACCGAGGACCTAAAGAAGTTTGGTTAAGTCTTAAGGTCCTCAAAAATCAAGTTAGAGGGCTGAAAATGCAAATTTGGAAGGTAAAACCACGTTTGGAAGGACCAGGGACCTAAAGTGCAAAACTTGAAACTTGTTTGGCTGGTTCTGGGGAGCCATACCGGCCGCGTAAGCCCCTAACGCGGGCCGCGTGGGCCTGCCAGCGACAGAAAACACAGGTAGCTGCCTATTAAAGCTGTTAAACCGACTTAAAACCTTGTTTTTACATACCAGGGACTCCTCCACTAGTATTTCATGCATTAGGGACAGATGGGACCATCTTGTAACACTGATAGACTATGTTGGCACCATCTCATGCATCCTAAGTTGGTATATATAGAGCATTGTTGCAACACTTGGGACTTGCTCACTTCATTCTCATTCAAGGCATATTTCTGGAGCTCTCTGGTCAGCAACCAAGTTTTCTTAGGCTTCCTAATCGTGCATAGGACCCTTGTAAGTGTCCTTAACCTTCCTTCATTCAGTTTTGCTTAGTTAATTAGCTTAAAGTCAAACCGTCATAATTATGGTTTGACTTCGAGATTAATCAATATTTGTCGAGTCAAATCTCGAATTGAAAGTACCTATGAGTTGGTAATTATGTGGGTAATAAACCCTTAAAAGGGTACTCTATGATTCCCACTATAACTAGGTCAATTGTCGGGTCAAAGCTAATCTTAAAAAGTCAACAGAAAGCTTATTTTCAAATTAATGCATAATTAGCAATGTAGAAGCCATGCAACCTGTTTTATCATTAATATAACTTGATAATTAATGTAAGAACATGTCTAAACATGTTCAACCCGATAATTTTCAGTTTAAGCTCGGTTCGGAGCTGAAAGTCGCAGAAGTAGACTTTTGCTTTGACTTTCAGTTCTGACCCATTAGAGCATAGTTTAGAAATGCCTTACAGCTTGTTTAGGACCATGTTTCATGATAGTATAACCCTCTGTGATCAGTGTTGCAGAAATCGGCCTAGGCAGCCGATTAATCGGCGCCTAGGCGCTAGGCGGTCACTTACTGCCTAATTTTGAGCTAGTCGGTCAATTAATCGGCCATGGTCAAAGTCAGTCCTAGGCGGTCAAAAATCGGATTAATCGGACTATATTAATCGGTCAAAATCGGTCCTAAGCGGTCAAAATCGGTCAAAATCAGTTAAAACCGAACCATACTATCTGAAACTTGAAGTATTTATGTGAATTTTGAAGTATTATTTGTATATTATTGGGTATATATATATAATTTTGAAAAAATACATATAAAAATCCCATTCCAATTAATCCCGGTTAATCCCGGTTAATCCCTAGGCGGTACCTCACCGCCCGACTAGCGCCTAGCGCCTTCTACAACATTGTCTGTGATTATACAACTTGGTTCATTAGTTACCCGATTCACATGCATGTTTCCGTTAAATGCTTATATGTTTTCTATTATGCCCGTATGACCTTAAAACGTGATTTTTGAAAAAGTAAAAGAATAGAAACCTTCATTACTGATTTATAGTCTTGTCCTAAAAATTTGACATCAGTTTGAGGTCTAGATTAGGAGTTATGCTCATTAGCGTAAATGAAAAGCTTTTTATTAATTAAACGGCATAATTAGCGTATAGCCTATCTAAAGCGAATTTTTGATATCAAACTTTTTACCCACTGATGTAATATAATATTTTGGGATTTTTGAAGATTTTTATTTATTTTTAGGCCGAGCATAACATAGAGTTCTAAGATTGATTCGGTTATTGTCGGTTTTGCCCTTTTGGCCTATAAAATGAGTTTTACAAATCCTTTTAATACCAAACCTTTTTCTACTAGTCTAATATGATAAATAAAATATTTTGAGCCTTCTGGAATAATAAAAATATCAGCTTTCCTTTAAAAACCCGGAAATAGCTCAAAATCGCCTTTTTAAGCGTTTTTAACGCATAGTATGTATTAAAACTATTTTAAACATATAAGGTTTGATGCCCACTGATATTTTCAGTAAATTTTTATATTTTAACAGTAAGCAAAAGTTTTAAACTCAGATTCCAGTTTTGACCCTTTAAGCCTATGTGAAATTACCAAAATGCCCCTAAGGTGCAAAGTTTGTTATATATGATAAATTTCACACATAAGTAATACCCTACTGTTATAACTTATTAAATTAAGTATTTTTACTGATTATATCAGACCTACAACTCAGTTTGATATTTAAACTCTTTTATAACCTTTAAATGACCAAAATGCCCCTACGGGGCATAGTTTGAGTTTAAATTCGTTTTGGGCATAATAGAAGATATCTTACTGATGTCACAACATAGTTAAGGCATATTAACTTAGGAAACCTATATATGACTCTTATGGTTACCTGTTATGCATCTTTCGCGTTCGGTTCGGATTATGTAACTAGTTTGCATAAATTGACCGAAACGGGTCAACCCTTATCATTTTTGTCTCAAAATCCAGAATGTGTTTAGTTTACCCATATTATACAAGTCTTCAAACTTGTCGGGTCTAAATCACATTCTATTCCGGTTTTCGCTTCATCATGCGTTTTAAACCGTATCTTTCTTTAAAACTAACCGGTCTAAGTTTAGGCTTAATTAAAGACCTGTTAGGAATCTAATAGGTTATTATAAACCTTCGTTCCAGAATAGGAGACCTGGTAAAAGCTATGTGCACTTGCTTGTTGTGATTATTACTTGCAAGGGTAAATACTTTTAACTTATTTTCCCTTATACGGGCTTGGGGTACGGTATATAAAATATCGCTTGGTCAGGCATTGAATCTATAATCATATGATGGTTAATTTATTGAAATGACCCATTTAAATTGTTTTGTTTGCTTAAAGCCTTTGAGGGGTTAATGACCATGTCCCGGATATCCTTGGCATCATTCATTGAATGGCCACGACCTTAGCACGGGGTGTAGGCGTACATCCGCCTGTGCATGTATAAATAATAAGGTATAACCGCCGGTCACGAGAATAATTCGCCGCGGGATTATACCATGTGGTGTGTCTATTAATCTTTAACCCGGTATTCAGCCCGGGCTACTGAACGTATAATGAACATGTAATTCTTTTACAAGTTTATATATAAATAATTATCCCAAGTTATAAAAAGTTTTGTGCCATGTGCATTCAAATCAATTTTCTTAAACGTTTTCAAAATGAGTCAGTTAAATTGTATTTACCAGTGTAAACTGACGTATTTTCCCAAAAAGGCTAAGTGCAGGTACTAATCGGAATAGGCTGGCCTCTCCTAGCATCACATAAAAGTCTCGCAAGCTTAGATGCCTTAAAGTCTATGGAACAAAGTTTCTTTTTATCTTTTGATCCGCCTATGGATCTTTTCAGCCGTGTTGTGATACTTAATATCTTTTATTCGGTTGAAAATAAATCTATCTTTTGCTTCCGCTGTGCATTTAAATTTGTGTTGTTTGACTATGATGATATCAACTACGTCACGATACTCCCCACCGGGCCCACCGGTAATACGTGGAAATATCGGGGTGTGACACACAGTGTGTGTTCTGGATCGATTAACAGGAGACCAAAATGGGTGAAACCCTAGTTCACCCAAAATCAACAAATTGAAGGTCAAATCCAGCCCAAATCAGATGCATGAACACAAATTCGTGATCACCTAGTCGTGGGGATCACAAGGTATGTTGAAATTTGTCATTTGGTGATACTTTAAAATTATGATGAACAATCATAATCGAAATTCTGGAATGAATAATGAATCTATGAGCGTTGTTGTGATGAAATTCATGCTTAGAAACAAATCCTAGTTGAAAACTTGAAGAATTAGTGTTAGGGGTTTGATGAATTCCCTTATATGTGCTAAGTGAGTTTTAGCTAAATAATGAGGATGATGAAATGTTTGTGCTAGAAATCATCATAATTGATAGTTGAAGCGAAATACTTAAACAAATTGCAAATTTGAGTATTTGATTATACATGATTCAAAAAGGGTTTTGAATGTTGTACTGAAATTAGTGATTTATTTCATGAATATGGATGTTTGAAATCATGTTAACTACTAAATTGATAGGTAGAACTTGATTGTATTAGGTGTTCGGATGAATGCTAGTGATATGACGAAACGGATTTCACTCATATATGAGGAAACCTTAGTCCTTGTGAAATGAATGAACAAATTAGTCTTGATAATCACATGAACAAGATAAAGTGTTGAAAACATAATAAACTCGGCTAGAACCTTGGGTGAATTAGTGGTCTAAAAAAATAGTGACTACCGAATAGTCGAAGAAATGCCTAAGTGAGTTCGTTGAACTCAATTGTGCATTTCATATATATATATTAAAAAGGGACAATTGACTTTTGAAAGTCAAACTGACCATTAATAAGATCGAATGAAAATTTTAATAGAAAATGCGTAAGGTGGAATAATCGTATTAAATTATGATTTAACTAACCACCTTGAAAACGATGATGATAGTTTGACGCATAACAAGCTAGGTGGAAGCTTGGGGAAGGAAGGAAGCGGGTCAAACGAACTAAGAAGGAAAATAAAAGCATAGTTTGGATGCGAGGTAAGTGAAGCTTACGCCTTTTTATTTTTATTACAAAATACTTGATTTCGAGCATTGAGTCTGAATTATATTAAGTAAATGAAACATGATGTTCCGGCACGATATAATGCGAGTCGGAAAAAGTGAGAAAGGTAAGAAACCATAAATTATGGTAAAAAGGGTAAAAACGGTCAAATAGTAATCCGGACATGGATTAACGATTAGACAAAGGGATTTGAAAGGACACCATTTGGCATGTGTCATAACGGGTCAAACAAAAGGAGAAACGATTTTCAATTAAGATGAATTCAAAAGTAATCCGGGATAGGTTAAAGGGGTGAAATGGTAATTAAATACCATCTCGTAATGATAATTGGTCATTTCGACTAAACGGGTCAAATGGTGTTGTTAACACCATCTGTCAATAATATTTGATGATCGCTTGTTGAGTTTTGTGATTACGGGAATTAACACATGGTTCGCGTTGCTATTAACCAGAAATTAATAGCGAAAGTGATGCAGTTTCTCACGCAATCAAATGGCTCAAACTACTATTGATAATCAAAGACTGATAAAACGAACCAAAGGGTTCAAGAACAAAGTTCTTATCATTAAAATTCAATCAAAAACTAATTATAAACATTCGATCAAGACTACTATTTATACTAGACCCTAACAACCTTAGAGATAAATATGAATTAACTAAATAAATAAAAGATACGATAACTAATAATAGACTCGATAATTATGGAATCAAATATTATTCAAATCTTTAGATAATCTTCAACCTGGATCTCATTGGAACCCATTCAGGGATGGGTTCAACTTATGGGTCATCAACTGCATCATTCTCCCCGTCTTCAAAAAAAAAACTCGTCCCCGAGTTTTACCTTTGGACAAAAGCCACCCGGATCATAGGGAACATCAACCCGAACCTGTATTACTATTATCACACCCCACCCAAATTGTACAACTTCACGGGTCGTCTCGCTTAACACTTGACATGTACCACCTGGGTCGAATGGAGCGTCAAACAACATCCCTTTCACTGTGGGCAACCAGTGGGCTTTTGACAATAAGACTTCTTTATCTAAACCAATGTTGGCCACCGAAGTATGATTTCCAACAGACTTATAGGATGGTCCAACAATTTTATTCATATATGATCCATCTTTCTTTGTCACATGATAATCATTAATATAATTTAATTTTTCTACCGTGGAATTTTCATTTAAGGCACACTTTAATTCCATGCATGCATTGTCAAAAGTGGAGCCCACCATATCTTGTTCTTTTCTAAATAAAATTTCATTGGCCTCCATCTTCGGAATGTTAGCTATATCTTCATGCGAATATTCAAAAGTAGCACCATCCTTTATCACATTAGATTGAGATTTTGAAAATGAACTTGCCAAACTTACTTTCGAAATTTTTGGGTCGGCCAAGGAATATGCACAACCACCCTTAGCCATTGTATCAACACCATTGGTAACCTTATTTTTGTCTTTCAAAATTTCATCAAAAAATAGTCATGGCTCCTCCTCATCTTCACTTTCATCCCACACAACGGTGCCCAAATCGGATTCATCATCCGTTAAATTCTCCTGATAGATAGGTTCGAAGAACCGGGGTGGGTAATGGCTGAATGGATTCTCCTCCTCCTCATTCACATCGTCCCGGACGATAGGTCCTGATTCGGTTTCCATAGCAAGCCTCTCCCGTTGTAACTCAAGATATCGGACCCGTTGACGGAGCCGTTTGATCTCTTCAAGATCTCGGACTCGTTGTCGGAGCCGTCTTATCTCTTCAAGATCTCGGACTCGTTGTCGAAGTGTTTCGACCTTAATAATATCACGTGGATCACGGTTTCTGATCTCGTTACCTCGGTCGGCGGATCTACAGTTACAATTTAATCGATCTCCACGAACACGTGAATCACCAATGTTCTTTTCGATGCCTCGGTCGGCGACTCTTCGAACAAGAAAACACTTGCCTTCACGCAGAGCCATTTGAAAACCAAAGCTCTGATACCAACTGATGCAATTTTGCGTGCACTCAAATGGCTCAAACTACTATTGATAATCAAAGACTGATAAAACGAACCAAAGGGTTCAAGAACAAAGTTCTTATCATTAAAATTCAATCAAAAACTAATTATAAACATTCGATCAAGACTACTATTTATACTAGACCCTAACAACCTTAGAGATAAATATGAATTAACTAAATAAATAAAAGATACGATAACTAATAATAGACTCGATAATTATGGAATCAAATATTATTCAAATCTTTAGATAATCTTCAACCTGGATCTCATTGGAACCCATTCAGGGATGGGTTCAACTTATGGGTCATCAACTGCATCAGAAAGGTATTTAAACGGGTCAATCCTATGACCCGAGCCAGGTAAGCATGTTCAGAATTATAGCTAAAAGCGATATTTTAGTCAAATATTAGCGAAAGTCCTTCGTCGCAAAAATGAAGGACTAAAATTGACCAAAAAGCCCTTGAGGGGTAAATAGGGCAAACAACCTTTAAGAGTTGTTTAGAAATAAGCGTTCTGTTAAATTGAGTCCTTGAGATACGTATAAAAAATGGAGATAGGATGTAAACTAAAAAGAAGCGTAATTTAAGCTCGAAAATGTTAAATACCCTTAACGGGTCAAAATAAGTAGATATGCAAAACAAGTTAAGAATTGCATAAGAACCCATAATTTGAACCTTGAATATTCGTAAACTGATATAATGTGATTTGCATGACATTTCAAAGATAACCAACAAGTTTGTTTGATCAAAACGCAAACGGGTCAAAAATGTCAAAATTGAACTTAAGGTCGAGAGCTTGAAATTCTAAAATTTTGTGAATTTCGATGTCGGGTTTTTACTCCATGAGATGGAGAATTAAATTACGGTCGCGTAGAAAAAAGAATCACGTGAATCGGATAAGTAGAACAAAAGTTATGCACATTTAAGTTTGATTTTTTTTTTGGAAAAACTGGTGGTGGGTAAAAATGAAGGTGCAGAAAGAAACCTGCTGGAAAATAGCTTCCCCTGCGGCACGCGACGGGGTGTGCTGATCCGGGCGTGACACGCGGAGCCGGTCGCGGCCCGCGAAGGATGTAGTAAAGTCTCTCGCGTGGCGCGAGAGACACAGTTCCGAAATTTTATTTTCTTTTCATTTGTTTGATGTTAGAACTTGGTTATACACATTTTTAAGCTACCAAAACTAACTTCTATGTTGGTTTTGGATTTAGGTGGTACTAGCAAGCTCTCGGATGTCGATCAAGCAATGGATAAGAACCGATCACACGTCTGAACAAAGCTTCCGCGTTAATCTAATATGTTTTTGTTTTAAGTAAACTATGTAAAACACTTGGTACTATATTTTGAATATTATAGACATGTAAGAATGTTAACTTGGAAAAGTTTTTGTAAAGTCGCATTTTAGCATAAAATGCGTATTTTATTATTATAATCTTGATAAACTGAGACGGGTGTTACAGATTTGAACAGTCATTGAATCAGCTTTGTGCAGATTTTCAGAAAAAAAATAACAAAACAGATTTGATTTGTTCAGAAACACCATATACCGATCAAATAACAAACAACTGATCTTTCAGATTGAATGTTTTAAGCTGTTTCGGTGTGATTATAGAACTGCTTGAACAATTTTACATTGTTTCGATGTCTCGATTGTGTATTTAGGATAGTTTACATTGGTTTTGATTCATGTTTATACGTTTCGAACATTGCAAAAATGTTTGACCATTCCCGCCAACTGATTCAGGGGGTAATCGGAGATGAGAAGATCGTCGGAGAAGAAACAGGATGAGAGCTTATAAGGTGGGGGGGGTAAGAGTGCCAGGAGTGTGATATATGTAGGGTGGTGTCTTGAGTATGATATAAAACTAGAGTGGAAATGCCCATTATACCCTTTGACTGTTAATAAATTATGTTGACTTTAAACAGAAGTTGACAGTAGGGGGTCATATTGCAGGCCTTTTCATAAGTTGGGGGATCAGAGTGCGAAATTTCCCTGGGAGGGGGTCAGAGTGCCAATCTCATATAACCCCAGGGGGTAAAATTGCAGTTTACTCTTTAGAAATTATATCTCTTAAACAACCATCTGGTGCTCAAAAACATAAAAAGAGAAAACCATCCGGTGCCTCCTAAACATCCATCGATTAGCTAATACGACATGTGATTCTATTAGTATAATCCTATATTTTTGCTATGTTTATTGATATTAAGTTAATTTTCATTTAAAAATGTAATTTATACAATTCGATAGGCAAGAGCTTTTTTTCGATTCGTTATCTAGAGTACAAGTTATGAAAGTACACCGAATTGAGGCAAAATTGAAAGTATGTATCGTTTAAGTCTCATTGAGGTATAAATCACATGCCATAGCAGGCCAAACAGGGGCTTTATCATGCCATGTGAAATGAGCATTATAGGAGCGTAAAAGGCTTGACAGCACCCTCAATATCGCCCTATGGGCGTTATATGGGCATGAAGTGGGAGGGACGTTTCTATTATAACATCAAATGCGGATAAAAAATTTCAAAGTAATGATTAAAAGGGAATTAAGGGTTGTTAATCATTAAACATTTTTTAAGGGACACTATGATGTCATAGTGCTGATGTGACAGAAAATGTCTCTTAGGAGGCATTAACCGTCACATATAGTTAAACCACCATGCAGTGGGATAAATCCCCATAAGATCATGCATAATGGGCATTATAGGGGCATGAAATGGTTTGGTGACGCCCCCAACACTGTCTTCCGGTGCGTTATGGGGGCATGAAAAAGGAGTGACATTTCTAGAATAATGCCCAATAAAAATAAAAAAGTTGGAAAGTAATGAATGAACGAGCATTAAAGGGGCATTAACCATTACAAATTTTTTAAACAGGTTTTATGATGCTGACGTGGCGAAAAATACCCTTTATGGAACATTAACCATCACGAATGACCTAACGCTCACCAAACCATTATTCAATCATTAATTTTATTTTAATTTAGATTTATTTTAAATTTAGAAACATTATAAATTTAAAATAAAACTAGTTATTTTCCGCCCGTGCGTTGCGGAGGGATCCAATGACTACAAAAGGCGTGGCAGCAACGGCAAACAGATACCGAATATCAAAACATAAATAAAATGATGTGGTAAGGACAGTCACTCCGTCATAAAAAAACGATTTTAAATAACCTAATATATAATAATAGGACCCACACGTCCTACACGTTGGAAATTCGGTTGTTTTCAGTTCAGTTATTACGGTGCTAACACGTTAAAATATGGATGAGCTCGGTACCGGTAACGGCAGCGAAAGTACCGATTCGGAAAATCATCGAAATTAGGTACCGGCACCGAAAATGCTCGGTACAATACGGTATGGTATTTGAAGGTAAAAATCAATAAATACAGGTATGGTGCTAGACCAGTGTCGAACCGAAAGTAACGATTCTGAAAACGTCAAAAGGTGGGTACCAAATTGGTACCGAAAATGATTTGGTATAGTAAATTTGGTACCGATACGATACCGGTTCGTTTATAGGATTTGATACGATTTGCTCATCAATATTCTAAATATCCAATTTAATTTTACATGCTACAATTCATTCATTACAGAAAAAGACAAAAAAGAAAGCAAAATAAGTTGTTGTGTATATAAAACCTTATTCAAACGAAATACAGTTTACTTACTGTGTGTATGAAAAGTAATCTAAACGGTGCAATTACTTGCATTGATGCGTTGCTACAGGATTTGATGAGCTCGGTACCAACCGGTACCGAAAATACCGTTACCGAAATCCCCGAAAGTGGGTGCCGGTACCGAATATACCTAGTATGGTACGGTTCGGTACTGGTACGGCACCGGTATTTGAGGGTAAAAATCGGTGAATACCTGTGCAGAACCGGTACCAAAAATACACCAGTTTGGTAAATTTGAGACCGGTACCTATACCCGATACCATTTGCTCATCTCTTAATTATGTTACTATTCATTCCATTCTAATTTTAAATAATTCAAATTCTAATTTTAATTTAATAATAAACTACTGTTCTTTCAGTTTAAATTTTATCATATATAAACTAGTGTTTGTAAATGACGCGCGTTGCGCGAAAAGCATTGGTGTTTTCAACCGTGAGGTATGGTGGGGCGGGGGTTTGAGGCATGGGTTGACACGTGGACTTCGAGCCCCCCGCTAGTAAGTGACGTGTTGGGTCGGTATGGCGGGGCGGGGCTAGCCCGCGTGGGTTGGCCAGTTTTATAAAAAATTAAAAAAAAAACCTAAAATAAAAAAATACACACAGAATTAAAAAAAAGCCTAAAATTATTATTAAAAGTTCCTAAAAATTACAAAATTCTAAAAAAAAGGATTACAAAATTTAAAAAAAAGCCTAAAGCGTTAGGTAGATTTCGAATAGTGCGAGCTTGTCAAACGGCTTCCGCTCCTTGCCCCGGAACTGGATGTTGGCCACCGGCACCCGGTCTTCGTGACTTATATCACCGCCCGGGACGCTATCGTAGTAGGCTTTAAATCGGTCGAGCTTCGGTCGTAGCTCGCGCCACTTGTGTTGGCACGCGTTTAAATTGTGCCGGTCGTTCCCCACGTTGTGCCGGTAGCTAGCAAAAGCTTCCGGCCAGTAACGGGTCTCACCGGGTTGGTGGCCCTTCATCGCGTTGTGCCGGTTTCAAGTGTGGGTACCGGATTCGGGTAGGCGGAGTGAAGGTTTGGGGTAACGATGTGGACAGGCGGTGAGGTTGGGGGGTTTTATAGTGACTTGGGTGAACCGTTTGGCTTGGCCAAACGGTTATTTTTTAAAATTTAAACCTAGCCAACCTAGCCAATGAGAGTCGGTCACGGATGAAACTCCCGCCCAAGAGGCCACACCGAAACCCAAGCCCACCCGGGGTGGTGACTTGGGCATTTGTACCCAACCCACGCCCCATACCCCATAGTCTAATAAATGAATATAAGGTATTATTCAGCCAAACGGTTATTTTTTAAAGTTTAAACCTAGCCGCTATGGCCTAGCCAACCCAGCCAATGAGAGCCGGCCACGGATGAAACTCCCGCCCAAGAGGCCACACCGAAACCCAAGCCCACCCAGAGTGGTGACTTGGGCATTTGTACCAAACCCACGCTCTAACCCTCGCCCCATACCCCATAATCTAATAAATGAATATAAGGTATTATTCAATATAAAAAAAAATCATCACTGTTCATTCACTTTTAATTTTATTATATACAAATTACATAAGTAAAAAATAATAATTAAGATAGAACTTAAAAAGTACCATTACACTAGCATTAAAAAAACAAGCCAACTTAAAAAAGAAAAAAATACTACTAAAAAGATGTGAAATTAAAAAAAATTTGGCGTAGTTCCACTAATCATGGCCTCTCAATATTCTCCAAGCTGAAACGTGATCAAAATTAGTGTTATGAAGACGTTGGAACTTGTCACAAGCCGCATCGATCGCTTTATCTTCAGTTTAACTCTTTTCGCTATTCAACGTATTGTTAAAGAACCTATCAAATCCTACACACTTTGTTTGGATAGCCACAAACCTTGAGGTTATTTGATGAGCATTACGATGGATTTCACCCGCTTGTTGACGAAATGATGTCAAAACCGTGTTCCAAAACGGGAACGAATCTTGAGGCTGCCCTTGCTTGGTGCATTCACCCAAGCTATAGCAAAAAAATGTCCTATTCCTCGGTCCAACATCTTGCCATTTGAAAATTGATGAACAAAAAATACTGAGAGTAAAAGACTAAAGAATATATAGTGAGTTGTGTGAAAAATTTAAAATAAGTTTGGTTTAAATGGGTTTTTATAAGGTTTTAAAATATAAAAAAATAAGTTTTTTGACTTATTTTTATTTTGACCATTGTTCAACGGTAAAAAAAGGAACCAACCATTCAAATCTTTGGCGCTTGCGAAAGAGATTGATGAGTGGTAGGATAACGCCCCCATAACAAGGAATCGGTGTTAGATACACCATAAGAGCACACGGGACGCTAGACTAGACCGTTTATTCTAACCATCTACCAATAATATATGTTTTATTTCATTTTCTAGAATCCATTGAGCTTTCTGGTTTTACATACTTCTCATTGAGCTTACAAAATAAGCTATCACGTGCAAACATAACTTTCAAGAAATCTTTTATGTAGAATCGTATATTCCAAAGATGTTTAAGAATGTTAGAAGGTAAAGAGTTTTTATATATTATTTTAGATATAAATAGTTCACTATAGTAATCGCAATCAATCAAGGTAGAAATCTATATTATATAGGTAAAGTGATCAAACATCCGTAATTAATATCTTACGGGTTATCAGAATTTAATATCTCGACTTTTATTTGTTCGCCGGCAATACTCTCAACTCACAAATTGCCTTTGGTCATTTCCAACTTTCAACTCATTTTTATGTGACAATCACAAACTAACTAAACTCTAACTCAGTTAGTTTTTTGTTGATGTGGCCCTTGTTTAATGACGTGGCATCAAACGCAGCCGTTTTTTAATGACGTGGCATCTGACGTGACACATGTTTAGTGATGTGACATCTGGTGTGACCTTTTTTAATATGTGGCATCTGATGGGGCACTTGTTTAGTGATGTGGCATCTGATGTCAGCAAAAAAAAAAAAAACTAACTAGGTTAGGGTTCACTTAGTTTGGAAGTGCTAGAGTAAAATAAGTTGAACGTTGGGAGTGATCGGGGGCAATTTGTTAATTGGGAGTGTTGTCGGCCAACAAGTGAAAGATGATGTTATTTAAATCCAATAACCCATATCTGAAAGCATAGATTCGAATTTTCAAAACTCTAATTTCTTCTTTATAGCTCAAGAGAACCTAAAGGTAAGTTTATTCGCAATTAAGCTTGTGAATTGTATCCTGAGTGGTTGTTTTATCTTCAAATTTTGTGGTTGTTTTTTGGTTGTATTGTAATTTTGTATAATAAGTGAGTCGGGTCTTTTAACAATATATGAGTTGTATTGTGATTTGTTATTTCACATGTACTCTCGACATATTGACCATAGTAGAAGAGTTTAACACTAGTTATTTTAAAAAGAACTGTATGCTAATTCAAATTTGTTGTAACGTAATTACACGAACTATTACCTTGTCGTTTTTTTTTCCTTTGCTTCATACATTAAACTCTATTTGTATTTGTGCATTAGATCCTAACACATATATATTTGTAGACGTTAAGAAAGTAGACCGAGTGTAGGCAAAAATGAAAGCATGTTGCACCATTAGAGGGTATAGATCACGTGCGACAGCCGGGCAAGTAACGTGGGATACATATACATGGCCAGAAACTCATTCACAATTAAGAGCTCCAGTAGTCCAGATGGGTTAACAAACACCTTGAGTCAGCATTTGAAGTTTCAATCAAATATACGCCAAGCAAGCTTTATATATCCCCCCAACTTTTAATGGATTCCTCCTGGGCCCCACAACCTCAACATGAGCTTTCTCCTCCATTAACTCCTCTCCACGTGTCACTCCCTTGATTCTTCAACCCCACTTCCCACTTGCAAACTATTCCAACATGATAACAAACAAACAAACAAGCTAACTCATAAACCAAACACATAGGATAGGAGTCCAACACAAATTTCCCAACATGTTAAATGAAGATCTCACTAGTACCTTATGCTTAAAAAACAGTACCACTAGAGCCCGACTCTGCGACACCTGCCATTTGCTCCCCGGCACCATCTTCTGCGAGGCCGACTTGGCCTACCTCTGCACCGCCTGCGACTTGCATGTCCACGCTGCCAACAAACTCTCCTCCAGGCACAAACGCGTAAGGGTCTGTGACGCGTGTGAACAAGCTCCAGCTGCTTTTATATGTAAGGCCGATGCAGCCTCTCTTTGCACCACATGTGACGCCGTTATCCACTCTGCAAACCCTCTCTCCCGACGCCACCACCGCGTCCCCGTCATGCCTATACTCGGATCCTCCGTCTATAACAACAACAACAACAACGAACCATGGTCTGTTATTGGCCTAGGCTTTCAGCCTCAAGACTCAGCAGATCAAGCCACACTAGATCATCATAATCATCATCAGGATGAAGATGAGGCAGCCTCATGGCTCATATTTCATGATTCTCCTCCTAAAAATAATGGTCAAGGTCAAAGTCAAACCAATGAGTTTGTGTCCAATGGAGATGAGTATTTGGAACTTGTTGACTACAATTCTTGTCAAGATACTCCGTTCAGTGATGACTTGAAGTTTGATGATGATAATAAGTATATGCATGATGGTATTAATAACAATATTCAGCAGCAGCAAAGGTATGGAGGTTGCGATGCTGACAGTTTGGTGCCAGGTCAGAAGTATCATCAACTTCAACATCAACATAACTTCCAAAATCAGAAGTTTCAGTTGGGGATGGATTATGAGACCTCCAATGGGGGCTATGGCTACTCTGCATCACTTGGTGATAGTGTATGTTTACTTTCATATTGTGTTAAAAATTATTGTTTGAAAAAGTAACAAATTGCTCTATAAAGGGAGCCAGAAAATTATGGGTCAAAATTTGTGGGGGAGTACTGCATCTGCTAGCCCCGGCCCGACCCGACTAAATTTCATAAGGTATGTTTTTGGGTGTGAACGGGTTGAGTAACAGGTCCTATTATTCAAATATGTGAATAAAATGATTTACGACGTTTTAGATGTATTTTGTCCAATTTTTAATTTAGCTAAAACTTTTATTTGGCCCGTTTATGATAAATCATATCGAAATTGCCACCTCTAGTCTTTCACATTATGGACTCTATCCCAAACAGAGGGGTGACGCGTTTAATTTTCTTTAATTCAGGTTTCCATGTCATCAATGGAAGTGGGAATTGCAGTGGACTCGACAATAACCGAGGCATCAATAGACCTATTCTCAAATCCCTCAATTCAAATGCCAACACAACTTACGCCAATAGACCGAGAAGCGCGGGTCCTAAGGTACCGAGAGAAGAAGAAAACAAGAAAATTTGAGAAAACCATTAGGTATGCGTCTAGGAAAGCATATGCAGAAACACGGCCTAGGATCCAAGGCCGTTTTGCTAAACGAACCAACCTTGATATAGATATTGAAGTGGACCAAATGTTTTCAACATCACTAATCACACAAGATGGATCCTGCACTTTCCCTTCATTTTAAGCAATGCTCCGGATCAAAAGCCGCCCGCCTACCCAATAACTTGAAGATGCACAATTTCCTTATTGTGACTGGTTTGTTTCAATTCATGTCATGACTCATGAGGTTAATAATGTATTGTAGTAAATCTTGTGACCTGTGTGTTCAAGGCTGCTTCTTTATAAGCATGCAAATTTCCAGTTTTGGTTTATGTCCATGAATGTTATTGTATGATCAAGTTATTCAATTTCATTTCTGAAATCTATGCTGTAAATTGTAAACCAAAGAAAGTTACTACTATCTATGCAACAAATTTTGAGCTAAATTATGTGCCATTTTCATATCTTACAAGATCAAATCTTCAATAACGGCTCGAAAAATATGATTTTTGTAACGTTAGCTAGATAGCGCGTTTAAATCATAATCTTGATGCACTTGATGGATGCCAAATGGTAGTCATGTAATGTAAGATAAGCATGTAAACTTTTTCACTTTTGGAAAGCAAAAAGGTAAAAGAGCAAGAATATACGATTTGGATCATTCTGGTGGAGGCACCAACTTGTGGATATTGACTTGATACATGGCGCCTGCAGAACCAAAGGATTGCTTGACCTTTTTACTTTAATGACCTTTGAGATATTTAAAGGATCTATTTCTACACTGTCATTTGTTAGAGATAAAAAGAGTCTGAATTCCACCACCCAGATCAAAATTCTTGGGTCGTAATCTTTGATGTTGTTTAAGTATTCCACCACTCACATAATATATTCGCTCCTCGGCAACAACAAAACAAGCCAACTTGCAATCATCATCTGATCTTACTTTACTTTCATATTCCTGTTTTTGATCATATTAACAACACACATCAGGTTAAATCTAAAACTAGAAAGGGGCCGGGTTTCAGTTGTGTATAACTAACTAACTAACTATATGTGCACCCGCACCTTACATGTTACATAAATAAATACTAGGTTAACGTATAATAATAATAAAATAATATGGTCAAAAAGGTTACGTAAACATGCGTACGGAAGAAGAAAAAGAAAGATTCATATTGATCTTTATCTCCAATCCTCCAATGTTACATACCAAACAGGAGAACCCAAAAGACTAGTCTAATGAGTGAGAGAGCTCATTTGGTATATAAACCCCACATCAGTTGCCCATACAACCGATGTGGGACAAGTCCCATACCTTGCAATGGTATTAGACCATAACATCTAACCCCTCATCATCATCATCAGGCATGGTTTTATCAGCAGCAAAAGGGAAAAAGGGCGGTGAACTTTTGCACTTTATAACTCCCAATGTGGCAGGAATGTATACACTTTTCACCCTTGAAGTCCCACATCGGAATAAAGGGCTACAAAACTTTTATGTGGGTTCTATGCTCTTAAGGTTGTAGAGCTCAAGCATTTGATGCCTCTATCCCCCAATCAATTTAAACATCAATACTTTCCTATGAACCTTGCACATGGTACACGTGGAAAGCCAAGCCATCGTTTGTACATGAATGTCGATCTTACATGGGAGCACATGTGGCATCATGCATATATGCTAACTAGGATTTTGTGATTATGTTTAACGTACGTGCAATGTATCTTGTAATAGTTTATTTAAAATTATATAAGCAGTTTAACTAAGAAATTTCAATTGTTAATATAAAAGAAGCAACAAAAAACAACCATATATAACCATAACCAGTAGGTAGGGACTTCCAATTATATCATATTCAAATATGTTAAATAAGGAAACAAAAATGTTCAAAATACATCAAGCTTGAAATCGCGGTAAGATTCGCTGGATTTTCACCACTTAAGTCATTTGAATTGAGATTTAGCGAAGTGAGGTTAGACAGATGGCCCTTCGGTTAATCGGTTTTTGGTTAATTTCGGTTTGGTTTTGTCGGTTTTTGGTTAATTCGGTTTTATTAACTGTTCGGTTTTCGGTTAATCGGTTTGATAGTTAATTTCTCTGCTCGGTTCAGTTAATAACCAAACCAAACTCAGGCTAAAATTTTTATGTAGAAATGCATGGAATTGAGGTATAAATACATAAAATGGTAGTATAAATACATAAAATGGTAGTATAAATACATAAAAATTGAGGTATAAATACATGAATGAGATGCATAATGTAATGGAGGTATAAAACATAAAATACATGAAATGGAGGTATAAAAGCTAGATATATATAAAAATATGAATTTCGGTTTGATTTTGCTGGTTTTAGGTTAATTTCGGTTCGATTTGTCATAGAAGATGAAGTTGCAGTGGACATGTGAGGAAGAGATTAGGTTGATTAAGGTAGCTCCACATGTTTTTTAATATTTTTTTAATAGATTGCTCGGATGGTCTCTGTGGTTTGACCCACATGTAAGGGGCAGTTTAGTCATTTTTAAAGACTTAATCCAGTCATTTTTTAATAGATTGCTCCGAGTAATAATTGAGTAAGCCACAGATAACATGCTTGCATTTTTTAAAAGTTAAGAACTAAAAATGAAAATTTAGGAATCCGGAACCATGAGCAATTAACTCTAATTATATCATTAACTAAATGGATTTAATATAAAATTATTTAGGGATAATTTTAATTTTTGAAATTACATATAAACTTCGTAAAAAACTGTTATGGACAACTATTATATCATCAAACTTTGCATTTTATTCCACTCTACTATTCTTATTCTTAGATAACTAGAATAATTAATCCTTTTAAATTTTATCAACTTATTTTTTAATTCAAAATTTTATTTTGAGTTAAGTGTTATTTACGTCCCTATAGTTTGTTCACTTTTGTCATTTTATGTCAAATTTTAAAATTATACCATTTTCCTCGCCGACGTTCTAGAAACGTGCCATTTCAGTCCAAAAAGTTAACCTCAGTTAAAAAGTTTAATCAACTCACGGGTAAAATTGTCATTCTATATTTTTATTTTATTTTTTAATTTTCTTTTAACACTTTTTGAAATAATAAACCTCTATCTCTCTACCTTTCTCTGCAACTCCCTCTCTTCACCACCACCTCCATCCGATCATCACCGATCCACCACCAATCTCCACCGCCTTCTGACTTCATCACCACCCGGCAGCCACCAACCACCGGTAAACAACTCCACCATTCGGCCACCTCCGCGTACCGCCACCCTCCACCACATTATCATCCTTAACATCATCATAACCATCACCATTCTGAATCATGAGAATCTATAACCAGTAATGTTGTCGTTGTTAGTTATGCATGTTGAAAGACAAACATGTATCAAAGAAAAGTGGCTAGGGTTTTATTATAATGAAAGGTGCATACATAAAACAAAGAAAAGTAACACTATAAATAGAGAAACAATCTACGGTTACTAGGAAAATGGGCTAAACAATTAACCCAATATAATACAAGTCCACTAACTTTATTATGCTAATATCCCCCTTCAAACTCACAATGCAATAGCAATAAGCATTGAGAGTTTGTCACACAAGAACCGAAACCGAGACACCGACAGAGCCTTCGTGAAAATGTCAGCAATCTGCAAGGCTGATGGAACATATGGAAGCGAGATGGTCCCGAGCTGAAGATGATGACGTGTGAAGTGGCAATCAATCTCAATATGTTTTGTTCGCTCATGAAAAACAGAGTTCTTAGCAATCTGCATAGCACTTTTGTTATCACAATGTAAGGGAGTAGGCTGAGATATGGTAACCCCCATATCGGCAAGAAGCCATCGTAACCAAACAATCTCACATGTAGTCACAACCATAGCACGATACTCAGCCTCAGTAGAAGATCTTGAAACAACATCTTGTTTCTTACTTCTCCATGAGATTAACGAATCTCCAAGAAAAACACAAAAACCAGTGGTGGACTTGCGATCATTACGATCACTATCCCAATCAGCATCACTGTAGGCACGTAACTCCAAAGAAGATGTAGAGGGAAACAGAAGACTCTGAAACTGAGTGCCACGAAGATATCTCAATATATGAAGAACAGCTCCCCAATGAACAGACGTAGGGGCAGTAACAAACTGGCTTACCACATGAACTGCATGAGCAATATCCGGGCGAGTAATTGTAAGATAAACAAAGCTGCCTACAATAGTACGATACAAACTTGGATCAGCCAAGGGAACACCATCACTGGGAGAATATCGCGCATTGGTTTCAAGAGGAGTGTCAACAGTTCTATTATCAGAAAGTCTTGCCCGCTGAAACAGATCAGATATATATTTTGTTTGAGAAAGAAGATATCCTATGTGAGGCTGAGCCACCTCAATACCCAAAAAATACCGGAGCAAACCCAAATCCTTCATAGCAAAACGGTGAGCCAAATCATGCTTCAAGGACTCAATACCATCATAATCATCACCTGTAATAATCATATCATCCACATATAAAGACAAAAGAATGTGTCCTGCACTCGTACATCGAACAAACAATGCTGAATCATGATTACTAGGAACAAAACCAAGTGAAGTAATCACTCTAGAGAACTTCTCAAACTAAGCACGAGGGGCCTGTTTGAGACCATATAGAGCTTTCCGAAGTCGACAGACTTCACCGGGCTGATGAGCAATTCTTGGGGGAGGAATAATGTAAACCTCCTCATGGAGATCACCATTCAGAAATGCATTCTTAACATCCATTTGACAAATCTTCCACTTACGAACAGATGCGACAGCTATTAGAGTACGAACTGTAGTCATTTTTGCCACCGGTGCAAATGTCTCCTCATAATCCATTCCATACTTTTGTGAATAACCCTTAGCTACAAGTCTGGCCTTATATCACTCAACAAACCCATCAGACTTTGTTTTAATCTTATATACCCAACAACAACCAATTATATGTTTACCAGATTGTAATGGAACCAAATCCCATGTCCGTGTCTGATGAAGAGCAGTGAGCTCTTCAGCCATAGCATTCTGCCAAAGAAGATTAGAGACAGCCTCTCTATATGATTCAGGTTCAGACAGATGATGTATATTTGCGATGAAGGAGGCAAACGAAGGCGAGTAAGTAGAGTAGGCAAAATCTGGTAATTTGGTGGACTTACATTCACGAGAAGACCTCCTCAGAGGTGGAACTGTCTCAACAGGTGAAGGAGTTGTTTCGGGCATAGCCGAACCTGAAGTTATGTCTGGTGATGTATGGGTATCTTGAACTGACTCACCAGATGCTACCGGCCCATCAGATTCTACTGGCCCATCAGAATCAGCAGATGTAGCGGGAACATTAGACGATGTTGATGCATCAATGTCATAATTGAAGGGGTCAATGTTTAGGAGATCTGACTTTGTTACATTATGTGATCCGGATGGAATCGAATAGAAAGGAATATGCTCGAGGAATATAACATGCCTTGACACATACAACTTCTTACTAACAGGATCAAAACAACGATATCCTTTCTGTGTAGTGCCATAACCCTTAGGACCACTGGCATAACCCAAAAACACACATAATGATGACTTATTTGACAATTTGTCTCGTTCAACATGAGGACGGAGAACAAAGCATGTACATCCAAAAACCCTTAATTCATCGTAATCTGGGAGTTCGCCATACAGTTTCTCAAAAGGAGACATCCCAGAGTTATGAGAAGTAGGGATCCGAGTAATTACATGTTGGGCAGTTAGGAGTGCTTCTCCCCAAAAATACTCGGGACGTCGGCAGATAAAAGAAACGAGCGAGCAGTTTCCATAAGATGACGATGTTTCCTTTCAGCTACACCATTCTGCTGAGGTGTGTCAGTACAAGATACCTGGTGTATTGTACCATCTGATGCAAGTAACTGGGTAAAGTCATTGGAGGTATATTCACCCCCTTGGTCACAACGAAAGCACTTGATCACAGCCGAAAATTGGGTCTTAACATAGGCTCTAAAGTCTTTGTAAATACTAAAGAACTCAGATCTACGTTTCATAAGATACACCCAGGTATAACGAGTATAGTCATCTATAAAAGATACATAATAAATTGACCCACCCTTAGTGGATACAGGTGATGGACCCCACACATCAGAATGCACAATATCAAAAGGAGCCAAAGAACGAGAGGTACTTTGTGCAAAAGGCAGGGCGGAAAACTTTGCAAGTTTGCAACCACTACAATCAGAAATATCACAAATGTTCAACTTACCCAAAGCACTTGTAGAAACCAAAAACCTTAAACGAGACGCGGACACATGTCCCAATCGAGAATGCCACCGATAAAAGTCAGGAGATGAATGGCTCAAGCGAAAGGACGACAAGTCAACACTAGAAGCAGCAACATCAATTTCTTTGAGATCATCCAAGACATAAAGTCCACCTACCCTACTGCCGGTCCCAATCACCCTCATAGAACGTGAATCCAATACATAACAAACAGAATCAGAAAAGAGCACCAAATGGCCAGATTTGCACAACTGACTAACCGAAACAAGGTTTAAAGCAAGATTTGGAATAAAATAGACATTAGTGAGAGAAATATGAGGAGTAACAACTGATCCAACACCTTCTATTGGCATAGATGTAGCACTAGCAGACATAACAGACGTCGCCGAACCAGAGATCAAAGATACAAAAGATGACAAGTATGGTGACATATGATGAGATGCACCGGAATCCAAAATCCATATGGATGAAGGAATACCTGAAGTATTAGACGAAGACATGGCTAAATTTAGAAACAACCTGAATTGGTCAAAAACCCGAGAATCTGAAGCAGGTATTGGAACTGGACCAAAAACACGTGTAGATGAAAGAGATTTAGCCTTTTTCACCATATCATCCATACCACAAAAGCAAACTAATCCAATATCGAATACAAACCCAACAGCGGAAGCACCAAATACGAACAAGTGCCAAACAATTCGAACCCTAAACGACAGCAAATACAAACCCAACAGCAGAAGCAAATACGAACCGATAGCGGAAGCAACCAATACGAACCAAATACAAATTCCAGTATAAACCAAAATACGAACCAAACTCTAAACCCAAAATAACGAACACTTGCTTATATTCTTGTATGTGTTTAACTATAGTATGGAACCAACATGGCAGAATACTAAAAGATATCTCTTCATAGTTCAATTCTTCACTATATTAATTCCTCACAACAATTCTTCACCAAATTAATTCCTCACAGTACACTAAAATAGACATATTTCCTCACAGAAATCGATGCACACATGTTACTTTCATAATATCAATCATTGTCGTGATATATGAACACTTATTTAAACAAGGTATAAACATTAATTAAATGGCATGATGCTATACGAATTAATGTAAAAACCTTGGTGGCGGCAGACCCTTCATGCAAAAGCACTCAATCGTAACCCAAGCAAAAAAAACTCGTGAAGTTCTATCGACAAAACTGATGCTTGCTACAAACTCTTCAATCATCAAAGCAAGTTAACGAATATGGATTGAATAGGCTCTGATACCATGTTGAAAGACAAACATGTATCAAAGAAAAGTGGCTAGGGTTTTATTATAATGAAAGGTGCATACATAAAACAAAGAAAAGTAACATTATAAATAGAGAAACAATCTAGGGTTACTAGGAAAATGGGCTAAACAATAAACCCAATATAATACAAGCCCACTAACTTTATTATGCTAATAATGCATAACCACCATCCACAACCCTGTAACACCATTACTCGCAGCCACTCATGCCATCAACCATCACTGCTACCATCATAACTTCATAATCACCGCCACCATCTCTCTGTGCACCATCTTCAACATCACCATTACCTGCTGCCATAGCCGGTAGCACCGGTAAAATCATACGGCCCGCCGGAGGCCATAGCCATCATCCGTTTCTCTGGTCGTTTCACATCTCCGATCATCTCTCTATCTCTAATCTCACTCTCTCTTTCTTTCTTTTTCTCTCTATTTTCTAGAAACAGAAGTTTGTGTGTTAGAGAAGGATAAAAAGTAGTGGGGATGAAGGTGTACGGGTGGTTGAGTGTGTGTAAGAGTGTGTGTAAAATGGGAAATGACAATTTTGCCCTTCATTAAACTGAGGTTTTTAACTAGGGTTAACTTTTTGGACTGAAATGACACGTTTCTAGAACGTCGGGGAGGAAAATGACGCAATTTTTAAATTTGGCCTGAAATGGCAAAAGTGAACAACCACAGGACGTAAATGACACTTAACTCTTTTGTTTTTTATCCATTAAATTGTTCAATCATGTTTTTATGAATCTACAAAATGAAATCGATTTTAGGTTCCAATTAAATAATAACATTCAATCATACATTTCCAAATTCAGAGATTTGCATATGTTTATATATGTTTTGAAGATGTGACAACTTCAACCCATTTTCATATGAACAAGTCGATTTAGGTTATGTTTTATCTCTAACAGATCAAACGGTTAAAAACTAAATAACAATAGTCTAAAATGAGAGGATTAAATCAGTTGAAAGTCGCCATATGTTTAAATTTAATGCAAATAATTAGAAAACCATATGTTTTGTGATGTGAGTCATAAAAGTGTTTTGACAAGTGGTATGAATGTAAGTGTTGTTATCAATAATCATGTTTTGATTAGTGGGAGGATTGTTATTTTGTTAATTGTGAGTTAAAAAAAGATGTTTTGTTGAAACTTAAATTTGTATTGCTTTGATGAGGTGAAGTGTTGAAACTTTTACTAAACTATAAACTCACCAATGGAAACCGACATATTTTAGTATGTGTTTTGAGGTGAGTCTGGATGTGACGGGACAAAGGATCTCACGGCTATCTGACAAGGCAACTTATTGGTATCCTAGATTAGTAGGTCTTTAGAATATGTTCAAGTTGTAACTTGCAATGAGTTTATGAGTATTATACAGTTATTTCTCTTGTTGTATGTGATGTGTAAACCCAATAAGCACAGGCCTGGGTTTTTGGGTGAGACACAATCAAAGTAGTCGCACATAATAGAAAAATGATTTTGGATCCAAGTTTTTGGCTACTTGGGTTGTGGTCATTGTTGCTTAACAAGTGTACGTGCCTACTCGTGTCTACTGGTTAGTCCAGGACTCAGTGGTGGAATTAGCCCATTAAATCAGGGGTATCAAAAAAAAAATTACTGTGCAATCATACAATATTAAAAAAAAGACAATAAATTAATAAAGTAAACAAATACGTAATAGATTTGGCATCTTTTTTTCATAGCTTGAAATCGTTCCAGCACATCATCGTCTTTTACTTTATAAAAAAAAATCATTTTCAAGCGCACAAACATGGCATTGTTCAAAAATTCCGGGCCCATTCGATTGCGTAAATCCGTTTTGATAATCTTCAATTTCAAAAAAATCTTTCAACAGTTGCGGTTGTAACCGGTAAAACCAAAGCTAGCTTCACTACCCGATAAACTGAAGGTAAAGAACAATGTGTTCTTATTTCAACCATAAGATGCGTAAGATCACTTATTCTATTATATAGGCTTTATTAGTTATTACAATTTGAGCTTAATTATCATAAAACTAATTGTTTGGGCTTTGTTACTAAACAAGTTTTGGGCTTAATGAATAATGTCAAGTTTTATAATTTTCTCTTAGGGGTATCCTCGTATATATTTTTGGGTATGCTATGTATAAAACCGAAAAAAAATTACGCTGCAAATACGAATACGGGGTTGAGCCGTAGCCCGTGCTACGGCTCATTCTACATTGGTTCCGCCCCTGCCGGGACTTTATCAGGGACAGAGTCAATGGTAATGAAGAAGTGTATGTGCCTAGTCGTGTCTACGACGAATGAACCATTGGTCGAGAGTTGGCTCCACTCTCCTGGTAAGTCTAAGGTAGGACGAAACTAATGACCCACACAAAGAGTAGGATGAATTGGCTTATCCCCTGGGAATTGGGGACGCCACACGGGGGTCGAAAACTAGCCCCGTGACAATTTGGTATCAAAGCAGGTCGATTCTCGGATACGTTGGAACGTGACTTGTAACCAAAAATAAGCTTAACATTTAGAGTATGGTTATGCAGAGGAGGTAGGAGAAGACCAATATGGGTTCGCTCGGTGAAGGTCTTAGTACTCCGCAAGTATGGGATCGTGAGAGCCGCTCTAGTATAGTATCAATGAAGCTATCCGTGTAGTGTTCAAAAACCCACGGTAAGCAGCACTGTAAAAGTGAAGTTTTGTGAAAACTGCTACAATTATCTAGGTTCCCTGTATACTTGAAACTATCGGCGGACAACAGCGCCAACAAAAATGATCTGATGTACTACTTTGAACCGACATGAAAGAAGATCATTGTTGTTGTGTTATCGGGTGTCCTACCCTTCCAAAGTGAATCATGCTCAACATAAGAGAATCATGCATTGTCAAGACGAGTATGCACGAGGATGTGCATGAAATAATGGTGGGAGAGTGTCACGAGCCAAACATTTGAATATCGCTATGCTATGGGTTGTGCTTGAACGCTTGAGTTATTGGCTAGTTCGGGACTTTATCAGGGACGGAGTCAGTGTCAATGAAGAAGTGTACGTGCCTAGTCGTGTCTACGACAAACGCACCACTGGTTAAGAGCTAGTGCACTGTCCTGATGAGTCCAAAATAGGACGAAACCAATGACCCACACAAAGAGCGGGATGGATTGGCTTATCCCTGGGAAATTGGGGACACCAGACGCGGATCGAAAAACTAACCCCACGACATAAGCCTAGTCAGCTTTAGCTCAGGCTTAAGCCCGATGTTAAACTAGCCAACTCAACGCCATCCATGTATTTTTAATAAGCCGAAATGTTTAACTTTTTTTTTGAACTAGTGGGAAACCCGTATGTTGCCGCGGGGTACATTTTACACGACAGAGGTGATACAAAGCCATTGTTCGCAATATTAACAAACTGATTGTAGGCATGAGAAAATGACACTATCATCAATACTTTTTTTAGTTTTGATTCGTGTTGGGTTCGACACGTTTAACAACCTTGCATACACATATGTACATATATGGTGTACAATATGATCAAGTACCTAGAATAGAGAAGAACTTGGGCAAGATCGGACCATGATTCATCAAAGACTGCATATGTTTGCCTCCTATCTCATAGCTAATATGTGTCTACAATAAACAAAATTGAAAAAAAGAAATATAAATAAAATGTCTTAACTTGCTAACTGCCGTCTGGCGTCCGTCATTGTTGAGGTTACTAACACGTTCTAGGTGCTCTGACTTCCGCTTCTCAATATCCACATATTTTTAACTACATTCAGAATAACCAACTGCACTTCCAACCATTTTGTTGATGTAGCATTTGACAATCCCATACATTCCCCTGTTGATATCATCATATATCAAAAGCTAAAGGCCCATCAAGCTTACTATATTCACATTCAGAAAAATAGTGAGCCTGCAAAAAAAATGATAGAATTAAAATACACAAATAAATCAATTTTTGCCTTACCATATTCTGCACAACCCTCGAGCTCCCATAGTTTTTGGTTTGCATCGTTATAGCAGTCTGTTTATCACCATATTCATCTTTTGTTCTTTACCATATTCCATTCCAATCTTGAAATTAATCCTACAATTTTGAGAGTGAAGCTCAAACATAGAACAAACACTTGAATAAATTAGAATAAAACTTCTTTGAATAAGTCAAAATCAACCGGTGGGTACATTTAGATCATGGGGGGTTATCTCGTCACATAAACTATATTAACAAACATCATGTAAGATAAGCATCTAAGAAACGCATAATAGGGATGGGCACTTGGTACGGGGTACCGGTACCGAATTTCTTGCACTGAATTTGAAGGTAAAATTCGGTATTTTACCGGTACCATACCAAACCAGTACCGTACCAAATATTTCGGTACCTGTACCCAGTTTTAACGAATTTCGGTACAGGTATCTTCGGTACCGGTACCACGCTCATCCCGCATAATAAGTCAAATGTCTAAATAAGGCTCTTCGATCCGTTGACATGGAATTGTACTATTCAAGCAAAAACACTTTCTTATTGAGTAATCTTATATAAAATCTTGTAGTCCAGTTTGTCTCTCACTCTGTCATTATGGAATAATTATGACAAATAGTCCTGCAAAATTTAAGTATTTACTGAATGAATATGACAAATTTTTTTAAGGAAAACCTATAAAAAAACAATACTAATAGGCTGATAGCGATGCACGTGATCACAAAAATGCAAATTGATTCAACTAAGTGTTTAGTAGTCATAATTATTACTTGAATACACAGTGAAGTTTTGCAAAATTTTAAATCGGAACCAAAAAAACTATATCATACCACCATAGACGGCTTCTCAAATATTTTGTTCCAACTCGAAGAACTTTGTCACAACATATAGTTAGCCACCTAAAAGATATGGCAACATAAGCGGGTTAGGTATCAAACGGGTCAAAATGGGTTCATCTTCTAGTATAGTACTACATGTTCAATTTTTAAAAAATCTTTTATTCTCGCAACAATTTAGGAGGTTAAATACATTAAATTTAAAATTTGAGCTCAAAACGCCTTTCAACACGTTTTTAACCAACCCACACCCCCTTTAGCAAGAATTTTTATTTGACCCGTTTCATATACAACACAACCTAGATCGGCCTACTGATAATTGAGTGTTGAAAAGTTGTAATTAATTCGTATACCTTGGCTGCTTTTTTGCGAGGGAAAGAGCGACACCAAGAGCGCCATGACACCAATGAACCAAACGATCTAATGCACTGCCTTCACTCGACGATAATTTCCACTTGGGAATCGATTCTTAACCATGTAAAAAGTGCACTTTTTTAATTTCTTTTAAGTCATCCCCAGTTGAAACCATGTCAAATAATATATGCATTATTGCAGCAAGTCCATGGGTTGCTCCCCAATACCTTTTACCATGCCATTCATACATCAGTGGGCCATTCCTTTGTACACAAATTTGTAACAAATATCATAATTTCATTTGTAATTGTTCTCTTAAGATAAATTGTCATTGCCAAGGCTCATCATCACAGACCAAGAACGAATCTAGAAAGGTTTCAGGTTTGCCCATTTTATAAAAAAAAAATGCAGAAAGATAATATAACTTTTGAATTGTATATTAATTGACTATATACTTAAATAAATAGCATCTGATTTTTCTATTGATCTGCGAATCCCCACACCATCGGGTCTGCCGGGTCGGGTTTGGAACCGGTTATTATGCCCATCTCTAGTGTAAGACTGAAAGTAGATAAAGTTTCGATTTCAAGGACCGGGCCATTTTGAGCCTCGCTATATAAATTATAAAATCATAACAGAAAAGCCATAAATTGTAAATGACCCAAGCCTGAGATAAAGCCCAAAGAGGCATCATTCTTAACCTTATATTAATATTCATTCTTTTTCAACTTTAATTCAATTTTTCAAATGACCAATAATAAAGCAAGTAGATAAAGCCCAATAATAAAGGGATGAATTACGAATGACCCGAGCCCGAGATAGAGCCCAAAGAAGCATGATTCTTGTATAACACAATTATTGATGATGATAAAAGACATATGCGTAGCATAATAATAATCCCATCTCATAACCCTTTCGATCATCTTGTACTACTAGACTTTCATTGTGTTGTAACCTACCTAGCCAGGTTTCAACTGGACGATCTTATTTAGGACTTGATGCAGGATGAGACTTTACTCCATATTCAATTTTCACAATACATATCATTTGAAGGCAGTTTTAATATTGAGTAAGCTTCCGTTTTAATCCCTATGGTTTAGTCGTTTTAACGGTTTTGCCCCAATCCTTTAAAAATAGTTATTTTATTCCCTGATCTATAAGGCTTATCTCTATTTCACTCTCTGCCCCTAACGCCATCCAATTCAATTGTTAAATCCTGGTCACATGCCCCTCACATGAGGGGCATTTTAGTCTTTTCCCACTCAAACTTATTAATTTCCCTATTTAATTTTCACACACTTTCTCTCTCTCTTTAAACATTCACCTACATCTCTCTCTATGCTGTAACAACCCCACCCACACCATTAGACACCACCCCCAACCCGTCGAACAACAACCACCACCCCTTCCACCACAATCGACTCAACACCTTCTCGATTGTACAGCCTCAAGAAACTGCAACCATTCGATTTCAACACCTTCTGAAATCGTTATATACTATGCAAATTATATGAACAGTTAACGTGTGACTGTGTGAGTGAGAGAGAAGGTTAATACTTGGAGCACAATACATCGAGGGATTTCTCTTCACAGCTGTATAACAACGGGGTCTTGGTTTTGGAATCATTAATTAACGCCATAGATGGAAACTGGAAGAACTCAGCTCGATTGAAATGGGTTTGGTGAATCAACGACGCGATGGAGGAATTTGAGAAAGGGGTTTTCCCGATCTGGAAGGTGGATATGGCAGCGGGACTTTGAACCCGGAACGATGCCGACTCTACCGGATGTGCCGAGTTTGCAAGATGTGAAGCGTTCAGATTTGAATCGGGCTATGTGTTGGTCGTTGGTCGCAAGTGGTTAGATTGAGGGATGACGAAAGGCGGTGGTTGTGGTGTGCGGTGTGGTGGTTATGGTGGAGGTGGGTGGTAGTATGGTGGTTACATATGTTAGGGTCAGAACACGAATCACACGAACACTAGAACAATCTGCAGCAAGCACACACACTCACACACTCTAACTCACAAGAACAAGATGTAAGACCCATCACACTTTATCAAGATAATTCTACTAAATACACATTTAGTTTAAGGAAAAATACGAATTTACAACAGTTTGATGAGAATTCAAGTGCAGAAGAAGTTATATTTTCACTCAATGATGATTTTAAAGTCAACTACTTTCTATGTATTGTTGATCAAGCTATAAGTTCTCTTGAAACAAGATTCGATCAATACCAAAAATTCGAAAAAATATTTGGGTTTTTGTTTCCTAAAAAATTGAAGACACTTGATGAACAAAATCTTAAGGCTCGTTGTTATCGTCTTAAAGATGCATTAAAATATAAAGAAGAATCAGACGTTGATGCTAAAGAACTTTATTTGGAGTTGAAGTTGATTAGGACCTTTTTACCGAGTCACATTGTTAGCCCTATTGATGCTTTAAATGATATCATGCGGCTCGGTCGTTGTCCTAATGCTATAAATGCATATCATGTGCTTTTGACACTTTCGGTAACGGTGGCATCGGCAGAGAGAAGCTTTTCTAAATTGAAGTTGTTGAAGTCTTATTTGCGATCGTCAATGTCCCAAAAAAGACTTAATGGATTCGCGATGATATCTCTTGAAAACGAAATATTAGAAGGTATGGAATATAAAGACTTGATCGAGAGCTTTGCTTCCAAAAACGCTAGGAGAGCCTCACGATTTGCTTAAGTAAGTTAGTTCGATCATTTAGCTAAACTAGTATTGTTTTGTTTATTTTATAACAATTAATCTGTGATACCCCAGGAAAAATGCTCAACACAACTAGTTTCTCCAGTGACTGTGTACTAAATTTCGGGACGAAATTTCTTTCAACTTGGGGATGATGTGACAACCCGTAACTTCGAGATAAAAACCCGTTTGTTTCGCTTTTATAAATCATATCATATACTTATTTTATTTGATGGATTAATTATATTCTTATCAAATTATATTTTATCCATATCACGTACCGACCCGAACCATTTGAACCAAAGCACATGTCTCACTTGTTGATCCAACCCACTCGCATAACTCCAAACTCATAAGGTCCGAACCAGGGTGTAAATCATATGCAATTGTATTAGTTGGCTTTATTTAATATATATATATATATATATGTATATATATATGTATATATATAACAATCTTAAAACAAGTTGAAGCCCCACTTCTGTTCCCCATCACAAATAAGTATAATAATATTTTTATTATAATATTTGGTGAAACTAGCAGTACTTGCATTAATATGCTAGTATCACAATTTTAAATTCTGAACAACATATACAAAAGTTTTTGCAAAAGTCGATCCCTTGCTCCATCCATTTACAGCCCAAACCCAACTCAATTTCTTTTCTTTTTAGTGGTCTTCAGCCCACTTGAAACCCCACACCGCCCATACTCTATTAATCCATATTAATATACGTAAACTGCATGATTCCTATGATAACTCCCCAAAATCAAACCCTAAACCACCCACCCTTCTAACCTGCGATCCCTGTGCTCTCTCATCCCTTCTTCACAATCGACGATCAAGAACTCCAAGGAAGTCTTTCAAGTCTTTCGGTTCAAGCACGAGTGATCCCCACCATCTTTCAACCCGGTAACTTGTCTTTAATTTCTTTATAAACTTGTTAAAGCATAGTATCATGGCTGTGATTCTGGAAGTTCTTGTATGTTCTTGATGTTGTGATAATTACATGTAATAGAGGGTTGCTAGAAATCAGTGTTGTTGGCGTTATGATTGGGTGCGGGTTCGGTTAGTCGTTAGGGTTTCATTTTTGAGAATAATTTTAATGTAAATCATTGATGGGTTTAATGAACTAATTGTTATATGATTTATTTTAAGATGAAGATCTGCGGTGATTAAAGATTTTAGGTCGTTGGGGGCGTTAGTTGTTCGGTTGGGATGATCGGGTAACGACTAGAGCTGAAACAGAATCTGTCAAGGATTCTGCAGCCAATTTCGGTTGGCTGTAAACGGACCGTTATAAATCAAAATTTTGATTTTCTGAAGTCTAAATTATATGTTTTCAAAAAACGAATCAAATGGCACTGGAATCATATTTTTTTGAGGTCGTTTGCTATTTTAAAGGTCCGTTTTGTACAGCAGCAAAAGCTGCGTTTTTCTGCAGAAAATGTGTGTTATGATTTTAGTCATAACTTGAAATCTGTGTAGAATTAGATCATGAAATTCGTACTATAGATGACCACTGATGTCATTGTAATTCTCCAACTTGAATTTCATCAATCGGACTTATGATGAATTTTAAATGAATTTTTCTGTGGACTGCAGTCAAAAAGTGACGAATCTGATTTCAGCCCGGTAAATGATTTTTATAAAATAATTGGTAATGAATTGGATCCCGAGATTTTTACACAATAATATTTGGATCGTTTAAAATATTATTTAATTTTTTGGCAATTTTGTTGTATACGAACTATTCCGGATAACAATCCAAAAACTGCCGAAAATGCAATATATTGCTGAAAATTTTAATGAAGAGTATTTTAAGTCTTTCGTGACACTTGTGTTGTCGCTAAGCTATGTCGTATAAATGCATGCATGATATTTAGTATTGTATGATATAATGTGCTACGTGCTAGATACGTGTAGGATTCGTGTTTCCGCGTGAGCACACCCACTAACCCTTAAACGGTAATCATGTTAGGACGTGATTGACTAGTTCCACCTCACATATTTCTTTCCATAACTTAATCTGCCGAGCTAATCTAAGGTGAGTTCACACTTTCTACAAAGCATGGGATTTCCGATGGTTTGGGAATGGGTTAAGGAATAATATTGAAACCTACGTGTCCTCCTTGGGTAGGATACGTACCTCAATCCTCCTTCGAAAGGATGACAACATTGAAACCTGCGTATTCTCCTTGGGTAGAATTCGTACCTCCATCCTCCTTGGGAAGGATGACAACATAGAACTTACTAGACAAAACTTTATCATGAAGTCCCTCATTTTTATATCGAAGTAATTGTCGGGCCATTGGCGAACGGGTCATTAGTTAAATAACGCTATTAGGTCTGACAAGCCTCACACCGTGCCGCAGAGGACGGGAGTGGACTAATGTACATGGGCAATAAGTCAATGATGATAGACATTGACGCAGGGCACATAAACATGACTCCAGTCAATAGTCTATATGGTAACGGGTCTAGTGGTTTACAACATGGGGTAGCCCCCACGGTATACGGTTTTGGAAACAAGGAACTGGGTAACTTATGGTTTTTGGAACAACTTTAAAATAGACAACCAACTGTGAACTCGCTCAACATTTTTGTTGATTCGTTACTACATGCTTTGCAGGTCGTTAGGTATTTAGCTGGAGCTTGCATAGGGAAGGAGTCGTTGCGGAATATGGACCGTTGTGTGTTGATGATAAACTTATAAACTTTAAATTTATAATTTTGGGTTTTGAACTCAATGCTTCCGCTGTTAACTTAGACTTTGCTAAATTGTTTGACACCAATTATATTGTTTGTGTTGGGTTTTATTTACTTACTTATATTGTTTAATATGATTGGTGGCTTGATCCTGGTCAGTCATGCTCCCTGCGGTGATACTCCGCGTTTGGATTTTGGGGGTGTGACATAATCAATTATCGTTGCATCGTGGTTTTTGGATATATAAAATGATAAGTTTATATTTTAGAAAGGGGCCCAACTTTTTTTGTCTCGCACGAGGTCCAAAAGGTTTTTATTATTCTCGGAGACGGCTCTAATCATCACCAACACTTGCGATTTTCAACAACCAAAACGGATACCAGAAATGGCAATAGCCAATCAACTTTGGATATACCAAATATTGTTTGTAGTGAGACAGATACAAAGTTACAAACACACATGATAATATTTCTTATTGTATTTTTATTCTAGTTAATTAATAATGCACAATGTTTTACAAGATTTTCGTTATTCATCTATATATATCTCAAAATATATAATAAAAAAATTCATAATAAATGTCTCGTTATTCATCTAAATCTATCTCAAAATATATAAAAATTGTTTCTTTAACGGAACAAGAGCGTATTTCATAAAGTTATTTTAATAATCGCATCCGAAGTTTTATATCAGTAAAACATTTATTGAAGAATCGTATATAACGTGGAAGTACAAGAGCGTATTTCATAAAGTTATTTTAATAATCCCATACAAGAGCGTATTTCATAAAGTTATTTTTATTATTCGCATCCGAAGTTTTATATCAGTATTTATTGGAGAATCATATATAACAGAATGGTTTCACTTATGTGAGTAATATTTATTGAAGAATCATATATAACAGAAATGTTTATCACTTATAGATAAAGTAGGGTCAAATGTGGTTTCTCTTTGTTTAACCAACAATCCTTATATAGAATATACTAGATTAGAACCCCATGTATTATACGGGTTGAATAAATGTAATTTATTTATATTTAAACAATAAAAAGTTATATCTTTATGAAACTCGTATATTGTACGGGTTAAATAAATGTAATTTTATATATCAAATAATTAAAAAAAAGTTATATCTTTAAAAACCATGTGTATTACACAGATTAAATAAATGTAATTTTGTATACTAAATACTAAAAACGTTGTATGTTTGAAAAACCCATGTATAATCAGGTTGAATAAATCTACCAAATGATAAAAAAATTACATTCTTAAAAACCTCGTATATTACACGTGTTGAATAGATCTAAAAAATATTTATATCTTTAAAAACCATGTGTATTACACAAACTAAATAAATGTAATTTTGTATATTAAATACTAAAAACGTCGTATCTTTAAAAAACATGTGTATAGTCAGGTTGAAAAATCTACCAAATAATAAAAAAAAATTATATCCTTAAAACCCCGTGTATTACATGTGTTGAATAAATCTAATTTTACATAACAGATGATAAAAAGTTATATATTTAAAAACTTCGTGTATTACACGGGTTATATGAATGTAACTTTGTATAGTAAATAATAAAAAAAAATTAAATTTTTAAAATCCCCGCGTTTTACACGAGTTGAATAAATATAATTTTGTATACCAAATAATAAAGAAGTTATATTTTTATAAATTAGGATAACATTTAATATTAATTTTTTATTTATATATTTAATATAAGATAAGTAGGAAAGAGAGGTATTTGTTTTAAAAATATATTAAATTAATAATTTAGATTTGAGGATAATATTTTATTAAAGTATGATAAGATTTAATATTAATTTATTATTTATTTATTTAGTTAATGTAAGATAAGTAAAGATTTAAGGATACCTTCAATGAATGACAATTGTCCAAAAGTTGGTTTCTTTTATTATAGTAGACTAGCGGTAAGACCCGTGTGCAAACACGGGTCGTTTCTTAGAAAACCATGCATAACACATATTGACAGAGAGTAAAAAAATAATTAGTGCAGACTTACAAAATTGATATAAACTAATGGTCAATAGGTTTATTCAACAACAATTCCAATATGTTGATAGCAAACCACTGTTGTCTATTAACTGTTAAAACCGTTGTTGTTTTCCAACAGACTTTCCTAAAAACTGTCATCCATTATCTCCAACAGAGCTTGCCAAATGGATAGATAGTAAGTACTAGATGTTAGTCAACTCATGTTAAAAAGGTCAGTCAACAGAAATTACAAAGGTTAGTAAACAGATGTTAAGAGAATAATGTTATTAACAAAGACTTTAGTACTCTCATTAAAAATGAGAGCTGCAAACTTGTTACTACAATGCCAAATATAAACATTTTTCACAGCATGTGTTCTCAGGATAGGCGTAATGCAGAGCAAGTATCAGATGCTTTCAAAAAGTTGTATTTCTTTCCAACAAACATTTCCTAACAACAGTTCCTCCATTATACCCAACAGACGTTGCCAGGTTGACAGATGTTTAGTATCATCATAGATTTTGTAAAACTTCTTTGTAAACCACATTAGTAGTGGTTGTACAGACTCGTTTGTCTTTATCACAAATCAAAACTTTCAACCCCTTCCTACTTTTTACTCTACATACAGCAACATAGAGCTGGCCATGCCTAAACACTGGACGTGGAAGATATAAACCAACACGCTCCAATGATTGTCCTTGACTTTTACTTATTGTCATAGCAAAACACAGTGAAAGTGGGAATTGTCTTTGAGAAATCTTCATTGGTATTCTTTTATCAGAAGGTGTCATCTTAAGTCTTGAAATCAAAGTATGATGACCTATATTAGTCCCTGTGATAATTTTTGCTTTAATCACAACTTTTCCAAGCCTCATGACTTGTAAACGTGTACCATTACACAATCCATTTGCCTGATCAATGTTTCTGAGTAACATCACTGGAGCACCAAGTTTCAGTACTAATTTATGGTTAGGTAAACCAGATAAACGAAGATTGTTTAACACATCAGGAGGAAACCATGCCATATTAAGCTCTGATTCTTCCTCAGATTGGCATAAACTATTTGAACTAAAATAAACCTTTTCTTCACCGGGCAGACTCTCTAACAACTCTTTATTTATTGAATCCGCTACTTCATTAGTTGGAGCGAGAATCTCTCTTTGTTGGAAATACGTTAAATCCCACAAAAACTTATTCTTGTCCGGATATATAAATGAAATGAGAGAAGAAATAGGATTGACTTGGTCATGAATAAGTAGATCATCTGGTATTTCAATATCTATCTCACCATCATTTTCTTCACCAAGCAGACCATCACCAAGCTTTAAAATCCATTCTCCAAATTCCTTTATTTCTTTCAAATCTGCTTCCTGACAACCAACTCTTAATCTCATATTCTCAGTTAGCTTTAGTACTTGACAGTATCGCCATATATAAGAAGAATTCAAAGAAGCATTGACTATCATTGTTCTGGTACCTTTAGGGATGACCTGGAAGAATTTGTCTAAAATCACCACCAAATAGAATGACCTTTCCCCCAAACGGCTTGGATTCCATGTTCGGTTGACTGGAACGTGATATGTCTCTCATTGTTCTATCAAGAGCCTCGAAACAATGCTTGTGAGTCATAGGTGCTTCATCCCAAATAATCAAAGTTGCTCTTTTAATTAAATCACCTAACCCAGTATTAGGCTCTATCGAACATATTGAATTCTCATTAATGTTGATTGGAATTACAAACATTGACTGAGCAGTTCTACCACCATCCAGCAAAAGTGAAGCAATTCCACTAGATGCAACATTCAATACAACTTCACCTTTTGATCTTAATGCAGCTGAGAATGTCTTCCAAAGAAACGTCTTTCCAGTTCCACCATAACCATATACAAAAAACACACCTTCATCACCTTTTTCATTCGCTTCCATAACAATTATATATATCCTTTCCTGTTCGGCAGTTAAACACTTTAGATAACCATCATGTTCCCTTTGAAGTGCTAGTCTGTCATACTTGTCCGGAACACTTGGCATATCATCAAAATTTCTCACTGTACTTCCATTGGTAAGTAGCAACTTTTCAATTTCAGATAGACAGATATTTTCAAGTTCTTCTTGTTGAAGATCCAAATCTAAAACAAATGTTGAAAAAAGTATTAGTTTTCCCAATAACAGAGCTATTGCATAATTTTAATGTAGTTGTATATAACTTTAATAAAATAATCACATTACCTGCAATACCAGTTATCTTTCGTTGCTGATACAGAATGTCTTCACATAACAGGGACTTCGTTTCTGACCAAAAAACACCAGGACGAGATATCGAATTTGACAGCAACAACATTACAAAAAAAGTCCTCAAGAAATCTCCGGTTGACCATGTGCTAGCTTCTTTGACAGCAATAACATATTCCTTATCATCATCCAACAGTCCCCGTGCAAAACATGCATCTTTAAATGTTCCAAAAACTTGTCCATCAACTGTTTTTATATCTTCAAAACAGGTTGGTCCCTTAATATGATTCAGTAAAATCCTTAGGTAATAACAATCACCAAGTGATGTTGGGACATAATGTATCCTCCCAATTGATCTATACGGATGCTTTCTTCGATTCCATTTGCGATTTTTAGCATTCCATACATAATATCCCGGAAACTGAACATACCTCAATGTCCTGGCAAATTCATCGACTTTATTACAATTCATCCACTCTGTGAACATTGTCATTTTCACAGTTGGATCTGTAACAATATCACACAAATTATCATGATCGTTATACACAATACTCTGACCATCTTCACAATGAAAAGGTAATACTTCAACAGCTGGAGATCTATAATGTAAATTATACATGAATATTCTCCAAGCAGCTTCACAAGCAGAGATATATCTACAATCAAGGTATGCTTTTATCTCATCTACAGCTACATTCTTTTCCGTATCATTGTTGGGGCTATTGGCTTGAAAAACAGAAGCCGTGACTCTATCAGACCCCTTATTAATATTTTTAAACAAATATTTGATAGAACCTGACTAGTTGCACCATTCAATGTTAACGTGGCACTGATACTTTCCGAGCAGGAGAGCATTATAAGGAACTACAAGTCTATTATCAAGTGTCACACCATTCTTTACTACTGTATTACTTGTTTGACGACGACGATAGACAGGATATCCTTCAGAATTAACACAAGTCTCATCTACATATTTTCTGGGAAACTTTTTATAACATTTTTGCTGAACCATACATGGAAAAAGTGGGTTGTCTGTACCACATGGTCCATGACTCATAAATTGCTTGACAAGCTCATATAATTCAGGATCTCTTTCTTTATCTGGTATCTCAGCACTAATAACACGATCAATATCAGATGTAGTTGGAAATTTGCTTTCAGCACCCAAGAAAAAACATATGTGAGCATGTGGGAGTCCACGCTTCTGAAATTCCACTGTATACATAACTAAAATTTTTCAACATTGAGCTGTTAAATAAATATAATTAGATGTTCAAAGTAAAAAATATAACTAAAAGGTACCTGCTTGTATATCACCAAAGAATTTATCTTTCTTGAAATCTTTTATAAGATGATCCAATATACATTTGAATAATCTCGAGATAAGATCCGGCCTGTCTTCAGCATTAAGAGCTTTATCGTGCAAACACCTGTAAATCTCAGGCCAGTTTGGATTACAAGTCACCGTTATGAATAAATTGGGATATCCAACAGACTTGCAAATTGCCATAGCATCCAAGTACTTTTGCATCATATATCTAGAACCACTTGTAAATGATGAAGGTAAAAGTATAGGTTTACCACAACTTGAGGCATTATTCTCTCCACTTTCAACAGTAGCATTAAAGTTCTCAAGACTTTGTGTTCTAAGTTTAGGTTGTTGTGACCTTATATAATTCAACCTGGCAGATTCTATCATCGTGTATCCATCAACCAAAAACTGCTGAAATAGTTTTTTCGCATTAAGTAACAATGAAAATTGATTCTGTCTATCTTGAATTTTGTAACAAAAGAATTCTCTAATTGTAAGATTGGTTCTAAGTACCCCATTATTAATCGGAATCCCTCTATGTTTAATACCAACTCTATAACCATCTTCTGCATATGGGAAAATCAGTGGATATTGCAAAGCAAGGTAAGAGGGATGAAGATCACTAATTCTTTGAAGACCACCAGACTTCTTTCTAACAACAATATCCCGTTTATCAAATGCTCCATCAAAATCACCAGTTATTAATGCAGCAATTTCTGATGTTGTTGGCAAATTGTGAACTCTTCCATCCTTATCTCTTGTTCCAATAAGCTTCAAGCTTACATCTTGAAACTCATTTTCTTGAAAACAATCTCTTACCATTCTGAAGGGCTGGACAAGAGGATTGCAAGAATCCAACATATCTTTAAGACCCTTGATGGTTGTACTATCAAGCTGGTTGTTTCTTGTAATTTTGCATTCTATCTGAGAACTGCCAGAAATATAAAATGTTAAAATTTACATTCATTTCAAATGATAATGAATGTAAATATACTGAAAAGCAAAATATATATTCATAAATGCCATAATTATCATAAAGAAATTACCTTACTGCTTTTTGACGATTTACCACTTCGTTTTGTGAATCATATATGTAAAGCTGTGAGAATTTGGGTTCTTCCCCATCGTCCGGAAGTAGACTACCCATTCGATGATAATTCTGACCTTGTAGTCTAAATACATAAGGAACTTTACCTCTCTGATAACTTTTGTCAACCTTCCCACCAAGAGATGTGAAGGAAAACATCATGTTATATGCTCGAATATTATCCATGAAATTGCGAGACTGTGATGTATGACTTTTATATAAATGACGTAGTAATGGAGGAGGTGTAGGCGGCGGTGGTAGCTCAACATCTCCATTTGAACAACAAAGAGAATAGGATGTTTTCTTACATTTTTTATTTCCCCTAAGTATTTCATCTTCCCATAACATTGCATCACATTTAGAACACACAAAGATGGCATCTCCATGATCAATATAATCTACAGACTTAGCAAATTTATAAGTCAACATAAGTTATCTACATATTGAAAACTTAACAGGAATTTACATTCGTATTTTATACCTTTAAAAATTCCATGAATCTTCTTAACCACAGAATCTGCTAACATCTCATCACTCATTGGTAATTCAATTTTAGATATTCCACCTATATTGAAGCTTGTAAAATAAGATATATATATATATATATATATATATATATATATATATATATATATATATATATATATAACAATCCATAAAACCTAAGATTAAACAAATATTTTGTTTCCAAAAATTTAAAACATACAATTTGTAATATCTGATAATGGAGTCCTCTCAACAAAATAGGATGTTTGCTTAGTACTTCCAAAAGGAGTGTGATAGACATTCCTTGATGAGATTTTTCTTGATGAATCTTATAAGACAAAAGTATATAAAATAAACGAACAAAACTACAATTCATAATTAAATTAGAAAAAAACATCTGCAGCAAGTTTACCTTTTTCATTTGTAGATGAGTGACACACATTACTACTAATATCTGGGATAGCATAAGTAGGAAGGTGATACACATTCCTTCTTTCGACATTGGTGGTTGAAGCTTGTAAAATAGAACATATGTAAGGATTCCAAAAACATAACACATACATACATATTTCTTTTAAATTTTGTTTGCAAAACTATAACACATACCACTTAAAGTATTTGAAAATGGAATCCTTTCAACAGAATCAGATGTTGATGCAGGATGACAACCTCTGTTGTTTCTCTTTTGTTGAAGAAAATACTTCCTTTTTTGTCACGGCCCTAGCCCCGGTTTGACCTGGTCCAGAGCCGCGGGACAGGAACCCCGTGGTATTTAATTTAAGTGACAACGGGAGTCTTTAATACATGATCTTTTAATACTAAAAATGCCCGTTTACTTTATTACATATTTTAGGGATAAACCCTGTAATTTACAATAAAGTGAATTCACTGGGAAATCTTTATTTTACAAAACATGTTTCTTTATTTATTTATATTGAGCCACTTCCTTAAGCTTGTAGTGCTTCACGGCACTTTTTCCTGGATCACAACAGATTACCTGAAACATGTTTGAAAAAGGTTTTGTCAGCGGGGAAATACTGAGTGAATCATTCATTTTGTCTAAAATGATATTATTGTTATAATTTACAGTATTAAGAACGATTACAATGTTTCTACATGTCAACCATATACCCACGGTATTTGTCACTCGACCACCCATTGGCTATCTCGTTGTCCAATGGTGTCTGTGACTATGGTCATATCACCCCTTGGCTATCTCGTTGTCCAATGGTGATGGATTAACAAGTAATGTATACAAAACCCCACATACCGGCTGTAATTGTCACACCCCGATTTCCACGTGTTACACCGGTGGGCCTGGTGGGGGATTACCATGACGTAGTTGGCAACAATATAGTCAAACCACACAATATATGAATGCACAGCGGAAGCGTAAAGATAAATATATTTCAACTATTGAATGTAATATCCAAGTATCACAATCGTCGAAATATAATCCACAGGGGATCAAAATAAGATAGAAAAATAATTGTTCAACAGATATTGGCATTTCAAGCTTGCGAGACTCTAACGATGCTAAGGAGTGGCCAGCCTATTACGAATAGAACCTGCATTAATCTTTTTGGGGAAAATACGTCAGTTTACACTGGTAAATACATTCAACCGACACTTTTGTAAAATGTTTAATAAAATTGATTTGAATACACAAGGCACAAACTCTTTATAACTTGGAATAATTTATAATTAAATCTTGTAAAAGAATTACATGTTTACTATGCGTTCGATCGCCCGGGTCGTGCCGGGTTTAAGGTTAATAGACACGCCACAAAGCATAAAGCCGTGGTGGGAAAACCAACGGTTATACCTTTAATAATATAGACACATTACGGGTGTACGCCTACACCCATGTGTCGGGGTCGTGGCCATTTCGTAAAATGATGCCAAGGATATCCGGGACATGGTCATTAAGCTCCCAAAGGCGTAAAGCCAACAAAACGTATTTAAACGGACCGATTAAATTATTCAATTAACCACCATATGATGGAAGATTTAATGCCCGACCAAACGGTAATTTATATACCGTAACCCAAGCCCGTATAGGGAAAATAAGATAAAAGTATTTACCTGAGCAAGTATTAATCCTTAATTAAACAAGATGCAAGTTTCTTTTACTGGTCTCCTATTCTGGAATGAAGGTTTAAAATAACCTATTAGAATCCTAACGGGTCTTTAATTTAGCCTTAGCTTAGACCGGTCAGTTTTAAAGGATAATTACGGTTTAATCGCATGAAAGGCGAAAACCGGGAATGGAATGTGGTTTGGACCCAACAAGTTTGAAGACTTGTTTTATATGGGTAATATAACCACACTCTGGATTTTGAGGTCAAAACAATAAGGTTTGACCCGTTTCGGCTAGTTTATGTAAACTAGTTACATAAACCGTACCGTGCGCGCAAAAGGCGTAACGGGTAACCGTAAGAGTCCTACACAAATTTCCTTAGTTAATATGCTTTAAAGAGATTGTGGTATCAGTAGGATACCTTCCGTAATGCCCGTAACGAGTTTAAATCCATTATATGCCCCGTAGGGGTATTTCGGTCATTTTAAAGATTATAAAAGAGGTTTCTGAGTTCTACAGGAAATCTGAGTTTTCCGAACAGTTTATAAAGTCCAAAATACTCTATTTATTATTTAAAATCAGTAGCAACTGGAATCGGGTCAAAATACCTTGTAGAACTCAAGTTATGCTCGAAAAGGGTATATTCGGTATTTACCGAACCGATGCCATAACCGCAGGTTAAAAATGATTAAAAATCTTTAAAAATCTCAAAATATTATTTTACATCAGTGTGTAAAAGGTTTGGTGTCGAAATTTGGGTTTAGATAGGCTTTACGCTAAATGCGCCGTTTAATTACTAAAGTTTCCGTAATTGCGCTATTTAGCATAACTCCTATTCTAGACCTCGGATCGACATGAAATTTTTGGGACATGTTTAGAAATCAGTAACTAAGGTTGTTGTCCTTTCACATGTCCAAAATTCTCGTTTTAAAGTGAAAAGGGCATTACGGTCAACTTTTAAGCATTTAACGGAAATGTGCTAAAGACTCGGACAAACAACGAACCGGTCACAGAGGGTTATACCATCATGTAACCTGGTCCTAAGAGAGTCCTAAGGCATATCTAAATCATACCATAACGGGTTAGAACTGAAGTCAAAGCAAAAGCAAAAGTCAAAGTTTTGCGACTTTCGGTTCCGAACCGGGTCAAAACAGTAAATGGTCGGATCAAACAAGCTTAGACTAGTTAATATACTTATTATCATGTTATATGAGTGTTAAAACAGGTTACACGCTATCTACATTACCGATTATGCATAAAATCGCAAAATAGCATTCTGTTGACTTTTTCTAAGCAAGTTTGACTCGACAATCGGACTAGTTAGAGTGGGAATCAGAGGGTGCCCTCTTAGGGGTTTAAAGCCCACATGATTACCAACATGTAACTACCTTTGATTTGACAAACCACTGGACCATTTGTGATTTATCGTAAAGTCATCGTTAATTACGACGGATTGACTTTTAAGCTAAAACTATGTAAAAACTAAACCACAAAGGGTTAGGCATACTTACAGAAGCTTGGTGCACGACCAGAGATGATAGGAGAGTGTTCTTGAGCTCCAGAAGTGATCAAGAATGCAGGTTTGAGGTGTGGTTACAATGTGTGCACAACATGGCCTTTTATAGCAAAAATGGAAGCACAAGATCATCACAACTAAGGCTACAAGGGTTCCTTGATCATCAACATGTGTCCCTGGGTGCTAGGGGTCGTTTAGGGGGTGCCCATGCTGCCATAATTGCGTTCTAAGGCGGTTAAAATAGCAAACAGTGAACCTGTCCCCGAATTCTGCATCTGGTGCCTTGCCGCGGCCCGCGTGAAGGATCAGGCTTCCCTTACGCGGGTCGCCTGGATCCTGTTTTCAGCAATCGAATCTGCACCTGGCTCGCGGCCCACGTAAGATTACTTGTATCTCTAACGCGGGTCGCGTGAGACCTGATTTCCAAGATTTTCGAATCTTTTGCCATTATTGCCCTGGCCTTTCGGTTTCGAAGGGGTAACTTTGCGATTTGGGCCTCGATTATTTACGAATAAGGGCCTCGTGACTTTTACCCGCGCCGTTAAGTCCCCGGTTAGTTTATTTACTATCCGAAAAGCCCTAACTTTCATTGTTGACGCTTCTAACCCCTCGCATACGAAATTGATCATAACTTTCTGTTTTAAAACGGAACTTCGCGAAATTTATATCGTATATTCTAGTGAGCGTAATTTACTGTTACAAAGCCTCGGGTATGTTAAAGGGTCACTCAGAGGTATAACTTAAACATGTTGACACAATTGACCTCTGTAGTTTGTAATCTCTCACTTCCTTCCGTATTTCGTTCCGTACGATCCATGATTTATTCGTTTGACGGTGCGAGCATCATTTAGGGTTACTGTACAGTATATTTATCCCTCGCTGACATTTTTAACCCTCGAATTTACATACTTTCAATGTTTGTCAACTTTAGTTCTTTATTTAGTATTTAATACCACGTGTAAACTTAAGACACGTGTCAATACTTTATTGGACGCAAAAATTTCGAGGTGTTACAGTAATGAAGACCACAAAGACTTAATCCCTGTAATTATAACTTTGAAAATAAACATGATTTTGAAAGCAAGTTTGGTAAAAAGAGAATGACTCACATTGCTGATTTATGCGGGCGGAGTTTAATCTGCTAATTAGCTTGTTTAACCTAATTTAAATAACAATGCACACGAACTGGGTTAGTAACTAATACAACATTTACGACAATTCATGAGATTAAACCCTCACAATGAATGACAATATGCAATACTTAAACATCCATCGAATTAACGACGAATGACAAAGTATAAACTCAATTTGAGCGGCACTTAAACACTCGTTGGATAGTTTCAATCGATCGGACGTTGAATCGTAATAGCGATCGAGTTATTACCCTGTTATCGCGGCAGCGTTTCGAGATTTGTGTGTGTTTGAAGTATTCGGACTATAACTCAGTGCACGAATTGAGTTTTTACGTCGTTTCAACTCCAGAAATCAAGTCCCAAAGCCCTCTATTTATACTGAAAATTTGACCCCCCTCGCGTGATGCGAGGGGTCTATGTGGGGGCGTCGCGTGACGCGAGGGGTCACCCTACTCCATAGGGTAGCCACGTCCCTAACTAGCTTGGCTGAGTTGATGAAATTGATAAATTCGTTTTCTACAGCGAGTTATATGGATAATCGTAAGCTAGGGTTTACCCCCCTTGAGTTTTAGGGGCCCTGATCCTGATTCGGATTGTTCTGAAAATTTTAGGGTTTATGCAGGATTACTTGGGTTTCTCAATTAGGGTTTCCTTATTGGACAATTAACATAATAAGTAATTATTTTAGTGAGAGTTGTTACATCCTCCCCACCTTAATAAAAATATCGTTCTCGAGATTTACTGGAATAGATGAGGATATTTTCGCTTCATTTCTGATTCTAGCTCCCAAGTGTATTCTGGTCCTCTTTTTGAATCCCACTTGACTTTGACTAATACTAGTCGTTTGTGCTTAAGAAACTTGATCTTTCTATCTTCTATTTGCAGTGGATTCTCCACAAATTTCAACTTTTCATTTACCTCGATATCTTGAAGAGGTACTACCAGGGATTCGTCCGATAGACATTTCTTGAGGTTGGATACATGAAATACGTCATGTACTCCAGCTAATTCTTCTGGTAGATGTAAACGATAAGCAACTGGTCCTATTCGTTGAATTACTGGAAATGGTCCTACGTACCTTGGACTCAGTTTTCCTTTCTTACCGAATCGTACTACTCCTTTCCAAGGAGAAACTTTCAAAAGTACCTTGTCTCCGACTTGAAACTCTAGCGGCTTGCGGCGATTGTCTGCATAGCTTTTCTGACGATCTCGAGCTGTTTTCAATCTTTCCTTGATTTGAGTTATCTTGTCAGTGGTTTCTTGCACAATTTCAGGACCTGATAATTTACTTTCTCCTATTTCTGCCCAACAAACTGGAGTTCTACATTTACGTCCATACAGTGCTTCGAATGGGGCAGCTTCAATGCTTGAATGATAACTATTGTTATAGGAGAATTCAATTAAGGGTAGGTGTTTATCCCAGTTACCACCAAAATCAATTACACATGCTCTGAGCATGTCTTCCAGGGTTTGTATCGTCCTTTCACTTTGTCCGTCTGTTTGAGGATGATATGCAGTACTTAAATTTAGTCGGGTTCCCATTGCTTCCTGAAAACTAGTCCAGAAATGGGAAGTGAAACGACTATCCCTATCCGATACAATGGAGAGCGGAACTCCATGTAAGGATACTACTTCGTCTACGTACAACTTGGCTAACCTTTCCATGCTAAAGGTTTCTTTCATGGGTAGAAAATGAGCTGATTTGGTTAATCGATCTAAAATTACCCAAATTACATCATTACCTTTTCTGGTTTTGGGTAACTTAATAACAAAATCCATTGTTATGAGTTCCCATTTCCATACAGGCATTTCTAACTGTTGTAGTAGTCCCGAAGGTTTCTGATGTTCTGCTTTTACTTGCGAACAAGTAAGACATTTAGATACATATTCAGCTATATCCTTTTTCATTGCTATCCACCAAAAATTGTTTCTTAAATCTTGGTACATCTTATTGTTTCTTGGATGCATGGTATACCTAGATTTATGAGCTTCTTCTAGAATCTTATTTCTTAAATCTCCCTGCTTAGGTACCCAAATTCTTTTCTTGTGGAATCTCCAAATTCCATCATTTCCTTGCTCTAACTCTTTTATTCGTCCTTTCATTCCTTCAGCATCGTCTTCGATTGTTGTTTCTTGAATTTTCTTTAATTGTTCCATTAAATCAATTTGCAGATTTAATCTAAGAGCACGGACTTGCTTTTGCTTTTCATGATACTTACGACTAAGAGCATCAGCGACTTGCTTTCCCTTCGTGATATTGAATATCACAGTCGTAGTCACTTAGGATTTCCATCCATCTTCTTTGCCTCATGTTTAATTCTTTTTGCCCAAATATGTACCTTAAACTTTTATGATCTGTATAAACAGTAAACTTACTTCCAAACAGATAATGTCTCCAAATCTTAAGGGCAAAAATTATAGCTCCTAATTCTAAGTCATGAGTCGTATAATTTTCCTCGTGCTTCTTCAATTGCCCGGAGGCATACGCAATTACTTTCTTGCGTTGCATCAACACACATCCAAATCCTAATTTTGAAGCATCACAATATACTTCAAAATCTTCAGTTCCTTCTGGCAAGGCTAAAATTGGAGCATTTGTCAACCTTTGTTTTAATATCTTAAAAGCTTCTTCTTGTCTAGGTCCCCATTCAAACTTAACTGCTTCACAGGTTAGCTTAGTCAAAGGTACAACTATTTTAGAAAAATCCTTAATAAATCGTCTGTAGTACCCAGCTAAGCCTAGAAAGCTTCTAATTTCCATAGCTGTTTGCGGAACCTTCCATTTGGTAATTGCTTCTATTTTAGAAGGATCTACGTGAATACCTTCGTGATTTACCATATGTCCTAAGAATTGCACTTCTTGCAGCCAGAATTCACACTTCGAGAATTTGGCGTAAAGCTTTTCCTTCCTTAACAAAGTTAAGAGTGCATGCAGGTGCTCACAATGTTCTTCCTGACTTTTGGAATAAATAAGTATATCGTCAATGAAGACAATCACGAATTTATCCAAGTATGGTTTACAAATCCGATTCATCATGTCCATGAATGCTGCATGAGCATTTGTTAGTCCGAAGGGCATGAATGTAAACTCATAATGACCATACCTAATTCTGAAAGCAATTTTAGGTATGTCTTCTTCTTGTACTTTCAACTGATGATATCCGGAGCGTAAGTCTATCTTAGAAAAATACCTAGCTCCCTGAAGTTGATCAAAAAGATCGTCAATCCTAGGTAATGGGTATCGATTCTTAATTGTAACTTTATTCAGTTCCCTATAATCGATACACATTCTCATCGATCCATCTTTCTTTTTCACAAACAACACTGGTGCTCCCCAAGGGGATGAACTAGGTTGTATAAATCCTTTGCTTAGTAATTCATCTAACTGCTTTTTCAATTCTAGCATTTCAGTGGGTGCTAGCTGGTAAGGTGCTTTGGCTATTGGTGTAGTTCCAGGAATTAGATAAATCTTAACTCTACTTCTCTATCAGGTGGTAACCCGGGTAATTCTTCTGGAAAGACATCTGGGTATTCTGATACTATTGGTATATCCTTAAGTTCCTTACTTTTTGTGTAATGATTACTGAAATCATATACACTACTTCTTGTTTTCTTGAGTAACTAGCCAACTTTATTACTGAAATAAATTTCAGTGGCTTTCGAGGTTTATCTCCTGTGATTGAAATTACTTCTCCTGTAGGTGTCTGGATTTCTACGGAATTTTTATCACAGAAAATTCTAGCATGGTTGGCTACTAACCAATCCATTCCTAATACTACATCGAACCCGGCTAACTTCATAGGTAACATGTTTGCAGAAAACTTATGGCCTAAGAGTTCTATTTTTCCTTCTTGCAATACCTTATCTATGTTAACAGAACTTCCATCTGCCGTTTCGACTATAAAAATCTGCCTAAGATTGGTCAATGATAAATTAAGAGCTTGGCAGAATGAGGTATTAATAAAACTTTGGTTTGCACCAGAGTCGAATAATACTTTTGCAAACACATCGTGTACTAGGAACGTACCAGCTATCACATCGGGAATGAGTTCTGCTTCTTGAGTGGTCATCTGGAATGCTCTGGCATTCTTTTTAGTAGTTCCGTCGGTTGTCTTAGCTTTGTTGTCTGCTGGTTTGACCAGTTTGGGACATTCGGTTCTGAAATGTCCGGTTTCTCCACAGTTATAGCAGATCCTGGTCTTTTTCCTACAATCTTCCTCACGATGTCCTATAGCTTTGCAAAAGTTACAGGTTTCATTACATTTTCCAAAATGTTTCTTTCTGCAATTCCTGCAGAAAGGCGGAGTAGAAGATTGCCCGATTCCCCTCTTCTTGAACTTGTTATTATTACCCATACGAAATCCTTGGGTAATTTTCTGAGCCAAATCCTTCTTCCGGTTTTCTTCTCTTGTATGTACCAGTTCGTCAGTTAGGGTGTTAGCTAATTCTACCGCATCGTCTATAGTGCGAGGTCTCGCAGCTTTAACGATATTACGGATTTCGCCAATCAATCCCCAAATATAACGGGAAATAAGCACCGGTTCTGGCGAAGCCAGGGTTGGTACCACTCTCGCATATTCGAAGAATGTCGAAGTATATCCTCGACAGTCTACACCCACCATACGATGGCTCAGGAACTTATTTGCCTTTTGTTCTTTTTCATACTCGGGACAAAATTTTCTTTCCATTAGCTGCTTAAATTCTTCCCAATTCATGTATAGCCAAAATTGTCGATTTCTCGACTTCCATTTTTATAGATTATATTAGGCATCCGTACACACTGTTTATCTTACAACGTTTTATTCCTGAGCTATTTACAGAGTTATATTTTTGTTACTACTGTTATTATACAAACATAGCCTCCCAACCCCACTATTCCTTTGTCAACTGGCATTTTAGTAGCGACGTTCCCTCTTGTCGTATTTCCAGGAGATTTGTTCTCCCATTTCCCGGATCCTATTCCCTGTACCTATCAGCTCCTCGCCAAAATGGCGGAGTTCGGCTAAGTTCTCATTACTCATCGGTGGGTTTGGTATAGGTTCTGGGTCGAACTGAGGGAAAAAGTCATAAGGATTATTAAGAAGGTTTTGAAACTCACAGTCGTTAGTCCACCACTCGTCCATTTCTCCTAAAGGTCGGGTGTGGATTAGAGGGTCTTGAATAGCTGGTTCCAAATTGATTGGAAGTTGGGTTTCAGCAGGATAAGGGTAGAGATTGTTGGTGATAGGTCTAATGACATCACAACTTGCCAGTAGATGATCTAATTCCTCCTGGAATGTAAATTCTTCAGTTTGCTTGGAACTTTCCCTGATTTCTATTCCCGTTTGCCTAAAATTTTCCCTGATTTCTATCCCTGCTGGCCTAGAACTCTCTCCGGTCTCGATCCCTTTTCCTTTATCCATAGGATTTTCTATTTTGAGAATTTTCCTAGTTGCTGGTTTCCTCCTGCGTACTTTCCTCCATCCTACATATCTTCTTCTTTTCTTAGGCTTTGCTTTCTCCGGAGGCGGAGCTTGAAATTCCATAGGTTCCTCCAAATCAGCAATGTAATCAGTGAAGTCGTTGGAAACTTCTATTGGTATAGGATAGAGATTGAGATTCTGAAGGGCTTCAGATAACTCATTCATGCTGATTAGCATATATGCAAAATGCACAAAAATGCTAAGTTAAAATTTTTATAACAAAATTTCACAAATAAATATTTAAGTATTATTGCATACCGTATGATCAGTTTAATACAAAGGACAACTGAAATTTGAAACACACTAGGGTTTATCGTAATTTATTTATTTACGGAATAACTTTTCTTTAGAGCTTCTGGCTTGTAGGTAATATAGGTGCTAATACTGATTCAGGGTCCTGATAGTTTTAAAGGTTGGTATTTACTGCTACCGTTGCTAACATATAAAGCTCTGCCCATTTTTCATCTAATTTGTCTTTCCAAGGAGGATTATTGCCTATTTCCTGGGTTTCCGGATTAAACCTCACTTTCTTTGGTTGTGATTTCTTTCCTTTCTCCTGACTTTTTCTAATAATCAAACTTCTTCTATTGGGAGAAAGTGGCTTTTCAAACTGGGCTTTACGGACAAATATTCCTTCATCCATGCCTGCTGGGTATTTTGAGGAAGTTCATTTTTCTTTAGGTGAAGTAATTAATTTATGATAGATAGCCGAAAGTCTTTGTTTACCCATACTGTAACTAACAAATAGTCAGTTAATAAAACACATAATCACAGAATGGCAATCAGTAAAATTAAGTATTTTGCTGAATACTTAATTAGCTTAAAATCAGTGGCTCTGATACCACCTTTTCCTGTCACGGCCCTAGCCCCGGTTTGACCTGGTCCAGAGCCGCGGGACAGGAACCCCGTGGTATTTAATTTAAGTGACAGCGGAAGTCTTTAATACATGATCTTTTAATACTAAAAATGCTCGTTTACTTTATTACATATTTTAGGGATAAACCCTGTAATTTACAATAAAGTGAATTCACTGGGAAATCTTTATTTTACAAAACATGTTTCTTTATTTATTTATATTGAGCCACTTCCTTAAGCTTGTAGTGCTTCACGACACTTTTTCCTGGATCACAACAGATTACCTGAAACATGTTTAAAAAGGTTTTGTCAGCGGGGAAATACTGAGTGAATCATTCATTTTGTCTAAAACGATATTATTGTTATAATTTACAATATTAAGAGCGATTACAATGTTTCTACATGTCAACCATATACCCACGGTATTTTTCACTCGACCACCCATTGGCTATCTCGTTGTCCAATGGTGTCTGTGACTATGGTCATATCACCCCTTGGCTATCTCGTTGTCCAATGGTGATGGATTAACAAGTAATGTATACAAAACCCCACATACCGGCCGTAATGAAGACTACAAAGACTTAATCCCTGTAATTATAACTTTGAAAATAAACATGATTTTGAAAGCAAGTTTGGTAAAAAGAGAATGACTCACATTGCAGATTTATGCGGGCGGAGTTTAATCTACTGATTAGCTTATTTAACCTAATTTAAATAACAATGCACACGAACTGGGTTAGTAACTAATACAACATTTACGACAATTCACGAGATTAAACCCTCACAATGAATGACAAAGTGCAATACTTAAACATCCATCGAATTAACGACGAATGACAAAGTATAAACTCAATTTGAGCGGCACTTAAACATTCGTTGGATAGTTTCAATCGATCGGACGTTGAATCGTAATAGCGATCGAGTTATTACCCTGTTATCGCGGCAGCGTTTCGAGATTTGTGTGTGTTTGAAGTATTTGGACTATAACTCAGGGCACGAATTGAGTTTTTACGTCGTTTCAACTCCAGAAATCAAGTCCCAAAGCCCTCTATTTATACTGAAAATTTGACCCCCCTCGCGTGACGCGAGGGGTCTACGTGGGGGCGTCGCGTGACGCGAGGGGTCACTCTACTCCATAGGGTAGCCACGTCCCTAACTAGCTTGGCTGAGTTGATGAAATTGATAAATTCGTTCTCTACAGCGAGTTATATGGATAATCGTAAGCTAGGGTTTACCCCCCTTGAGTTTTAGGGGCCCTGATCCTGATTCTGATTGTTCTGAAAATTTTAGGGTTTATGCAGGATTACTTGGGTTTCTCAATTAGGGTTTCCTTATTGGACAATTAACATAATAAGTAATTATTTTAGTGAGAGTTGTTACATTTTTTCTCCTTCTTCAGCACACCTTTGACGTTGAATTGCTTGAAGGTCAACTTCATACTTACTTGAAATTGTGTTATCTGTATCCATAATTTAAAATACTTGAATGAAGAAGATTGTTGACCACTCGAGAAAAGAACTTTGAAAGTATTGTGAAAATTACTTGAAATTACCAAAAAAATATCTGCAGTAAGTATACCTTTTACTTGTGTAGATGAGTGAAACAAATTACTACTAATATTTGGAGTAGCATAAGCAGGAAGATGATACACATTCCTTCTTTCAACATTGGTGGTTGAAACTTGTAAAATAGAACATATGTAAGGATTTCGAAAACATAACATATACATACATATTTCTTTTGAATTTGTTACAAAACTATAACACATACCACTTGAAGTATTTAAAAATGGAATCCTTTCAACAAAATCAGATGTTGATGTAGGATGACAACCTATTTTGTTTCTCTTTTGTTGAAGAACATACTTCATTTTTTTCTCTTTTTTCAGCACAGCTTTGACGTTGACTTCTTGAAGGTCAACTTCATACTTACTTGAAATTATGTTATCTGTATCCATAATTTACAATACTTGAATAAAGAAGATTGTTGACCACTCAAGGAAAGAACTTTGAACATATTGTGAAAATTTTTTGAAATTACCAAAAAATATCTGCAGTAAGTATACCTTTTACTTCTGTAGATGAGTGAAACAAATTACTACTAATATTTGGAGTAGCATAAGCAGGAAAATGATACACATTCCTTCTCTCAACATTGGTTGTTGAAACTTGTAAAATACGAAACATGCGTAAGGATTCCCAAAACATAACATATAAATATATATTTCTTGTAAAATTTTGTTTGCAAACCTATAAGGCATACCACTTGGAGTGTTTAATAATGGAATCCTTTTAACAGAATCAGATGTTGATGTACGATGAAAACCACTGTTGTTTCGCTTTTGTTGCAGAACACGCTTCCTTTTTTTCCTTGCTTCAGCACAGACTTGACTTTGACTTGGTTGAAAGAACAGTTTATACTTACTTGAAATTCTATTATCTGTATCCATAATTTCAAATATCTGAATGAAGAAGATTGTTGAGCACTCAAGAAAAAGACTTTCAAAGTATTTTGAAAATGGTTTGAATTATTTGAAAATGATTTGAATTATTTGAAAATAACAGCTGTATTATTAGGGGGTAAAATGTAACTTCCATATCTCAATGGCGGTAAAATGTAATTTATTATTCCAATGGCGGTTTACCTTTTTACATAGAGGCAGATAGAAACATACTTTACCTTTTTAACGACTCTCCAAATCCCTTTACAAAATTGTTTGTCTGATCTCATAAAAAGTGCTTCAAGTTTTAATCACCGATGTCCATTTCAATATTGAATCACTCCACTTGAATACTTCTTACTTTTGACATCATCAACAACTTCGATCAAGGTATAGTAATATTTATTAAAATTTGTATACACATTAGTTTCATATGCACATGATTAACAACTGTTATGAAGACTGTTCTCATGTATTGCATGTTTCAGATGATGTATCAATTTAATTTTACAAGCTTTTTTTATTTTTTATAATGTTTCCGATTTGAAGTTTTCTTTGATATGGTGTTACATTTGGTTTCTTGAAAGCAATCGATCAGGTATATTTTGTTGTTTTTCTTACTTGATATTAAATAATATCATTAAATGACAAATCTTTTATTTATGGACTTGCAGAAAAAAAGTTATTTCCTTGCTACTCGATTCTACAGTTTTTTAGAGGAATCTTTATTTATTGATATACTCTAGATAAATCGATAAATATTAAATGCGTTATCTGAATGACATAGATATGTTAAACATTGTTGGTTCATATTTGTTATCACAGTCTTTATAAATAATGAACTATCTGATAAAATACATTGTCTCATTTTTTCTTTGATTTTTAACCAGAAACATCATATCTTGGAAGATGTCTTTTTATAAATACTTGGACTCTCTTAATTCCAAAATCTTGGTAAGATTATTATATTAAAACCATTTTCTACAGTTTTATTGTTACCAATTAATTCACATATAACACTTGCCAATACTTAAATACTTGAACTCAACAGATAATACCACAAAACTTTGCAAACAATCATTTACTCAAAGAAGTTCCTAGTAACGTTGGTGTTATAGAGTGTGTAAACGATATGAGATAGGATTACCGATTCTCAAAACACAATGGAAGTTTTGCTCTAAAAGAAGGATGGTGCTCAGTTGTCTCTGACCTTTCATTGAAAGAAGGATGTCTATTGGTATTTAAAAAAACTGCACCATATACATATCTGCTGACACCTTTTGAAAAACTTCATCATTATCCAACAAAACTCCCAATGATTTCTATGTTCACATCAATATTGTTTGTGAGGAACTTTGGATGTATGGATTCATTCTCCCGTAGTTTTACTGATGTTTGTAAGGACGTGTTGGTAAGTTTTGGTATTAATCCAATAGTTAAATGTTACTATAGTAATTAGTGATATAGTTGTTAATTTTACTGTACTTTTGTTGATTTCATAATTTTATATCTTTTTGTTCAGCTAATACCCAAGGAGTTAGTTAACGTCAGTATTGGAGGTGGTAAACTTAAAGAGACATTTAAGATCTATGTGAATCAGTGGGACTCTTTTGATGTAGTACTTCAACATGATCCTCTTTGGAATTGTTACTTTATAACCGATGGATGGGAAAAGGTTGTACAGTACATGGGTATGCAAACAGGAATTGTACTTGTTTTAAGATACGTAGCGGATTACATCTTTCTGCTTACTGCCTTTGATTTGAATGGATGTGAGATTGTTGCACCCAAAGCCAATGACAGCCCGAAAGACGATACTTCCTCAACCAATTTAGAAGTTGCTCCAATTACCGAGGATTTGGATCACCAATCGGATGTTGAAGAATCCAATGATACAGATTCTGATAGTGATTATGTTGTATCGAATGAATCATCCGATGATATCGACGACACAGATTTTGATGCCGCTGTCTCAGATTATGAAGCTGATTCTGATGTATACCCCTTACAATTCGTATGGTACTGCAGCAAACATTTTGTAAGTTTATTCTGTTAATATATTATGCCTCATTCTTTGGATGTTAAATATTTGTTACAATTAAGCTGTTTTTTTGTTACTTTCCTTAAATACATTATTTATTTCTTATTAATTATTGGTATTTTATATTTATTTTTAAGCGTCTGAATGTGAAAGTAGCCTCTTTATCAAGGATTCATAGAACATTGAAGATGACAGTTGAAAATCTGAATGGAGTTGACACTGTAATTGACTTTCGACGGGAGAAGCATGGCAAGGGATTTAGATACGCGGCTTGTCAATTCACCAAGAAGTTCACGAAGCCCAATGGTATCTACAGAAATATGAGACACAAATTTGTCTACTCTGAAGAAAAAGCCAAGCTGATCTTAAAGAAAGTCTACAGATAGTTGTGGTTGTTGATATTATCTCATTTGAGATAAATTATGGGATGGTGATGTATCAAACTTCTATATTTTGAAAACTTACGATTTACGAATATTTAAATTATAATCATGTATGCTTATCTTGTTATTTATATTAACTTAAGCCTTTGTTGTACATTCTCCATATATTTTAATTGGCTCTTCATGAAACATTACAACTTGAATTATACTCTGTAAATTTATGGGCACTCATCGATACTTAAAAGGCTTCAACAAATTTATGGGCAGTCATCGACACTTAAAAGACTTTTCTTAAAAGGCTTCAACAAATTTATGAACAGTCATGGACACTTAAAAGGATTCAACAAATTTATGGGTGATCATTATCATAACTTTACTTGAATTAACCTCTAACTACAAATAACAGTCTTTTAACATCTACAAAAGGGATGCACTCAACATCTATTTAGATAAAGTCTGGCAAACCAAAAGCTCTATGAAACAGAAAATCTGTTCAAGCAAAGTCTGTTGTTCCAAACAACCTCTGCTGATAAACACAAAGACTGTTGTAGCAAATAACCTCTGCTGATAAACACAACATCTGCTGCTGAATATGAATACAAAAGCATCGAAAAGCTAACATCTACTGTTACTTAACAGAAGATACAGTCTTTAAACATCTGAAACATCTGCTATTAAAACAAAGGTCTGCCAAACATAACACCCGCTGATCATTCCACAGTATAGATTGCTAACATCTGATGTGCCTTAACAGATGATGCAGTTCAACAGAGGATTTCAAACATCTGTTTACACACGCATCATAATGAATATCTGCTGATAAACACCGAGACGGTTCAAGCAAAGGTCTGCCAAAGAGAACCTCTGCCATGGACTAACAGATGATGCAGTTCAACAGAGGATTTCAAACATCTGTTTACACACACATCATGATGAACATCTGCTGATAAACACCGAGACGGTTCAAGAAAAGGTCTGCCAAAGGAACCTCTGCTATGGACTAACACATGATGCAGTTCAACATAGAATGTTTAACAACAGTGCTTTAACAGACCATGATCAACATATGATAAGGTCTGTTGAAGCGAAGACTGCTCAACAGATTCTAACAGTTTTACTACTAACCAATTCATTAAAATAGTACTCAGTCACTAAAAATAATCTATAACACTACTACTTGTCCAAAAAATGAACATTAACAATAATATAATAACAATAATATTCAAATTGTAGCAATTACATACAAAATCCATCAGTTTAGATGGTTCAAATTGTAACCATAACATACCAAACTTTCAAACACAACAGGTTAAGACACACATAACTAAAAACCACAATTTTAGTCTTCAAAATAAGTAGCTTTTACTTTCCATTTAGACTTAATCCAGAATCCATTTCAACCGAAGGCTGCTGAAAAGTCTTCCGTAACATCACCAACTTCCTTGGAACAGATCACAAAACAACTAATGAATATTCATTCAACCTATTATTATATTGCCAGAAATAAAGAGTATAGTTATGATTTGCAAGAGGTAACAAAAATTACCTTTACATTTCCTTACACTTTACATGCTCAAGAGCTGTCATTTTAGAGATGAATTCGTTAAACTGCAGAGAATAATTATTCCACACAATACATCGAAAAACCGTAACCCTACATGGAAACAATATTCATTTAACAATAAACTAAACACTAATTTATGACCAGTTTTGTAGAATCTATAAAATCAAAACTTCAAACTGAACGAATAACAACATAAAATCATTCCAACATTTATATTACAAACCTACAAAGCATAGAATCAAGAATAAACACATATACATCTATTTTTAAACACAAACAGACATTACATCTTCATCAATAAAATTGAAATCCATTTTATAACCTTGATTACATTTCGAAGTTCAAAGAATGAACTCAAGACTTCCACACCAAATAACAAATCCAGCAAGATCTACATGAAGAACATTTAGCATACAAACCTTCAGTTTGTGGTAAAACATGATGAATCAAGAATACACACATATACATCTATTTTTAAACACAAACAGACATTACCTCTTCATCAATAAAGTTGAGATTCCACACCAAATAACAAATCCAGCAAGATCTACCTGAAGAACATTTAGCATACAAACCTACACTTTGTGATAAAAAGTAAAAAAAAAAAAAATCAAAAAATATATATTTTTAAACTACCATTGGTCAACGCATATAATCAAGAATACACACATATACATCTATTTTTAAACATAAACAGACATTACCTCTTCATCAACAAAGTTGGAATCCATTTTATAACCTTGATTACATTTCGAAGTTCAAACAACGAACTCAAGACTTCCACACCAAATAACAAATCCAACAAGATCTACTTGAAGAACATTTAGCATACAAACCTTCAGTTTGTGGTAAAACATGATGAATCAAGAATACACACATATACATCTATTTTTAAACACAAACAGACATTATCTCTTCATCAATAAAGTTGAGATTCCACACCAAATAACAAATCCAGCAAGATCTACCTGAAGAACATTTACCATACAAACCTACACTTGTGATAAAAAGAAAAATCAAAAAATATCTATTGTTAAACTACCGTTGGTTAAAGCATAGAATCAAGAATACACACATATACATCTATTTTTAAACACAAACAGACATTACCTCTTCATCAATAAAGTTGAAATCCATTTTATAACCTTGATTACATTTCGAAGTTCAAAGAACGAACTCAAGACTTCCACACCAAATAACAAATCCAGCAAGATCTACCTGAAGAACATTTAGCATACAAACCTTCAGTTTGTGGTGAAACATGATGAATCAAGAATACGCACATATACATCTATTTTTAAGCACAAACAAACATTACCTCTTTATCAATAAAGTTGAGATTCCACACCAAATAACAAATCCAACAACATCTACCTGAAGAACGTTTAGCATGCAAACCTACACTTTGTGATAAAAATAAAAAATCCAAAAAATATCTATTGTTAAACTACCGTTGGTCTGCATAATATTCAAATCGATGTTAAACATGATGAATAAACAGTAACTGAGGGTCGAGATTGGCAACGTACGTTGCGTGTTGACCTAGGAGATTCGTCATCTACTTCTTCGCAGTTTGCTGATGGAATTCTCAACCTCCGATGAGAAACAGAGAGAGAGGGAAAATTGAAACCGTAGAGAGAGTTAGAGTTTATGTTTGTTATGAGAATTTGAAATTAAAAAGAGCTTTATATACCTATATGATTTGAATTTTAAATCTGGAGCCATAATTTTGAAATTTGAATCTCGCCAGATGTTTGAAGCATGAATGGAAAGCAGAGGTTTGAAACATAAATGGAAGGCAAATGTTTGATGAATGTGAGCCAGAGTTTTGAATTTTAAAGTGTTTTCATATTAAGCTTTATGATGTCACTATGAATTCTCTATGGCTGTCACCTCATCGCTGATAACATAAGAAAAGCATTGTTGGACAGCCTCTATGGCTGCCACATCAGCTTTTCTTATGTCACTGGGGATTCTCCTTTTATAAAAAATATAGATAGAACATCTGTGATTTTCTATTAGTAAAGTTCAAAGATAAAAAAACCCTCATTATTTATTCGTAATCATGCCTATTTGTGATTTCTATTAATAAAGGTTAAAGATAAAATTAAAAAAAAAAAAAAAAACCTCATAATTTATTTGTCATCTTGCCTAATTATTTACAACTATACCTGTACCTCATATTTCAATAACACTCTACAAGAGGTATAAAAATAGAAATTCTAGATGTAAATTATAAACAAAATAAATGTGAAAATAAACTGACTTCAAGTATAAAAATACGATGTCTATTTTATAAAATCATGTGTACAAATTTCAAATTACATAATTTAAGTTTTAATAGTTTTACTATAATTATTTAATCGAATATATAATGATTAATTCAATTCTTAATCTATGCTTTAGTATTTTCTTAGTGTGTGAACAAACACGGGCCTAGATAGTTTGTGGTATATGCCTCGATAAGTAAGGTTAATCTTCTTTGCCTCGTTCAAGCTGTGGTGGTGATTCTCCTGCAAAACGCTAAACACTTCGTTAAGCTCGTTAAGAGGAAGGGAATAGGGGGGTTCTCTTCTTAACCACTCTCTGGCGTGAGAATAAGTATACGTTTTGGGGATTAAGTATGTAATTAAGAGAGTAAGAGAGCAAGGAAGTGGATCCTTAAACCAGTGGATGAATGTTCCTATTTATAGCCGGAGTGGTGTGGAAGGAGATGGGCTGATGAGCCTTGGGCCTTGTAATCGACAACAAGTAATATCCGCTATGTCCCCTCTGCTACGACCATTGGTGCTTCTGGGCGAGAGGAGAGCTGGCGCACGTTGATTGGATCCACGTGGCCTAACCGTTGTCCTTGTTGTCTGTTCTGTCATCAACGGCTAAGTGAAGATCGTGGTGCAGTTGTCGGCGCACGCTGATTGGTGCCACGTAAGCGTCCTTGTGTACCTCCTTGTCTCCTGTACGATTGTCAATCGTGGAGCATGATCGGATACAACCTGTTGGACGCTCATTGGCCCATTGTTCTGCCACTTATACGTTTTGTACTTGTTCTTGGATTAGCTGCGCTACTGTTCTCCGCGCGGCTATTAGGAATGTCCTAAGTAGCCGGCGCAAGGTCCAGGAAGTGAGGGTTTTCATCCAAGGGGCCAAGGGTGAAATTTGGTCTTATGTTTGCTTTGGCCTCGCGCGCGACCTCAGTAATACCTGTGTGGTCGGCGCAAGGTTGGGAAAGCAACAAAATTGATAAGTTAAGGGTATGGTCTTGCGCACGACCTGGTTGGTCGGCGCACATTTAAAACCATACCCCTTCAGTTTGATATTTTTAATTTATTGTTCGATTTTTAATAGTTTTATTATTATCAATAAAAAATGTGATATATTTTTGGAATGTGATGCACAAGACAACTTTAGTATTATAATTAAGTCTTGTATTTGTTTTCGTTGAGCTTAGCTTGGGCCAAGGGGTCCCTGGCACCTCTGTTTTTTTTTTTTTTCTTTGTAGTGTAAATTTTATTGTAAATTTTTGAAAATTTTATATGCATTAAATTCGATCACCCCTAATTTTTCTGAAAACTAAGTTCAAGATTTGGCAATACGCACAGGGTAAATTCCTATTTACTTATTTATGTATATTGGACGACTGCCTTGTACATCACTAGGTGTAATTATTAGTCATAACAAATATATAAACATATAAATATGTTTTTTTTACGATAAAATGTTTTATTCAGAATAATTTTTAAAGGTTATGGTATTGATTATAATTGGGTTTGGAAGGAAGAAGCTATACGTTAAGGTGGGCCCCTTGACTCACAAATTCATACTCGGTCACTTTCTTATTTCCATTTCGCTTACTTTTTCTAGAAAAAATGCTTCCACTATAATACCCAAAACCCACATGTTCTCTCTTTAGCTTAACATGGTTTTAGATGGTGATTGGTTTTCTTTTTCGATCATAATTATTATGCTATGTTATGGGTCTCACCATGAGACTGCAATGAAAAAGGTGAATGTGAATGGTCATAATTGTGGACAATAAGAAAGGGCACAAGTTTTAGATGATAACATGAGAGACGTAATTGCACGCAATTTAAAATGGTTTGATCCAACTTTTTTGACGATCTAAAAACTTGTATATTCTTATGTGCTTTTGAAAAAGGCAAGGGTATACATACATTAGGTATAATATCCTAGGTAAATCCTATATTGATTGTAAATAAAAGATATGTTGGGTTCATTATAAATAGAGGACCTCAATGTATTTTGGTCGTAATAATTGTGGATGATAGAAAAACTCCATCGTTAGGCATGCTCATCTAGCAATTGTATCAGGATGAGTGACTATTTCGACTGTGGGGTATGGGGCAGGGGTTGGGGTGTGGGTTGGCTGAAAACACCCAAGCCACCACCCCGGGTGGGCTTGGGTTTGGGCGTGGCCCAAGGGGCGGGAGTATAAAGCTGGGCGTGGGGCGGGGCTACGAGACTGACTTGGCGGGATGTAACAGGGCAATTAGGATTTAGTACGTGGCAAAAGGTCACGCCCGCACTTAGACAGTTAGCGTACGACAATAGTTCGGACATTATGGATGACTATTTAAAAATGTTTGCACATGTAGCTAGAGAAAGTCTTCACAACTTTTGTTCGTGTATTTTAGAACTTTATAGGAAAAGATATTTGAGGAAGCCCTCGTTCAGTGACATGCAACAAATATTGGAACATCACGCTGATTATCATGGGCTACCCGGGATGCTAGGTAGTTTAGATTGTAGCCAACGTGGGAGTAGCCCACTTGGTAGAGGCTCTTGCCTCTTAGTGGGAGGTCTTGGGTCTAATCCCAAGCAAGGAGTAAATTAGTATTTATTTGGTGTAATTTAGGATTATGTAAGGTTTGCCATTAAAAAAAAGGTAGTTTAGATTGTATGAAATGGCCTTGGGAACTTTGTCCAATCGCATGGCAACGCGTTCACACGAGTGGATTTCACGGGATGCCAGCCATCATGCTTGAAGCGGTTGCGTCCCAAGATCTTTGGATATGGCATGCGTTCTTCGGTATGCCAGGTTCACATAATGATATTACCATCATAAACCACTCGCCCCTTTTCAATGATCGGGTAAATGGTATAGGACCCAAAGGAACTTTCTTTGTAAACGGGGTTGAGTACGTGTATGGGTACTACCTAGTTGATGGGATTTACTCAGAGTGGGGGATTTTCGTAAAATCGTTCACAAGACACGGTACCATAGATCCAAAAAGATTAAAGTTTAACAGGGTCCAAATGGCTGCACGTAAAGACGTCGAGCGAGCATTCGGTGTTTTGAAGAAAAGGTGGCGAATATTGACAATGCCTTGTCGACTATGGGAAAAGGATCAGATTGGAAACGTGATGTACGCATGTATCATTCTTCACAACATGATTTTGGAGGATGAAGGTAGAGCGGTCGTTACCTACTATGATGACGATGACCCCCAACCAGGTAACGTAACAGTTACAGACGAAGATAAAGCGTCAAATGAATTTTTGATCAAGTCAAGGGATATACATCACAACCTTCGATCTGATTTGGTGGATCATGTTTCAACGATTCCTGAGTTTGAAACCGACGAAGACGACGAAGAATGATTGTTTTTTATTTTGATAATTATTATGTATGTTTATGTCGTTTTTAATGGTTATATATATATATATATATAGGGTTAGGATCATGAGTGAACAACATCCTTGTTTGTGAACAGAGTGAACTAATCGCAGCCATCCATTTGTTTTTTAATTAAATGGATAGGATTGTAAATTTACCTTTACTTTTCATAAATTAGATTTAAATCATTTTGTTTTAATTCTTGATTCAGTTACACGTTTCCTATTTAAATCATTTTGTTTGAATTCTTGATTTCAGTTACATGTTTCCTATTTTGTAGAGATTATACCTTTTCTCATGACATATTTACATATATGTACTTTTTAATTTACATGTGTATGTATGTGTGTAAAAAAGATATACATATGTGTATAAAACAATTTGGTTGAATAGAAACTGTGTATAAAATATACATAAACAGAACTAATAAATGGTTTATACACATATGTAATTGTATTGGATACTCAAAGTACACATATATATTATTCAAATTACATATGTATGCATGTGTATAAAATGGATATACATATGTGTATAAAATAGGTTGGCTGAATAGTAATTGTGTTTATTTTTAAATTAATAAATTAGTTAATTGGTGAGAGAAATGAAGAGAGAGAATGTAATTAAATATTTAATTGGAAAGAGAACTAGTTAATAATTTACACTTATACCCTTTTCATTTATTTTCTACACATGAATAATTAGGAAATTGTCATTATTATAAATCTCAAGATCTCCTAAATCAATGGACAAGATTTGTTCATTTTGTTCACAAAAACAATATGGTTCACTCTTGAACCCTACCCTTATATATATATTAAAAAATTGATGTTACTTGGCCACGCCAGCCCAGCCATGCCCACCATACCCCCTACAACTTGAGTTTGTGTATTGAGTGCCCCCTAATCCACATGTCAATCCATGCCCCAAACCCCCGCTCTACCATACCCCACGGTTTTAAAAAGTCTTCACCCCGGCCGGCAAAATAAAAATAAAATTATTAGCTTCTCATATGCAAAACAAAAAATACTAATGGTATGAAAGAACATATGTTACATTACGAAATCCTAAAAATCATAGGGCCCATTTAGGTAACATTTTACACTATGTGCCAAGATGAAATAGAAATATTATATATATATATATATATATATATATATATATATATTATTAATGAAGTATCATGAATAATTTTATTTTTATAATAATATATAGCGTTTTATTATTATCTTTAATATTATAATAGTTTATTATTATATTTACTTTTAATAATATATTTTTAATTTTTTTTCTTTCTTTAAATCATATGTTTCGTTTACCAATTTTTTAATATTTTTTTTCTTTTTAACCATATATTAATTTATCAATTAATTTGATACTTCTTTAATAAATTACGTTTATAACTTTTTTCTAAAAATTTAAGTACGTAGTTGTAATTGATTTTTCTCTCGACATTCCAATATAAGTTTTGTTAAAAATAAAGTTGTACTCAAAATAAAGTATTTATTTTGTATCATAAAACGGTAGGACGATAAAATAAACCGTTATGTATATATATTGTTAACGAAGGACCATGAATAGTAACTTTATTTTTATAATAATATATAGCGTTTTATTATTATTATTATTATTATTTTAATATTATAATAGTTTTTTATTATATTTACTTTGAATAACATATTTTTAATTTTTTTTTGTTTCCTTTACCAATTTTTTTAATAATTCTTTGTTCTTTTTTTAAAACATATATTAATTTATCAATTAACTTGATACTTCTTTAATTAATTACATTTATAACTTTTTTTTTTAAACTTAAGTACATAGTTGTACTTGTTTTTTACCTTGACATTTCGTTATAAGTTTTGTTAAAAATGAAGTTGTACTTAAATAAAGCATTTATTTTGTATCATAAAACGGCATGATGATAAACTAAATCGTTCTAATGGTTTGGCTTTTTAAACAACATGTTTTATATTCAAATCACGTACGTTTTACATTATTATTTGCTCGTTTTCACCTCAATGCACGACATAAAAAAAACTAGTATATACATTAGACTGCCCGTAGTGGGGCGTTTTTTTTAAAAAAAATTGCATTATAACGCCCAAAAACGCCCAAACCCCCATTACATGGGGCGTTTTGGGGCGTTTTTTTTGAAAAAAAATCCTCCCGGCGTGATTATTAAAACGCCATTTTGCTTGGTTGGAGGTTTGACTTATGTTTGACCCACCAATAAGAAATAACTTTGTTTTTTTTTTTTTTTTTTTTAAGGATTGAATGGGGCATTATGGGGGCGTTATACCCACTACACCACTTTTGCTATAATGCCCCCTTGCTGACTAGGACGCCACATGGCGCAAAACGCCCCATGGTGGGGGCATTATAGTGTTTAACCATTACGCATGGTCTTACACAACCCCTATTGGAACGGGAGGTGGCTAGATACTCTAAAATACCCATATTCTAGTGGTCTATTAGTATGGTGATTGCTCCTCTCCAAACCCAAGAAATAATGTGGGTTTAAGTCTTTATAAATAAAAGGTTGGATAGCATATAAGTGTGATAATTATTGTTAAAAAAATACTCAAAATGGTTCGAAAATCACTAACACAAGTGCTTTGACTTATACGTCAGCACAAGTGTTTGAACCAATCAAACATTATTTTATACCAATGTTTGAATGCTAGATAGTTGTTGCAATAATTATAACTGGAAAATAATAACTCAACTAAGTTAGATAGCTAACTCATACATTTTCTAAGAATACTCTTAAATATACATAAATATCCATAATTAGTATAAAATCTACAACCACTCAAAAACTAACACCTTTAGAACACATTGATACTGTTTGCCAACAAGCCTTTGGTCTCAGCTAACAACTAACTAATACAAATGAAGAATTAACTAAATTCACTCCTAACATTCTTTCATATATTAAAGATAGTATCACGAAAATCTTTAGTGATGATCCATGAAGTAGCTTCAAGCGAGTTACATGTAATATTCAATCCCTAATGAATATCTGTGAACGATCCTTGAGCTTTCATCCCATGAACCAACCAACCATTCACAATAGTCTTATTTAGGATTTTTGTTTGTAATAATTTTGTTTATAACGACATATCCACGTTCTAATATTACTGTATATAATGGAACTTCCTGAATATGTGCTTGGTGTTGTATTGTGATCTGGGTTCTTTTTCTTGTGCAATGGCAGCCGAGTTGTCACAAAATATCCTGGTTGGCCTCTTAATACTTGGAACCACCTCAATATTAGCAATGAACTTCTTCATCCAGAAAGGGTCCTTTACAGCATACGATGCCATATTGTATTCAAACTCGGGGTGGGTTGAGCAACTACACTATGCTTGGAACTCTATCAAGTTATTGCTCCACCGTCTAGTGTGAATACAAATCTTATAGTGAACTCTTTCTCAACTCCTCTGATCCATATATCAAGAATATATCATTAATCCTTCTCAAGTATTTAAGGATATTCTTGATAGCAGCCTAGTGACTTCCACCTGGATTGTGCTAATATCTACTCGTCTTGCGCAAAGCATACGAAACATTAGGGTTGGTGCATAGCATGATATATATAATTAATCCAAATGTGGAAGCATATAGAACCCTTTCTATTATTTTCCTCTTATCGTCCGTCTTGTAACATTGAAACTTGTTTGGGATTGTTCCATGTGCCATTAGAAAGAGTCTACACTTGGGGTTTTGTATTGAGAAGCATGAAAAGACCTTGTCAATATACACTGTGACTTAAACCAATAAGCCGTCGCGATCTATCTTTACAGATCTCAATATTTCAGAATATAGCAGCTTTATCAAATCCTTCATTGTGAAAATTTTCCAAGCCAAGATTTCACTTCTTACAAAGTTGGAATGTCGTTTCCAATGAGCAGCTATGTCATCCACAGACAATTCGGGAATACAAGTGTGCTTTCACTTGTCTTCTTGTAAACACATGGTTGATCTTTACTTTTGATAAAACCAAACTCTTTAGAGTTTTCAAATTCATCCTGCTTAACAAGTCCTACAAGTTGTTTATATGATTCAGAAAAATGGAACGGATCCAATGGGTTTCAAAGCTAGAGTTCACACCATGTGTCATAGTTGAGTACTTCAACAGACAAGACCAATGAGATTTAGGTTTAAATTTGGATGATGCCACAAGGTTTGTTTAAAGATTAGAGGATTCTTTTTCGTTCCATTATAATGAAACAATAATGTTGATTATATCATTAAAACATGTGTCCAAACATAGAACCTTAATCATGTTTATCAAGACAACACATAAATCAAGACAACACATAAACTTGAGCGTAAAAGTATAGGAACTTACTTGTGGGAATGCTTATTTTAGCCGAAGATGATGATGAAGCCATGATTCTGTTATGATGTCTTTGGTTGATGGAGTCTAAGGGAGAAGACTTGATTGGTGTTTTTAGGAGTTGTATTATTCTCTACATGAATGAATAAGATGACCATCCATTTTATAAGTTACACAAACTCCTTGGCATTTTCATTAAAGACATCTAAGGGAAATCATAATGGTCCTTTAATTTGTAAATATTCACAATTACTTCCATCAAGTAATTGTTAAGGACCTGTTATGTCATGTTGGTAAACATAACTCAAATGATCCATAGGTCACATTATGGGTTATTTCTTACATTCTCCCACTTGGCCGAGTGATCATTTATGATGAGTATTAAGTAATTTTGGCCAATTTTAAAACACTCATCTAGTTCATGTTAAAACTATAGCAGATAGTTACAGTCATTCGAATTAAACTCAATTCGAGACCCCCAACAGTCATACTAAAGTCTCAATATAAAACACTTAATCATAAAACCAAAATGACTGAAATACAATCCTTAGGGTAAGTAATTTGCCTTACATAAGTTTTGTCTATAAATCATAAGATGCGCACAAACATTAGTATAGACAAAATAAAACATTCAAGGAAATAATAGTCGTTCATACACAGTGTATGCTTTCATACAAGATCTTTACTAAAACCCATTCTTATTATAAGATCTTGAAAAGTTCTGGGTGGTAGACCTTTATTCATCGGATCCGCTAGCATATCTTTAGTGCTTATGTGCTCGATACAAAGATTATTTTCCTCTACACGTTCTCGAACGAACAAAAACTTTGTATCGAGGTATAAACCAGCTCCGCTCGAACTGTTACTGTTCGAGAAACTAACAGCAGCTGAGTTGTCAGAGTAAATCTTCAATGGTCGTGATATGGAGTTAACAACTTTGAATCGAGTGATGAGATTTCTTAACAACATCCCATGGTGCGTTGCATTGTACACTGCAACATATTCTGCCATCATCGTTGAGGTTGTTGTTAACTGTTGCTTATGACTCTTCCATGAAATTGGTCCGCCTGCAAGCATAAAGATGTACCCCGAAGTCGATTTCTTATCATCTTTGCATTTCTCAAAGTCAGAATCGGAATAGCCTACTACTTCCAAGTTGTCAGTTCTTCTGTATATCAATTTATAGTCTTTCGTTCCTTGTAGGTATCGCAACACTTTCCTTGCTGCTTTCCAATGATCTAGGCCGGGATTAGATTGATATCGGCCTAGCATTCCAGCAATATATGCAATATCAGGACGAGTACAGACTTGAGCATACATCAAACTTCCTACTACTATAGCATAAGGTATCAATCTCATTTGCTCATTTTCAACCTCGGTTTTGGGACACTGAAAAGAGCCGAAAACATCTCCCTTAACTACTGGAGCTACCGATGGAAAGCATTGTTGCATGTTATAACGTGTAAGAACACGATCAATATAAGCCTTCTGGGATAGACCTAATATACCATTAGTACGATCTCAGTGTATTTCGATGCCTATTACGTAAGAGGCTTCTCCGAGATCCTTCATGTCAAAATTTCGCGAAAGTAATCGCTTTGACTCATGCAACAAATCTAAACTATCTAAAAGGATATCATCCACATAAAGGACAAGTATAGCAAAGTTGATCCCACTCATTTTGAGGTAGGTGCATTGATCCACTTGATTCTTGATAAAGCCTTGTTTTTTCATAATTTCATCAAATTTTAAGTACCACTGACGTGATGCTTGTTCTAATCCATATATGGATTTCTGTAACTTACAGACTAAGTGTTCCTGACCTTTAGGTTTAAAGCCTTCAGGTTGAGTCATAAACACATCTTCATCTAAGTCACCATTAAGGAAAGCGTTTTTGACATCCATCTGATGTAACTCCAAATCAAAATGAGCTACCAATGCCATAACGATTCTCAAAGAATCCTTCCGTGAGACAGGTGAGAAGGTTTCTTGATAATCTATTCCCTCTTTTTGAGTATAGCCTTTAGCAACCAATCGTGCTTTGTAGCGTTTGATGTTTCCATTTGGGTCTAATTTGGTTTTGAATACCCATTTACATCCTACGGGTTTTACCCCCTTGGGTAATTCAACCAATTCCTAAACGCCATTCTTTTTCATGGAATCAAGCTCATCAATCATAGCTTTATTCCACTCAGAAGATTTATCACTACCAATGGCTTCATTATAAGAGGTTGGATCGTTATACTTTCCTAAATCCAAATCAGCTTTATTAAGGTAGGTTACATAATCATCAAAGTTAGTGGGCCTTCTTGGCCTTGATGACCTCCTAAGCTGATTTTCAGGTTCAACAAGTTCATTAACTGGTTCAGGGATTTGGTTATGCTCTTGTGAGTTTGATGTGCCTTCATTACTAGGGACGTTAGGAGCATTAATTTCAGCGGAAACATGGGGTGGTGCAGTGTTATGTACAAGAGGTGTAATAAGAGTTAAATTTGAAAAGCCCATCCCCCATCCTCTTGCACTTCTTGGAAATCAAAGACTCCACTTTCACTCCTCCCACTGACCTTAAAGTCCTCTATAAAATCAGCAATTCGACTTTCCACAATACGAGTAACGTGTGAAGGGCAGTAAAATCTATATCCCTTTGAACGTTCGGGATATCCTATGAAGTAGCAACTGACTGTCCTCGTATCAATTTTCTTTTTCAAAGGATCATAAAGTGTAGCTTCGGCAGGACAACCCATACTTTCATATACTCTAAGCTTGGTTTCTTTCCTGTCCAAATTTCAAAAGGAGTTTTTGAGACAGATTTAGAAGGAACCCTATTTAGTATAAGAACGGCCGTCTTCAATGCTCAGTCCATAAAAATCTAGGCAAATTCGAGTTTGCTAGCATACTTCTTATCATGTCCATAAGGGTTCTATTTCTTCTCTCAGCAACACCATTCTGCTGAGGTGTACCCGGCATGGTAAATTGGTTCACTATCCCGTGTTCTTTACAAAAATTAAAGAAAGGACCAGGAGCTTGACCAATGTCTGTATGTCGACCATAATACTCACCTCCTCTATCTGATCTCACTACCTTTATCTTACGGCTAAGTTGGTTTTCAACCTCAGCCTTAAAAGTTTTAAACATTTCAAGTAATTCAGATTTTACTTTAATGAAATACAGGTACATGTACCGAGAACAATCATCTATGAAAGCAATAAAAGACGTATGGCCAGTAATGCCAAGTGGAAAAGGTCCACAAATATCAGTGTGTATGAGTTCTAATAATCCAGAACTCCTTGTGACACCCTTTTTATTTTTATTTGTCTTTTTCCCTTTAATGCATTCAACACATGTTCCAAAATCGCTAAAATCAAGATATGGTAATTCACCATCCTTCACGAGTCTTATCATTATGTCTCGTGAGATGTGGCCTAACGTCGATGCCACAATTTAGATGATGTTTCCAAATCATGTTTTCGTTTTCGTTTTCGTTTTCGTTTGTTGGTTTTCTCATTTACGTTATATGACCATTTACGTTATATGACAACAAAGATTTCGAAAAGCTATCATCTAGTTCTAACTTATAGAGATTTCCATCCAGATAACCACAACCAAGAACTTGGGAGTTTAAACTAATAGTGACCTTTCCATGCCCATTTAAAACTTCAAAACCATCATTGTCTGACTTTGATACTGATACTAAATTCCGAGTAATTTTCCGTACATATAATGTATCATAAAGTTTAATACAATGACCAGTTTTCATAACAAGTTGCATGGTTCCTATGGCCTCAACTTCAAGTTCTTCCCCTCCTCTCGTTCTAAGTGTTCTTTGGTTTCTTTCCAGCCTCTGGATTGTAAAGAATCCCTGTGTGGAATTGGTAACATGAACCATTGAACCAAAGTCAACCCACCATGTGTCAATTGGTACATTAATATTAAAGGATTCAATTATCATAAATGCATCAGTACCTTTCTTAGCCAGCCATTCCTTGAATTTTGGACAATCTCGTTGCAAGTGCCCTTTGTTATGGCAGAACTTGCAACGAGACTGTCCCTTGGAGACATTAGGGCTGGAAACAGTATTTGAATTAGCTTTATGGACTTTGGAACTTTCCCCTTTAAAATTTCCCTTCCTTTTCACTGGCTTAGTGGTAGCGATATGAGCAACTTCTGGTTGTTCTAGTTTCAAACGTTCCTTCTCCTGCACACACATTGCTATCAACTCACTCATTGACCATTTATCTTTCTGAGTGTTATAGTTGATCTTAAAAGCATTAAAACGTGCAGGAAGAGAAGTCATGATGAAGTGTACTAGAAAACCGTCGCTTATTTCCATGTCTAATCCCTTTAACTTATGGGCCATGTCGCTCATCATCATTATGTGCTCACACACACCACTAGTCCCTTCATATTTTGTGGTAAGCATCTTCAAAATTAGAGAACTCGCATGTGTTTTAGAAGATCCCTTGAATTGCTCTTCAACTGAATTCAAATATTCTTTGGCATTCTCTGAATCAGGTATAGCTCCCCTAGTGGCACTTGAGATGGAATTCTTGATAACCATAAGAGAATTCTGTTAGACCTTTCCCACTTTTCATGCTCTATTTTCTGATCTTCAGTGCTTTCAGCAGTCAGAGCAGTAGGAGGGTCATGCCTCAGGGCATATTCAAGATCCACCATACCAAGAGTAGGTTTAACTGTATCCCTCCATGTGGCAAAGTTTTCCCCAGACAATAATTCAATTCCAAGGCTAGGGCTAAAAGTGGATGCTAGATCAATACAAACAGAAGAGTTGGAGTAATCTATTTAGGGGTAATCAAGTAATGCAAACAAAGATAAGTACATTGAAGATAAAATCTATTATAACACCAAAATAATAGATTGATTAAGATTCTATCTGAATTTTGGCTTCGTTTTGGCTTTGACCAAAATTCAGACATTATGAACATCCATAAAAAACTATTGTCTTGATGTTTTACATAAACTTTGGCTTCGCTTTGGCTTTGACAAAAAATTGTGCATTATAAACATACCATAATAGACTAACTTAGTATTCAGAATGAACTTTGGCTTCGCTTTGGCTTTGACCGAAGTTCATGTATTATGAACACAATAAACCGACTTAATGTTCTACATGAATTTTGGCTTCTCTTTGGCTTTGACCAAAATTCATGAATTATGAACATGTGTATATATGATAAAATGAAGCACACAAATATATCATAACATCTTTGGGCAAGAAATGACATATCCATGTAATTAGGCTTATAATTTATTATATGTATCATTAGACAATTTGCCCTTAGGTTCATTGTCATACACATAATTATATAAAATACTTTCCTATGTCAAAATCGTTATTTTAAGACATATGATTAAATGCTTAAATTATTATTTTAATTGCATTAAGGAAAAACATTCTAACTGATTTTATTTTCCTTATGACTAAAATCAAAAGAAATAATCAACTCATATTATGTGCATAATTTGATTTATAAGAAAAGGAAACAACAATTATTTGTTCTAAAAAACAAAACAATACTAAAGCATTATTCCTTTTTACTGGTTCATCAAACGATTTGCACAAAATATACAAATATTATCCAATAACATCAAATTACTAATGGCTTATCAGTTAGTTTTAATCGAAAAAATGGTTCAAAGACCATGACCCATCAACAAATTTATCCCAAAAGATATGGCATCAAATTCAATACGGTTTTAAAGGATTCAATTTTATAGATATGCATACAAAAGGGTTTTATATCCTTTAAATAATAAGGCATCAAATTACTAAAATGAAATCGATTATGTAATTATGCATGTATTAATTTATTGAAAGAATTTAGGTGTCAATTTCAATTTAGGAAATCACACAGATTGTGAGATGCTTAAACGACTCATATCCAAAAAACATATACATTCAAATCAACCTGATGTGCGATTTGCGTAAGAGTTATTATAAATCAATTTTTCATTATTAATTTTAATGTTGGATAAATTTGCATTCGATCATCAAAATGGTTTCATGTAGGCGGCGTAAGAATTGTTCGACCAGAAAAAAAATAATATCCATTAATATCCGGTCTATTTACATGATCGAACTGATATAATCAACACTGCTCTGATACCACATGTTGATTATATCATTAAAACATGTGTCCAAACATAGAACCTTAATCATGTTTATCAATACAACATATAAATCAAGACAACACATAAACTTGAGCGTAAAAGTAAAGGCACTTACTTGTGAGAATGCTTATCTTAGCCGAAGATGATGATGAAGCCATGATTCCGTTATGATGCCTTTGGTTGATGGAGACTAAGGGAGAAGACTTGATTGGTGTTTTTAGGAGTTGTATTATTCTCTACATGAATAAATAAGATGACCATCCATTTTATAAGTTACACAAACTCCTTAGCATTCTCACTAAAGGCATCTAATGGAAATTATAATGGTCCTTTAATTTGTAAATATTCACAATTACTTCCATCAGGTAATTGTTAGGGACCTGTTATATCATGTTGGTAAACATCACTCAAATTATCCATAGGCCACATTATGGGTTATTTCTTACAAATAATACTACCAAATAAGAATGACACAGATTTTTTTTTACTCAGAGAAAGTCAGAATTGGAATGTGACAGCATGTCAAACCCAAGTTAGCTCGGATATAAGTTGTCACACACAACTTGAAACGGGTGTTAGATATTTTAGTGTAATTATGATTAACTTGATGACCAAAAGGAATTATGACATACATCGAACAAGTTAGGAGGTCCGGGAGTGCACGCTTGTTCGAGTTGTTATAATTCCAAGTATTCGGGCGGAGCCCCGAATGGGGGTTCCAAGGGGGCAACCCCCTCTTGGCGTGGGTCCGGGGGCAGCGCCCCCAGGAGCAGGGTCCAAGAGGCGGCATCCCCTGGCGGGCTCCAAGGGCAGAGCCCCTGGCTGGGGTCGAGCTGCCTCTAGACACACACATACGGTTATTCTAATTCTCGAAATCAGAGTTATATCCGATTGGAGTATTCGGTAGAACCACCGAAATAATTGGATTTGAGAGTGAATGAACGCCTCTCTGATCGTCCAGTTTCATAAAATTCCCCAACAATGGGGTACGTAGAGGTGGTGTGTCTGGTGAGGCATACAATGGCTTTCATTAGCTAATGACGTACAATTATGAACGAAGGTGGTTTTGAGTCAGAATGTTATGATTAAGCTTATAATGGTAGTGGCAATGATAACATATGTATGACGAAGGCTGTTGAAGTGACCTTACCAATGGTTGGAACGAGTCTAAGGCATTGAAATAGTTTTATGAACATAATGTGGTTTAGGTTAACTATAGGAGTGTAGATATAAAAAAAAAATAATGAAATTAAAAATAACTTCAAATAGAGGGGGCTAACCGACAGAGATGGAAGTGTCACTAGAAAAAATATAGACCAGAGAGGATCGTCGAGATCTACGGAATAAAAATGCTATCAAGTACTTTTACTAAAATATATTTAATCTTGTATGTTCATGTGTATCTATTATATTATAAAACGATACAATAAATATAAATAGAAGAAAAAACCTCAAACCTTTTTACCCGCAAAACTAATTTGCTAAATATATTACTCAAGATTTTACTAAATAAGTTTTTACATTTTTAGTATTAAGAGTCTCAAAACAACGCTTTGATTCTATCTTTCATAAACTCATATTAGTTATTGAAGATTCAAGATGAATTTGATCAACCTCCTTCCAACTTTTGATAACTATCTAATAGCTTTTCCAATGTAATACCAATACAAATTAAGACTGATTAGCCTCGCCACAAAGAGGGGTCTTTTTTTTTTGCGACCAACATCTAATGTGGGAATCAGCAAAGGTTTGGATAATGAAAATGTAAGCAATTAGGTGAATGGGTATATGACATGATGATCGTATTTGTCTCATATGATCTATATATACCCCTAGATTCTGCTAGCGAGGATTGTTATACCTTGTCATAGTCCTATATTTTGTGTTGTCATTGTCAGATTGATTATTCAGTTATGGGCGGTCCATAGGTCCGTATTTGTCAGATCCCGATCCGAAGGTGATTACATGGGCCGGTTAAGGAAATACACGTGGCCCTAACTAGACCCGATGCACATTGTTGTTTTGCATCGCTTACATTTCTTTCTAACCGGACCTATTTCACTTTACAGGTTAAGCATTCTGCAGTTTCGGCTAGGTCAAATTCACCCTACTAGATTGCTTGGATCTGACGTTTTGTTCCAGATCTAATCGCATTAATTTTGAGGTGTTAACCTTCAGTTATCAACCTAAATTTCTATTAGTGATGATGATATCTATTTCTTCTCACACTCATCAATCCAACATCACTTTAGACTTTGCATGTTTGAAGTGTTTTCCCATGGTACAATACAAGTACACCCTTTGATTTATAAAACAATACGGAAGATAGATATATTAAATTTTAATGTTATTTTTTTATAAACTATTTTGAGGTTGATGATTAGTGAGAGGGACCAAAGTTCCTAAAAGTTATTGTATACTATTATTACACAAAGAAGTGCGTCTAGATATATGTTATCCTTAAATTTTTATAAAGATTATATTCCACGTTTAAACTTAAACACAAATTTATGTCGTAATATTAACTAAATAACGAATAAGCTTCCAAAAGTAGTGCTGTATGAGCAAGTAAAGAAACCGTAAAGCAAAAGAAAAGAATGAAAAAAAAAAAAAAAAAAAAAAAACAAACCCCTAGTTTCAAGCACTAGGGTTAATTTGGTCATTTCTCAGTTTGATCTAATCCATGCACTGTAGCAAAGCTGGTATAAATACACCCACAATTCGACCTTTTCATTGCACTCCAAACAAACCAATACAAAAAACACATAACAAACACTAGCAATATGACACCATCAACACACAACACCACCGCCACAGCCGCAGCCGCCACCGGAATCCGGTGGAACTCTCCGATACCCTACTTGTTCGGAGGTCTTGCTTTGATGCTAACCCTAATAGCATGTGCATTAATCATCTTAGTATGCTCACACAAAAAACCCTATTCTTCTTCAAACTCATCGGAAAACGGTGCTGGTGATCAAGAAAAGGCGTCTGAGCCAGAGTTTCGGGTGGAGTTATTGCCCGAAATGGAGCCGAAGATCGTAATAGTCATGCCCGGAGACATCAACCCTACTTATCTTGCTAAACCTGCCCCACCCACCAGCGCCGGTGATCAAGTTTGAGATATATAAGTATTATTAGGTTTCTTGTTTTATAAAGAATCCAATCTTGTTTTCTTTTTCCCCTCAAGATTTCTCTGGTTCATCCAGGAGATTGTAATTTTGGTAGAATTAATTATGAATATAGAACAGGATTATTTTGCTCCAATACGTATATCTTGTTACTGACAGAAAATTGGGTATTGCTAACGATACTTCTGTGGTAATCCCATTTTGCGACCAGGAGTTATTTTCAACCGAAATTAGCGACGGTTTCTGCTGTCGCAAATATTGTGGGGGACTGCTTTGCAACGGAAGTAAGGTGGTTGTATGAACGCTTGCTGATTTTGCAACCGTTTGGATTTTGGTTGCCAATCTGTCACTAGCTTTGCGACTGTTTGTTTGGTCGCAAACTCGTAATTTCTTGCAAGTTTACTAATTATCAATGCACATTAGTAAAATTAAGAAAAAAATTATTGACATGTTATGGATACAGTAAGTTTTTCATTTATATAAAAATATTTATTAAGTCAATATAAAAATACATACAACTTTATTCGTAAACAGGGGAGGATCTATCCACTGGTGTGGGTGGGCGGCCGCACCCCTTAAAAAAAACAAGGGTTAAATTTCGCATAAAATCTCGACCGCACCCTTTGTAAATTTTCAACCGCACCTCTTGGAATTTTCAACCGCCCCCCTTAGAAAAATATCTTATAAATTTATAAAAAAAAAAAGAAACTTGTAAACACTGGTTTATTAAAATAGAGTTAATTACATAGTTAGTCCCTGTGGTTTGCACAAAATAACATACTTTGATACTAATAGTTTAAAATCACCTTCTATGGTATTAACTTTTCATTTTGTAACGTTTGGAGGTATTAATTTATAGGGTATTAACATAGTTAGTCTCTGTGGTTTGCACAAAATAACATACTTAGGTACTAATAGAATGTGATTTTAAACCTACAAATAACGTTAATACCTCCAAACGTTACAAAATGAAAAGTTAATACCCTAGAATGTGATTTTAAACTATTAGCACCTAAGTATGTTATTTTGTGCAAACCATAGGGACTATGTAACTAACTCATTAAAATAAAACCTAGTTTATATAATTATTCTTTAACCACTTTACTTAACAATTTAGTCATTAGCCCAATAAATATTCCATTGTAACCCAAGCCCAATTAACCCAAACCAATTATATTTGAAGTTAAATAAAATAACCCAACCCAACCGCCGCTTCCAATTCTTTCTCCCGCTCTCCCTCTTTTGATCGCGCAGCGACCTACGCATCAACAGGCATGACGACAGCGACTCTATTCTCATCGGGAAAGCTTGATTCCGGCCACCCCATCAACCGAAATCCAAAATTTAATGAGGTACCTTCGTTTTTTTTTTTTTTTTTATGTGGTTTTTTAGGAGAAATAGAGTTATAAATGTGTTAAAAGGGTTTGAAATTTTATGTGGTTTGATGTATTTTTTGTTGTAATAGACTTTAGTAGTGTTGTTTTGTTGTTTTGATGTTTTTTGTTGTTCTAGACTTTACTAGGGCTTGAAAGTTATGGACTATGGTTAAACATGATTGTTTATTTTGTTTAAGTGTTTAGTGTTTCTTATGAACTTATAGATCGATTTATATGGGATAGGAACCATTAGTAGGGAAGTTTTGGCGAGATCTCTCAATAGGAACCATTAGGAAAGTAGCTATATATATACATGATGTTTTGCATAGATTTCAAAAAATGAAAACCCGTAGGCACAATTTTAAACATGTATGTAATGACGTTTGACGTGTTTTAGATGGTTATATAAATTTTAGTTTGACGTTCTTTTGTTTTACATGACCCGATTCGATCCCACCCGATATGAACCGAATTTTTTTATATACCTACGGGCCTAAAATCTTTAAAAATATTCCGCACCCCCGTAGAAAAATTTCTAAGTCCGCCACTATTCGTAAACAACATTGATATATGTATTAGTACGAAGAAATGTATAGAAAAGGATAAATATAGCCTTCTAATGTTATAAGTATTAGAAAACTGAGTATTTGCGAGGGGCATGTCGGTCAAAGAAAACAATTTAAGACAAAAATGGTGGTGGTTACAAAATTGTATTGTTCGATCAACCAAATTTGTGACCGTTTAGCGACCTATATTTCAGTTTTAAGCTTTATGACTATTTGCCACAAGGGAATTATTGATTATTTTGCTAGGGCCTTCTATGATTGTTTTGCACCAGAGATGTAACTACAGGTTCGAGACCAGAAAAGTACGTTGCTATTGTTTTGTGGCCGTAGATGTGGCTTTTGGTTACGACCGGATATTTAGCGACAGTGTAGCATCCACCTATTAAAGCCCGACGCTTTTAGCGACTGTTTTAGGGGCTTTTAGATATAGACTTTAGCAACTGTTTTAGGGGGCTTTTAGATATAGACTTTGGCTTGGTTGATGTTAATTGTTAAAGTACAGTAACCTAATGATAACAAAGAAGTTAACTTTTAGATATAGACTTTAGCCAACGTTTATCAAATGTTTATATGATGTAACATGAAATGATGATAATTTTTACAGAAAATGTTATACTTGTATATGCATACAACCATTTTTATAAAGTAGAGTTTATAATTTGAAATGTGAGCAAGGTATTTTATATACATACTAGTATTAAGCCCATGTGTTACAGCGGTTGTAATAAAACCGTGTTAAGTAGTAGCAATACTATATCATTGTCAGCGACCACCTACACCGGAAAAGCTCATAAAAACAAAATAAATAAAAACAGGAAAAAAATAACGCCCAGCGAAAAGCAGCCGTCAAGTCTTTGAATCACGCACGCTCGTTGCTGAGAAATTAAAACGAAACGTAAAACATAGAAAAAAATAACTAAGTCCATCCAGGACCCGCGTGTTGGACGAACTTGTCAAACGCAGAAAAATAGATGTGACGCAACGGGCCAATCAAACGGGAAAAAATATACGAAAAAATGTTGAATACCACACGCATGCTGCGGTGCGTTAACTCACAAAATTTAGAACGAAACGAAAAATTTAGGAAAGATGAAAAGTATGGTGAAACAAAATTGAAAATAAAAAAAAGAGTTGGGATCAAATTGCAAAAGATGAAAAACTTTGGATTAAAAGTAAAAAAAACAAAGGGTCTAAATTGCAAAATTGAAGTTATTTATTAATTTTAGATAAAGATAAGGATAAAAATAAGTGATATCTATATATTGGTTATTAATTAATATTATATTAATAGAAATTTATTAAATAAATATAAATAAATTTTTGATGTTGAAAGAGAGAATGTCATGTGTCATTATTTGGAGTCTTTTATTATAAGTTAGATTAGATATAGAAAATAACTTTTTTATGCAATTACTAGCGCAAAAAAAAAAAAAAAAAAAATTCAATCTTTTTGCTTTTCTCAAAATTATAAATAAAACTATAAATGTATTCATACACATTTCAGAAAACTATAAAATTCAATCTTTTTGCATTTCTAAATTTGAACTAATTATCAAAATTTTATACACATTTAAGAGAAAAAAATAAAAAATGTGTAAAAACCAACATATTTGTTGTAGAGTTTTGTTGGTTTATAGCGTAACAAAAAAGATTGATGAAGTTGTACACACGCAATAACACCTTATTTCAGTTAAGAGTTTTAAAAGTTGGAAAAATCCGAAGTTAAAAATGCATCAAGACATGTGTAAATCACCTATCTATCAACTTATTTATGCAACTTATTAGTTCTAGTTGTGATGCTATGTGATAAAGGTGTCACATAATTGATCTACTTACCAATAATGATATAGATGCATGGTTACCAGTTGAATAGATGCATAGCTCAGTTAACCTAATAAGGAGTATTTTTCATTAATGAAGAATGACTTATATATCAATCAATCTAAATCAGTAGAAATTCCATCATTATATATCTAGCAACCTATTGGTTTGATCTAGAGCAGTAGGATGGAGACAAACCATACTTCAATCCAAAGAATAAAAAGACTATTTTCAGTAAGGGGACTAGGGGTGGAATCACTAGTGATGGATTTCATCACTCCCACTATCCAATCAGGAAATGCCATGTCATCAACCATATTTCCATCACTAGTGATAGAAATGGACTAGGGGTGGAATCACTAGTGATGGGTATTCCAATATACAAGTATTAATGCACAATGTACAAGTCATACCCTATAAAACTCAAAAGTTTCACGCGTGCTGGGTTTAACGCGTTTAAAATTCCACGCGTTATGAATTGTGTGGCGGCGGTGTTGCGTTGTTTTTTAACGCGTGAAACATGGTGATCACGGGGGTGCCCCGAGTCCTCTAAGAACTTGAACTCTTGAAGGGGGTGCTCACCTAATAGGTGAGTCCCCTCTCTTACGCCAAACCAATCCCCGTGTGCCACGTCAACTCCCCTCTTAAACTCCCCTAACACCCCAATTTGATGGCGCCACTCCCCTCTTAGGTGAATTGGTTTTTTTTTTTTTTAAAAAAAAAAAGAAAATCATTGATTGGCACTACTAGAAAACTTGGCAATTGCCACCATAATTTGCCACAGAAAAAATATGGTTGCAAAATTAGCAACCGTTTTCTCACCGAAATCTTATTGGTAGCAAATTCTATGACTCGGTCACAAAATGATAGCAAATTTTGCGATCGTTTATTTTCGGTGGCAATAAGGTGATAAATATATGTAAATTATAAAGTTTGGTGGAAGTTGCGACCACTTTGAGTCCACTTGGTTTTCGGTGGCCTTAGCGGTAGCAATAATGCAATATTAATTAAAGTGTAAGCGGGAAATAATGATTTTTTCAGCGCCTCTGTTTGATTTTTCCCCAAAATTAATGGGACTCAGTCATTCAATCGCTCCAAAACCTAATCTCCCTCAATTGAACCATCTACATCCTCTACTCCAGCATCACTGCCAACGATCTGGTGATTCAAGCGCCTCAATTTCTCGAAACCCTAACCATCCTCAATCGCTCCAAAACCCTAATCGCCCCCAAATGTAGCAGCCATTTCACTTAAACAACATCATCATCATTTGATTATGGTGATTTTAGACTTGGAATTGTGACATTGCTATGGAGGTGATCTAAGGTGAGTAAAACCCATAATTATCTTGTTCTCCATGTACAAGCACCAAAGTATGTACAATTAGACAGTTCACCCTCATTTTAGAATGTTCATAGTTGAGAATTTTTCTTCATCGTTCATATGTTCAAGTTTAAGGGTGTGATTTTGCTCATCATTCTCACATTTGCATCATTTATATTCTAAATGAACATTAATTTCATCTTTTTAGCTAGTTGTTATTGTGTACCAGTCAACCAGTCAAGAACGATTTCATGAGTTTGCTTAACCAGGCTTAGTCAGGTATCTACTTGTCTTACGGTCTGACCCACTTGAGCCTGTCACTAGTTTGAACGTTGAAGATATTTTGAACCTATTGTTCTTCCAGTAATATCCATCACTGAAGTAAGGTGTAATGTTAGTTAACCTAATTAGTTAACCAGTTCATGTTACATCGCTACTAAGCTAGTTTCTGTGTCTATTGTTATATGTTACATGCATATTTGTAATTTAACTAGCCTTTCTTTTATTTTCAGGGATATAAAGGAGATAAGGAGAATTTGGATAGATGTGAACAGGTGCACACCATTTTTCCCTTATATCATTGACCATCCAAACTCAATCATATAGATCTATTTTAGATTTCTAGTAATAGTTTTTTTTTTTTTATAAAAATGATGAAAGGTTCCGCGTTGAGAAGCTAAACTCAAGGTTTTCTCTTATAAGTTACAGTTTAGTACACAGGTCAGAAGATATAATTACATGGATGTTTATATTTATATTAAGTATTATATTTAAATTTTGTGTTCTCTTTTGGAATTTAGGTTTTCACATCTTAGTAAGAGCCTATGCTATGTGTTTTTGTCAGTAGAACAGAACAGGCAAGTTATATTTTTACTCTAATCTTGAAGTTAATCATATCAGTGATGATTTAATTGTTTGTTACTGAAGTCATGTATATCAGGATCAAATACCCCCTTTTTCAACCAAGGTTGCCATCTGTTATATTGAATCTTTTTTAGGTGCTCATATTTCATATATTTTTTTTTTTTGCAAATATAAGCCCAGAGCTTGTTGCTGCAGACAAGTATATAAAGGTTAGTTAATTTGTGGTTGTGAAATGAAGTAGTTATTTTCTTTATATTTGTCATTTTGCTGGTTGGAATTAAGAAGATTTATACGGTAGACCTGGCAAACGGGTCGGGTTGGGTCGGGTCATGGGTCAAAACGGGTGATGGTATTAAAAGGTATTATAAGTTCTCTTAAACTCTACATGGCTTTTGTATCAAGAGAAGTAGCTACATGGAGAATCTAAGCTAACAAATTAGTCTTTTTCTTTGATTTCTAGCTCCTAAATTCATTGTTCTGTGAAACTTATGTGATGGTGTGTATTTTGCGTTTTTTCAGGCTTGGTTCAGTGATGTGTATGGGAGCAATGGTGGGTGCCTATATTCTTACACTATTTTCGCCTTTTCGGTATAAACTTCCGCTAGTCGTTATAAACTTTTGACTGATTTGCTTCGTCATGTTTGACCGATTATTAAACTTTTTTTTGCAGATAAAATATAGTAAAAGGGTAAGTGGTTTGATACTTGTTTCCCCTATATGCAGAGCAGCTTCTTGGAATGAACGGTTTTACAATAAGGTTAGTTCTTTCATATTTTTTTGTTTTCAGCATAGTTATCACTTTTTTGAGCATTTAGAAAATGTTGAAACAAATCTATGATTTTGTAAACATATTCTTGATCTGGTTATGAACGGTCACAATAATCTAACCAAAGTTTTTATTCATAGTTGATGTCGAAATTGCTTCAATATTGCGGTATGTGTGACATGTTAAAGGAGTTATTGATTCACAGATACTTCAGTAAGGTATATATTATTCCAACTTCTTACCTTTATAATACTTCCCCATACTCTAATGGACCTACCTAATTCACTATATAATTTTGATCACAAAATTTCTATGGGTTAAATCAGGCGGTCTGTGGTAGTCTAAAAGTCCCAGAATCAGAAATCGTTCGAGCATGCAGGAAGGTTAGTTGCGAATTTGCGATATAAAGTTTTTAGTTTATAATTGCCGGTCCCAAGCCCGGATAAAGGAGGAGGGTTTTGTTACTAAATATGTTGAAAACGATAATTTTGCAAAAGGGCCACCACTTCGTAGTTCGATTAGGGCTTCCGAAAACGTAGGAACGACACTGCTTAGGAACCAGAGCAAGTTCAATTTATTTTTTACTATTTCAAAATGTTATTAATATATAAAGAATTTCCCACTCCAAATACTTATGAATTGTCATATATGCAAACTTACATTAACTGTGAATTAACTTAAACCTGCGCCAGAAGCGCCTGTAATAATACTAGTTTCGTTAATTATGACTTTTTGATTTTATTCAGTGGTTGTTTGTTGTTTTGTAGATTGAAAAGTTGAAATTGGTTATCAAGGAGTTCTTTAAGGAAAAGGATGAAGAAAAAGAAAGATTAAATGGAATTAATGTTGGGTTCTTTGTTGTAAATGAAAAAGATAAAGGTGGATAAAGATACCATGCTCAATAGGATGTCATAAGTTGAAACGATCACGGTTCGAAAATATGCTATAAACACTTGGTTTTGAGTGTTTTGATGTTTATTGTATTAGGATGGTTTTGAAACAGAGATGTTCTATATACATTTTTCGGTTTTGTAGTTTTATTGAGTGTTTTATATAATTGTAATTTTATTGAAATGTACTTTTAATAAAAAATAGGGAAAATGAGAAATTTGTATGATGTGTTTGAAAACAATCAATGCAAGTGGTTGCTAAATGGTAGCATATGTTTAATGATACGGGCTAAATAGTTGCAACTAATTTTCAATGAAAGCGGTGGCTAAATGGTGACAATATGGGTGGCTAAATGGTACCAAAATGGTGGCAAAAATTCAATGAAAGAGGTGGCTAAATGGTGACAATATGGGTGGCTAAATGGTAGCGAAATGGTGGCAAAAAATTCGTAACAACGCGGTAGCAAAAAGACCTGGTAGTGTAGTGAACAAGTAGCGGTCGCAAATAATTTTGACGGTTTTTGTGGTGGCAAAAATTTGGTAGCAAAATATAAAAGTGGTGGCTATTTGGTGGCAATAGAGCAATTGACACGGGTGTTTTTGCCACCGCATATTCGGTTCCAAAATGGTGGCAACAAGGCAAATGTGACTGTTTTGCAACCATAAGTGCGGTGGCAAAAGCTCTATTTTCTAGTAGTGTGGATGGCAGCTCCCTCTCTCCTCTCTCTCTCCTCCCCCTCTCTTCGGTGAACCCCCACCCATTTCACTCCTCTCACCCACTCACCTAAGGGATGGCGGCGGTGTTCCCTTTAGGTGAATGAGGTCACCGATTGCATTCCCCGCTTACACCCCGTATACCCTAAAAACTACATGTGAACGTTAAATGTATAATAGAAAGTAAAAGAAAATTGACTAACTTACGGTATATCTAAATACACATGAAAAACTTAAAGAGAACGATGCATAAATTATATGTTAACTTAAAAGAATTGAATTAGACATAATTTGAATATGAAAAATTAGAAATTATCCTCTATATTAATTAATATATTAATAGAAGGAAGTTTTCATAGTGTTTACACACTAAATATTTAGCTAGCAAGTGGATGTCATAAAGCATCCACTAATATATATATATATATATATATATATATATATATATATATAGGATAATGCTAGATAAAAAACCCTCAAATTCTTAGAAAACTCTGGAAACCTAAATCTCCCCCCATTTTTACCCAACCTCCCGATATTTTTTTTTTAAATTACACATGTAATATACATGTTTTAGAGTGTTTTGGGCCAAAAAAAAAACAAAAAAGCGCCGAAGGGATTTTTAAAAAAAAAATAAACAAAATTCAGTGCCTAACATGTGTTAGACAAAAATGCTGAAAGTTGCTGAAATTTTTTTTTTTTTAAATTATCCCTTCGGCGCTTTTTTTATTTTTTTGGCCCAAAACTCTTAAAAACATGTATATTACATGTGTTATTTTTTTCAAAAAAAAAAAGTCGGGAGGTTGGGTTTTCTAGGGTTTTTTATATAGATAGGGTTTTCTATCTAGCCCTACCCTATATATATATATATATAGGGGAAGGATGTATAGAAAACTTATTTGTGCTAAGAAAACCTAGGAAACCCAATCTATAACTATTGATCAAGATCATCCAATGGCTCATAAATTTTGAAGCCTTTTTTAATTAAATTTAATAGAATGATGAGGTCAACAAAAGTACTTGAAGGGTATTTAGGTAAAATCAACCATAATTGTAGTATATTATATATATTATAATATTATGTGATTTGACATGCATTAAAGGAGGTGCACAAATATCTATAAGAACTAATCAAATACCCCAACCTCATTTCAAACATTTCAAAAGACTCAACCCAAATTCATCTCTTTCTCTCTCAAACAATCGATCTTCCCAAAACCCACCGGAGAAGATGATCTGACCGGAGAAGAAAAGGGGCACCGGAGAAGATGATCTGACCGGAAAAGGGGCACCGGAGAAGATGATCTGACCGGAGAAGAAAAGGGGCACCAGAAAAAGGTGCTACAGTGAATCGCAAAAGAAAATAAAAACAAGGTGCGACGGTGAATCTAAATCACTAGATATGAGATAAACATTTCAGTTGTTATCATCTGGTAAAAGTTGCCGGAAATGGAAGAAAGCAAGAAGCAAGTGCAGAAGCAAGTAAGTTTGGTTCGATTTTTTATCAGGAGGTGTTTTGATCGGTGATGATTTTTGCTTTTTTCCGATCGGTAGGTGTTTTGATCAGATAAATGTTGGGTTTTCTGTTTTTTCCGATCGGTAGGTGTTTTGGTCCGATCGGTGTGTGATTTGATCGGTGGTGATTTTTGTTTTGAATGAGACTAGAAAGTGTTAATGTTGGTTTTTATGTTTTTTTTCCAATCGGTAGGTGTTTTTTGGTCCGATCGATGGTGATTTTTGTTTTGAATGCGACTAGAAAGTGTTAGTTATTTTGAGTAGAAACAGCCTCGGTTTATTTATTATTATTTTTTTTTTTGGATTGGCAACTTGCCAACTGCACGTTAAAACTATTGATTTGTAACATGTGTTAAACCCGTCTTGTATTCTGTCAAAAACATGTGTTAAACATGTCTTATATTTTTATCGAAAACATATTAGGTAACATGTGTTAGACCTGCCTTGTTTTCTGTCAAAAACAAATTAGGTAAACCTCTGATATTAGGGTACAAGTCTAAGGGCTCAAAAGCATATAAATATATTAGCGTAACATGTGTTAAACCTGTCTGATATTAGGGTACAAGTCAACAGACTCAAAAGCATATAAACATATTAGCGTAACATATGTTAAACCTTCTTATTAGGGTACCATGTGTTAAACCTCCCTGATTAGGTAAACATATTAATGTAACATGTGTTAAACATGTCTCATTTTTATCAAATGATGTAAACGTGTGTTAAACCCGTCTTATTACCATGTGTTAAACCTCTCCTATCAGGTAAACATGTTAGTGTAACATGTGTTACACCTGTCTTATTTTTATCAAACTATGTAACATGTGTTAAACCTGTATTATTTTTATCAGATTAGTTAACATGTGTTAAGCTCTCATATTTTTTCCAAGTTATCTAACAAGTGTTAAACTTGTCTTATTTTTATAAAAATAGGTAACATATATTAAACTTGACTTTATTTTATCAAAAACATATTAGGTAACCTGTTTTATTTTAATGAAATTAAGTAACATGTGTTAAACCTGTTTTATTTGCAGCAACAAAGAGAGTAACAAGATCGCAAACTGGTAAGATACCGAAAAAGCGAAAGAAAGTAGACGAAGAAACGAACGATGAATGGGATGAAGAAAGAGAAGAATGCCACTCATATTCTGTTGCCGCCCTCTAACACTTTGAACGACACTCATATTCTGTTGTCGCCCTTTAACAAATGGGAGCAGGAAAATGAAGGAGGTGAGAAAGTTGCGGACGAAGTATGCCACTCATAATATTTTGTTGTCGCCATCTAATACTTTGAAAGGCAAGATAGAAGCTACCTCATTTATGGGAGGGCACTGAGTGTGGTAGTGTTGTCTTTTCTACAGTTTTTGTGGAAACATCTATGGTTGTTTTTGTAGTTATCTTGGGTACCACAACTTTTGTTTATAACAAGTCAACTGGCTAGTGATATATGCGTGGTGGTTTTTGTAACTATCATAGTCATCACGAATTTTATTTATTTTAAATTATGGCCATAACCCAAAATACAATATGACCATTCTGGTCTTCTATGTAATATGTTGGTGTCTGGATGTTAAATAGTTATGGTGGGAAATGTATTTGGTTACCAGTTATCAGTTAACATGTGTTATTAGTTAACATGTTTTATTCATTACCGATTGTAAGAAAAGTAGTAGACGAGCATTGGGTGGTCAACATATTGTTTCAATTGTAACCTTTGATACTAATTAACAAGTGTAACATGTGTTACACAGGATGAAGTAGAAAACAAGGTACATACCTTTAATGTTACTTGGACACAATAAGCAATTGTAACATGTGTTACACATCTTACGTAAGTAAATGCAGTACATGGTGGAACATGTAAGTAACATGTGTTACATACGATGTAGTGAATAAAAACAAGGCACATATATAGTGAATAACATACATATACATGTAACATGAGTAACTTGTGTTACATACGATGTAGTGAATAACATACGTATACATGTAACATGAGTATATGCACCACAAAGGCATACGCATGTTACATGTGTGTATGAAACACACTTGGTATATATAAAAGACTTAGTATATGTAACATGTATACATCCAAACATGCTAGTACATGTGATTTGTAACACACGTTACAAAAGTATATGCAACACATGGGAATCATTGTCATCTAATATAATCGAAGTAATCACATAAAAGAAGTGTGTAACATAAGTAATACATGATGGTTTGATTGGTTACCGAATTGGTTACAGAGGTGCACCCTTTTAAAAAACAAAAATAGGTCGTTAAACATAAAAAGTGGTAAAGGTAACATATAAAAGTGGTACCATACACAAGAATATACACATCTAGTAAAACAAGTTAAGGGAAACTATGCCATTGTCAAATTACAACCAAAATACATGTTGAAACACGAGCGGGATATTGTTTATGTTTCAAATGAAACGTACATACGTTAAACTATGTAACGAAGAACATACTGAGCTTCACCAATCATGTTGTACCTGGGAAAAAAGAGGGTAGGCGGTTAGCACAAAATCATGTTACATGTCGGGGGTAACACATGTAACAAGTGTTGGAACTCAACAAAATGCATAGTCTTATTCGAACCCTTTACATTATCCAGATACATGTCACAATGCATGTTGTTATTTGAAAAAGATAGACAATTTTAAGATGTGTAACACATGTTACAACTATCTATTCTTTGCAAGTAACAATGAAAAAAGATATCTTTACTGTTACTTCAAAACAATAAAAAATTGTAACATGTATTACACATATTAGGAAAGATTGTAATATAAGAGCTACATGTGTAACACATGTTACAACCGTCTATTGTTTTGAAGTAATAATGAAGGAATCTTTTTTCACAACATTATATAGGTACATGTAAGAATGCCTATTGCTACTTCAAAACAATAGATAATTCTAACATCTGTAACACATCTTAGAAGGCCGACATGTAAAGGTGTCAGAAATGTAATATGTGTACATGTGTAAAGTTTTGCTATGTAATATGTGTACATGTGTAAAGTTTTGCTGTAACACATATAACACACGTTACAAACATGTGTTACATATGTGCATAAAAAGGGGTTGGGGGTAACTATAAGTAACATGTGTAACGTTGTTACTACATATAAGTAACTTTTTTTATTTGTAAAATAAACGAGATATTCCAAATAAATTATGAAGTTTCTAAAGGTAATGAAAATGTGTTATTCAAGTGATATCCATCTAAAAAACATTTTTGCATTTAAAATCACTATTACGTTAAGTATATATGTGTAACTCCCTGTAACAACATATATTACCTCAAAGTGTAACACATGTTACAAGATATAGCACAAACAGTTTAGAATGCAACTGGCATAAATGTAACATACGTATCTAATTATGCCAGCAAAAAATGTAATAACGTACGTATACATGTAACATGAGTATATGCACCACAAGTAACATGAGTACATGCACCACAAGTCATACGCATGTTACATGTGTGTATGAAACACACATGGAATATATGTGTATGAAAAACACTTGGTATATGTAACGTGTATACATCCAAACATGCTAGTACATGTGATTTGTAACAGAAGTTACAAATGTATATGCAACACATGGGAATCATTGTCAAATAATATAAATCAAACCACTTGTGTGTGTTTTTGGTCAAAAGTCTCACGGGAATCATTGTCAAATAATATGCAACACATGGGAATCATTGTCAAATAATATAACAGTTACTGTTCAGATCAAATGTCTCAAACAAGCAACCAAACCAAACACAATTTTTTTTATAAAATAAACGAGATCATCAACGATTAGATTATGGACTTTTTAAAGGTAACTAATATATAACAACAACAACAACAACAATCATTATCTCAATTCTAAATTTTTTTTAATACATGTAAAACAAAAAAAAATACCCAACAAACTATCAAATCTATTTTACTAATACACACACAAAATCATTCAACTTTTACCAAATAAATAACATTAAGACATGGAACCAGTCCATGTCATACTTGTGAGTATGTTCTGTGTGTTCTAACAACTTTTTCTCTTAACCAAAACCCATGAACCAAATGAATTTTGACCTGCTTCTCTCTCACACAATTGTGTGTGTGTTCTTGGTGTTCTAACAACTTTCTCTCTCTAAAACCCATGAACCAAATGATTTCTGACCTGCTTCTCACTCGCACACTTGTGTGTGTTTTTGGTCTTGGTGTTCCAATAATTTTCCCTCTCTAGAAACTCATGCAACCAAACGATTTCAGCCTGCTTCGATCTTCAGATCTGGTGGCTTCGATCTTCAAATCTGGTGGCTTCAAAAGAAAGGGATGAGTACATGAACACATGGTGTCTTCGATCTTCAGATCTGGTGGCTTTGATCTTCGATATTCAGATCTCGTAGCTTTGATGGTGGCTTTGATGAAAAGGTGATGTTTTTCTCTCTAATATCTAATGAATTATTTTGAAAATGGTTAGATGAAAAGTGATATATAAGAGAGAGAGAGAGAGAGAGAGAGAGGGGGGGAGGGAGAGAGAGATGTGACATAAAGCAAATGATGGGATGGGGAAGCGTGAGGTGATGGTTAAAACAAAATGACTAAATTGCCCTTTGATCATGTGTTTTTAATAGATGATGTGGATCAATCATGTCCACACAATCCAGGTTTCTCAAGTTTTCTAGATTAAATGGGTTTTCCATAGATACTTACATTATATATGTTGGGGAATTTTCAGAAACCGGACGATCAGAGAGGCGTGTAATCACTCTCAGATCAAATTATTTCGGTGGTTCACCCGAATAATTTAATCGGATACAACTCTGATTTCGAAAATTGAACCTGAGTATGTGTTTTTGAGTGAAATTGACGAACCAGAGAATTGTGACCAAAAAACTGAAAAACGAATTTAGGGTTTCTTGCACATAACTGCCTCTGGCAGTTATTTTCGAATTTTAGTAAATTGCATTAAAAACTGCCTTGAAATTTTGTCTGAAAATTTATCATAAACTAGGGTTAAGACCCGCCCGCGTTGCGGCGCGGGTACATCGTAAATATTGAATGGATTAGTCCAAACGTTATATGATGCATTAACCATATGAAAACACATATCTCAACGTATCCAGTTGAACTAAGTGTAACCTGTATAAGCATTGTGATTAGATCAAACGTAAAGTAAATGGAATTCATATCGAACAATCATAACGTATTATATGTGACCTAACTCATATACATAAAACGTAACAGGTATGAAGGAAAATATGCACATGTAATCGAAAGAGATTAATTAGAGCTTTCGAAAAAAAGGGAGACAAAAAATCATAATTTGACTCCACTCGGTTCGAAACAAACTTTACGAAACATACATAAAATAAACACGAAAACATATTATATTTGACCTAAATCATTTCCCAAAAAGTATACGTTAAACGTAGAACAACTTGAATTTATACAAAAAGGTACGTAAAAATATGCACGTAAAAATGGTTTCTTTAAACGAAAACGTATTATATTTGACCTGACTCATCTATAAAAAAGTTTACGTCGGAATATAGAACAAATCTTATTTATACATACCGGTACATAAAATATGCACACAAAAAATAGTTTTTAAGTAAAGGAACAATAGGGGTAAACCGAAAAAAAATATTAGTAAAAAATTTAATAGGTTAAAAATGTTTGTAAAACCGTGCCAAGTAGTACCAATGCCACAACGACATCGACTCTCAACATCGTAAAAATAAAATAGATAAAATGGTAAAAATTACACAGAACGAAAAGTAGACTAAAATCGTTGAACCATGCACACCCGTTACAGTGTCTTAATGCGAAGAAATTAAGCAGAAACGTAAAATGTAGAAAATAATAACTTAGTTTGTCTACGACCCGCCCGTTGCGGCGAACTTTACAAAAGGGGAAAAATGAACGCGTTGCGACGGGTCTGACAAATATGAAAAAATAGAGCAAAAACGTTGAACCTCACATGCACGCTACGACATGTTAACTCGCAAAATTTAGAACGAAACGTAAAACGGAAAACTTGCAAAAGATAAAAAGTATGGGGGACCAAAGTTGTAAATAACAAAGTGTTGTGTTAAATTATAAAAGATGGAAAAGTTAGAGTTAAAAGTAAAAAATAAATAAAAGGGGTCAAAATGTAAAAGATAAAACTTTTAGGTTGAAAGTGAAAAATTAAGTTTTTTTTTGGAAAAACTCCCCAAGCACAAGTTACAAGTGCTAATGCATCAAAAAGTTACTAACTTATATATGGAATAATTTTCATAAATTTTATTTTCTAAGGCATTTCCAAGCTGACCTGGCAGCTCGACCCCAGCCAGGGGCTCTGCCCCTTGGACCCCGCCAGGGGCTGCCGCCCCTTGGACCCTGCTTCCAGGGGCGCTGCCCCCTTGGAACCCCCGTAGAGTACGGGCTCCGCCCGTACACCTCGAATAATAATAACTCAAACAAGCGTGCACTCCCGCACCTCCTAACTTGCTTGATGTGTATTATTATTCGCTTTGATCACCAAGTCAATCCCGATTACACTAAAATATCTAACAATATATATATATATATATATAATCAGTTAAACAAGAATGCAAACAAGTAAGTCATGCAACAGATGGTTAGATACACCTGATGCCAAACAAAGGGTTCTAGGTTTGATTCTCATGCCCCGTTTTTTTTATATACTCCATGACTGGGCCTTATTAATTCCAATTTGGGTCTAGTTTTTCCGATATATATTTGAAACTTTGAAATAAATTATGATGTTCAATAACAAAATATAATAATAATCTATATTAATTGAAAAATGTTTAATAGCAAATAATAACAATAATAATAATAATAATAATAATAATAATAATAATAATAATAATAATAATAATAATAATAATAATAATAATAATAATAAATAATTATCTACGTTAATTAAAAGAAGTTTGAACAACTGATTTTTTTGGGTTTAGTTTTTTTTAACAAACTGAACCTCTACTATTTATATTTGGGTTTTCGTTATTTGTTATAATAGCATGTGTCGCTACCTTTTATTTTTGGATTTTCTCTTTCAATGTCTTTGATTAAAGAATCAAAATTTAAATTTAATGCTTATATCTTATTTGATTACTTATTAAAATAAGTTGCGTTTTCGGTCCCAAAAGAAGGCCGGAACGTCGCCCGATTCCTTGTTGTCTTCACTTTACTCAATTCTTTTTCCTCTATGGTCCTCAGAAAGATTATTTCAAAAAATAAAGAAAAAGATGAAGTAGGATGTCATTATTCCATAAATCATTTTCTTTTAGTGGGCCTTAACACATATGCGGTGACATACTAATGAATAATTATATCCTCTCTTTTATCCTTTTATAATGACAAATCACAATTATACAGATAGTGTAAATATATTAGCTTATTTTAATTTTTAGACTAATCTTAATTTTAAGGAATGGTTCATAAACTTTTTAAGAATTAAAATGGGAATCTATAAGCGTAAATTTAATTCGAAGGGGAAGAAGTTGAAATTAGAATTAAAATATGTTAAAGTAATGAAAATATGTGATGCGTTTAGTTGACAAAATAGTACCATTGGATTCATATATTTGTCACACACATGTGAATATGATGGTAGTGTGTGGTGACGTTTGTAACTTTTGTGGTGATGGATATGGTGGGGGTGTAGTTGGATGATGTTGGAGAAGGAGATTTCAATTCTTTGGTTAAATACTTAAATTCACTGTATAGATCGAAGGAGTAACATATATAGATGGAATGTTGAATTCTTTTACTTGAAGAATTCCAACAGAATCCATTCCTACTACAACCAAACAACAAAGAAATATGAGATTTATAACATACTCAGAACTATTTACACTGACAAGAGCAGAGATTAATACTCCCTAAAAGCTAATGATATTCGTAAATAGTTAACCATTTTACCTAGTTAGTAAAAGCTAATGGAGCCAAGTCTTAATCAGTTAATAAGCATCCATGTTTAGAAATTTCTCATGAGCCCCACTATTGTGTATAGTCAGTAAATTAAAAAAATTGGGTTAGATAAAAATGAAAGCCTAAATTTTTAAGAGTCTAAAGCTCTTGTTTTGTTGTCAACTAATATGCACATACATATACACCATAGGGTATATAATTTTTTTTTTTTTCAGTGACCTTCATTTCTAAGTTGAAAGTAATGACCCTTATCATTGATGTCATGGTTTAAGTTGAAAGTACTTTTGTTATCTTTTACTTTACATGAGGAGTTTCTTTATAATACCCATCATTCCTAGTCCTACTAACCTTCTTCGATTCACAAGAATCCCATGGAACTAGCAAGAAAAAATATTCTTATATCCTCTTAAATTTTTATAAGTTAATTACATGAATAGTCTTTTAGTTATATGTGTTTTTACTGATTTATTTTGTAAGTATGAAAAATATAACATTTGTTTCACTAGTTGTTCACTTAAGCGTAACGTGAATGCCCGTTTGTTTTTAAAGTTAAATTTTCTAAAATATTATTATACCCATATATTTATATAGAAAACAGGATCAGAAGAAAACGGTTGAAATTGTAAAAATGATAAGAACGGATCCTGAACGAACACGTGGCACGCGATATAATCAAGGCGGAGGGCTTTTTTGTCTTTTTATTTTTTTTCTAATGCATCTCACACACCATTCTCATTTGTTGCGTGGAGGATTTTTTGGCGTGTAGTTAAAAACAAAAACTTCTTGGTGTTTTATTGTTTTTTTAGATCTTCCGCGATGAATTAATCGTTTTGGTCTTACAAAGTAAAAATATCTTGGCGTTCCCAAATCATTATAATCGATTAATAATTCAAACATTGCAATTTTTTGGCCTTTTTTTTTTGTAGATCTGTCGTGATAAATTAATCTTTTTTGTCTTATAAAAGTAAACATCTTGGCGTCCATGGCGTTCCCAAATTCATTATAAACCATTAATAATTCAAACATTACAATTTTTTTGGCGTTTTCTTTGTTTTTTGTAGATCTGTCCAGATGAATTAATCCTTTTTGTCTTGTAAAAGTAAATATCTTGGCGTTCATGACGTTCCCAAATTCATTATAATTAATTAATAATTCAAAACATTACAACTAAGACGAAATCAAACTAAACTAATATTCGTCTGCGGATAGTATTACATCAAAGATGTACTCATCGCTTTCCTCATCACTTTCTTCAGACTCATCATCATCTATGTCATTGGCATAAAACGCCATCAATGGAAGTGATGGTAACGTGTTTATATAATAATGTTTTTGGCGTGTAGTTTAGGAGAAATTTTTTTATAATAAATGTTATTAATAAAGTTTCAGTTACTGTTTGTTCACCTCTATCTGTTAAAGCTGCAATGCGTTTCATCATTAAGTTTGACGTTTTTGTATGAATGACGTTTTAGATAAATATGGCGTTTCATCTGGAAGGGACTGATGTTTATGGCTTGTAGGTTAAGGCGAGAATTTTAATGGCGTTTTGCTCATGAGTTTGGCGTTTTTATTAGAGCAACAAAAAGACTCTTTTACTCTTAATGAAGTGCGTCCACGTAATAAAGTTGAAGTTATTTACAAAAACACCACCGCACCATTCTAATCCATAGATTGTTTTGATCCAAAAGATGAGGGGCGTTCTCACCGTTTTCACACTTTTAGGCGTTTTCCCTAAATCCTGCCCCTATATATATAAGTGAAATATAGGGAGAAAACTCACTTGAGTTGAAAAAACTCAAGAAAATCCTATGTAACTTTTTTTATTTTTTTTTCTAAAAAATAGGGAATGTAACATACATATATTTGACCATTTTTATAAAAAAAATATGTAAAAAGCGCTGACTTTTTTTTTAAATTGTTCAAAATTTGTATGTTACATTTTTTTTGGACATATATATTATATAAGATGAAATTTTTAACATTTTTTTAATAAAAAACTACTTGGCACTTTTTTTGTTTTCTTTTACAAAAAAGTTCAAATATATGTATATACATAGTGTTTTTACAAAGGTTTCTTTAGTTTTTTCAACTTAAGTGGGTTTTCATTTTACCTTTCCCATATATGTGTGTGTATATGTGTGTGTGTGTGTATATATATACTATCTTAAATACGAAAGTCGGTGGCTTTTACGCCACCGACACCCGAACTTTCACACTTTGCCACAATCACTCCTACTTTAAATTTCCATCTTACAAACTTTGCTAGCACCATCCCTCAGCTTTTACACATTTACGCCACCGACCCTCTACTTTTACATTTCCACCAACATCCCCTCATCTTTTACACACTTCCGCCGTCACCCCTCTATTTTTACACTTTGCCTTTCTTAGACTTTGTCTTTTTACCCCGTGCATTTTTACTCCACTTTAAATAAATGGCAACTGTAACCCCTAGACTACTACTCCTACTTTTGTAAAAATGCATTGTGTTTTACAACTCGTGTCTACCTTTGTGTTTTACATTTTTTTTGTAATTGTTTTTTACGCATTGTCTTTTACACTTTTTTGTAATCGTTTTTACGCATTACGTTTTACGAATCATGTGTTGTCTTAATATATGTGTTGTCTTACTACATGTTTACGCCACATCGCTCGATAGAAATGAAGGGTAGCTGGAAAATGGCGATTGCGTTGCAAATTAACAAGAGTTAAATCTCTTAATATGACAAGGAGAGTAGTGGTTAGGTGGGGATGCTTGGTGTCTCGTAAACCGAAGTGAGGTGGGATTTTGAAAGAGCTGATTAGTTGGAGCCTAGCACCTCGCTAGTTTTAATAAATTTTCTGTTGGCCGTTCAAAAAAAAGTTGGAGATGGTGGATGATCGCTATCACTTGACAAGATGCCATAGTTATTTTATAAAAAGCTAATAGTTTTTTTAGTGATTGTTAGTCTCAAGGTTTATGAGTACATGACCAACATCAACATCATCTTTTCTAAAGTATCAACACAAGAAGTTCCAACTAGAAAAGATTTTTCTTTTTAATTTAAAAGTTCTAATTCTTTCTATGAGAGATAAATTTATATATACCATATATATAATAAAAGTTTTATTATATAAAATCTAAATTGTGTATTTTAAATCACATATTTAAACAACTTTCTCTTAAAACTTAAATTAATATGAACTAGATTGTTATAGCAATTGCAATGAGAGTTTTGTGGTGGTTCGTGGGCTAAGGTAGCACTAACAAGAAGGAGATAGGCAAGGGACGGCTTGAGTTTTCAAGATGAAATTTATTCATCATGTGAGAGAGTGAGACGTATGTGGTAAATCCACTGAAAATATGAAATTTATTCATCAGCCCACAGATAAAATAATAGACGATGAAATGGAAACTATGCTTTCGAGTCGTACGTGTTTCCCACTAAGTGTGACTAGTGACTCTAAGTTGTCCACAACCACACCATAATTAACTTATTGGCTAATTAATATGTTTACTTTAACCTTTAAATACTAATATCTTTAACTTTCTCGAGTCGCCACGGCCCATTGAACCTAATCCATTATCATAAATATATTATAGTTAGACCATATGTAATGGGGCTTTATAAGGGCATGAAAGATTTTGATAATGCCCTTACACCATTACTTATGGGCATTATAGGGGCATGAAGAGTGAGGGGCATTTCTATAATAATGCCCAAAGAGAAGAAAAATAATGGAAAGTAATAAATGAAATGGGCATTAACCATTACACCTTTTTTAAAAGGGCATTATGATGATGATGTGGTGAAAAATGCCCCTTAGTGGGCATTAACCATTACCTATGGTCTTATATTAATAATCGACCTCAACTAGTTTAATTTATTACGAATTTCAAGAGAATGTAGTGTTCCCATTAAACCAAATCCAGTAACTTTTAGTCAACTTATTTCTTTTTGTTTTTTCATTAAATAAAAAAAATTCCCCTTTATCACTAACTATGGTAATCGTACAAATCGAAGAAACCCAAATCGTTTTCCATGTGTATTTATATTTTAGTCAGATTTTATATACCATTCATATTTCCTATTTAGATTATTAGGATGGTTTACAAAGTTGTGTGTACATAAATTTAATATTAAATAATTTTCAGCCCTAGGACAAATTGTTTACATTTTTGTGATAAAGGTATAGATTACACGAGGTTTTAAATGTTTCATAGTAACGTGTTGGACGTGTCATTGTAACGTGTTGGACGTATCATTGTAATTGCATTATTTGTTTGTGTGTTAGACCCGAACAACTTGAACATACCATAGTTATGTTACCACACGTTGTTAATTCGTTATAATTAGTTTAGACACCTTATTGTCAATGTCTTACACATACCATTGTAATCATAATGTATCACCATTTAAAAAAATATTGTTTTAATTAAAAAAATAGCAATGGTATTATCAAATTATAGATAACAAAATTTTCAAGTTTACAGCATTATTGGCTTAAAAAAATAATGTTCCTAGTAGTTATCTGAGTTTAAAAAAGTTGATGGAACTATATAGGTTGTCGTCAAAAAAAAAAAAAAAAAAAAGCAAAACCGTTCTGAAAAAAAAAAAAATACAGGTTGATTCCTTTTTTATGCTATCGATCTTTAACGTTTTAACTTCCTATGAATTCCGTTGCTTGAATCTGAACAATCGAAATAGTATGATAAACATCCTCAATATATTTTTTATTGCTTTATTGTCAAATGTCTATTACAGCATTCTAAATAAAACAACTTATTATGAAAATTTAAAAAGAAAACATAAAAAAGTTTTTTGATAGAAAAAGTATAATCTCCATCTCTCTGATTCCTCACGGACTCGAACTCACAAAGTCTGGAATTTTCATTACATATTTGTGAACGTTTAAATAAAATGAATGTATATGTGTTTTTCTTCGCAAAGTACCATAATTACTAGGAGCTAGTAAATAGGTCAAAGTAATAATCGAGCTTGAGCGTTAGTGTTTTGGAACTCAAGCTCCAGCCGAGTATAGTTTGTTTAGGCTCGTAACACAGACGAGTCTGTTAAGTATGTCGTTGATGAAGTTGAAACATAACGCTTGAGCTAGGTTAGCCTTAGATTTGTTAACTTAAAAGAGTCAAACTCAAGTTTTTTAAGGCTTAGGATTTGTTAGTAATCTAAATATTACTATTGTTACTATTTTGTTAATTAATTAGTATCCTAGTCAAATTTTACTATCTTCTTATTGCTACCCTTATACAATGCATGCTTTTATCAATGGTAGCTTAAATAAATGAGTAAATTGTCATTCATACATTTATCTTAAATTGAGTTTTCTTTTATTTTCTTTTAAACGGTAAACCATAACTATTTATAAAATTCACTATCACTTGGTTCCAATAAGACCTAAAGGCTAAATCCTTATTATTTGAAAGAGGAGAAACCAATACAACAGCTTAATACTATTAGACTACATACCATTTGGTGACATCTAAATTTAAAGGCAACTTAAAATAGTTGTCGACACCACTACAAGAAAATTGTTCTTAGTGTCACACCAAAAAGTGCCACTGAAAGAAAGAAATGAACATAAAAGGGTCACTAAAGAAAGAAATGAACATAAAAGGGTAACTAAATTCTAAATCTCATAAGCAGTGATTTTTCTTTAGGGGGACGGCATGGTAGCGGGGAGAGGTCTCGGAGAGGGGGTTGTCGCACGTGAAAGGTGGTGCCGGTGTTGGAGCGGTGAGCGGGGAGGGGTGTAGACGGTGAGCAGTCACCGATGCGAGAAGAGAAGATAGAGAGGGGGTGAATGTTGGGCCCCAACCCTTTTCAACCAATTACATTTTTTTTTTAATTTTTTACCACTTTTTATGTGTTTGACCATTGCTAGTGATTAAGTGTAAAATAGGGAGTTAGAGCATTCACATCCATTCCACTAAATTGTGTGAGTGGGGTTTTTATAATATGAAGAGTATAAAAAGTGGTTGTGAGTGGAGGAGAGAGAAAATGTTACTGTTCATCTGTATATTTGAAAAGACACTGTTTACCCCCTACAATTTTTTAATATATTTTGAAAGTGGTTGTGACTGAAGGAGAGAGAAAAGATAATGATAAAGGTATAAAAATATATTATTTAATTGAAAATGAGAGAGAAAATGTAGTGTATTTTATTGTAATTTAGGGTGAAAAAAATGGTGGAATAGATGTGAATGCTCTTAAGTGGGGACTTGACATGATATTATTGGCTAGAAAATAACTTAAATACTCACCAGTGATTGACCACTCCCTCCATCCTTATATATAACAATTGCAAATTTTATTTACAGTGTTTGCCTCATTGCTTGATTTTTTATTTAAGCTTCCTTTGTTCACAAAAATTTTATATCAGAATTGAGGTGTTGTGCATCAGTAGGTGTAGTAACTTAACCCCGAAGGTTTTAATGTATTTTCAAGTAGTGCGATTAGGTTTTTGTCTAAAAAATACACTAATTTTTTTTAAATGTACATCCGCCCACCCACCCATTAAGGTGGCTCCGCCCTGCCCCCACCCGCTTTCGATCTCCCGGAGCTCATTTCACCTTTTCTTTCTTAACTTGATTTTGTAATTTTGATATTACCTCCAATATTTGGATGATTGAATTTTTTTTTTTTTTTTTTTTATACTGTTTCTTTCTTTTGCTTTTCTTTTTCTCTTTTTCCCCTTTTTTTATTTCACTTAAATTTGACCTACAGTTTTACAACGACTTTGCTATTCGTGCTTTCCGAATGTATGGTTGTCAAGTGCGTTTTTTGACGTTTAGGGTGGGTGGAGTGAGTTCGGTGAATCAATCGGGGAGCGGACTTTGCCGCGCTGTGAAGTGGTGCCGGCCTTCAATCAGTGAGCGGGGAGAGGTTGTGGCGATGAGTATACACCGAGTCGGGGAAGAGAAGCGATGGAGGAGAGAGAAGGGGTTAATGGTGGGCCCTACCCTTTTTCAACCAATCACATTTCTTTTTTAAATTTTTTAACACTCTTCATGTGTTTGATCTTTGCTAGTGATTGAGTACAAAATGAGGAGTGAAATGTGAATTTGACATGGCATGACATTATTGATTAGAAAATAAGTTAAACACTCACCATTTAATGAT